>NC_137139.1:25682663-26282663 GCF_949319135.1 Squalius cephalus
ACAATTGCTGAAGTGTGTAAAATGCGTAGGAACGTCTGATTTCAACGCCTTTGAGGATGGCTGATGTTGGTGCTCATTTCCTCAACTGAAACCCAAAGCAGTTGTTGAGGTTAACAGCTTAGTGAGCGGAGGACACTGTTAAACCTCAATTTGTCAAAAGAAAGGTGAATCTGACTAAACTTTTGATGACTTCATAAAGTTTGCCTTGGTTCACGTAAAAACTAACATTCTGTCATCATTTACTCACCCTCTGGATGTTACAAACCCCTATGGCTTTCTTTCTTCAGCAGAGCACAAAAGATTATGTTTTAAAGAGGGCTCACACTGCTCCTTACCATTACAATGAAAGTGAATGGGGACTGGGGCTGTTAATGTCCAAAAAGCACCATAAAAGTGGTCCATATGACTTGTGCACTACATTTCAAGTCTTCTAAATCCATGCAACAAATTTATGTGAGAAACGTACTGAAATTTCAGCCGATATTCTTGCTTGACAGCCAGTCACCATTCATTTCATTGTATGGAAAAGACCCTTTTTGACATTCTCATTCTGCTATAAATAACTTATTTTATATATTACAGGAGAAAAAGGGTAATACAGGTTTCAAATATCATGATGAGGAGTAAATTTTGAAAACATAATTTTTGGGTGAACTGTCCCTTTAAGAAAAGCCACTATGGTGTTAAATACCTGATGCAACATTGTAAGGTCTGAACTCCCAATTATCACTCATTTAGGAAAAAAAAGCAAATGTCTATCTCTGAAAAGTGAATCATTTATAAAGTGTTTTCAAATGTTTGGAATAGCCTGCTTCCTTCCTCTTCCCACACACTCCAAATGCTTACACGAATCTCTGAGACACCAAGCGCCTCAGGAGATGCAAAGTACAGACATATTTACATAGTAGATACGGCCAACCGTATCCCCAACTGCTAAGAGACTCAAACAATGTTGTCTACAGCACGCCATCCCAGAAAACAATTCATTTCTTGATATGTCGACATATCATGTGACAGTAACTTGATGTCATATCCTGTACTAGAGGACAAGGCCGGAAAGGAGGGGTCCTCTGTCCTGCATCTGAACTATTATACATTACTAAATATAAACTAGCTATCTGGCACATGTGTCACAACAAATGACCTACTGCTTTGAAGCAGAATAAATAATTAGAAATGAGTTCATAATCGGTTCCACATTGAGTATTCAGGCTTTGATAAAGTGAGTGTTATGAGGAATAAATTACAAGACAAGCACTTTTTTTTTTTTTTTGTCAAAACTAACTGGATTAAATGTGGAGAAACCTTAGCTAATACTGTATAATAGAAATGAGGTGCCATCCACTGAAGTTTAATCAAGCGAGACCTTGAAGCTGAATATAACAGCAACTTAACAACGAAGAGATCCTTCATCCAAGGTCTTGCTTTTATTTCATCCTGAGCAGCCCACCCACATGTACAAGCTAAGGGGACGTTTACAAGACCCTGTTTTCAACTAAAAAAAGAAAACGTATGTATGATTTTGACCACTCATTTATACAAAAATGGCATTTTGGGGGCCTGAAAATGCTAACTTGTGATAATGGGTTTCAAAGTGCACGTTTTTGAAAACGATACCGTTATCATCTTTGTGTAAACTACAAAAACGAGAACTTGAAGATCTTGACGTCGCCAAATACTGGCCTGGCATGAATAATACAGCGCTCTTAATCGTTTTCGTGGATCCATGTGAACGGGAATCGTTTTGACAACCTTGTCGTCAGTACGCGAAAAAATGCAAAGGAAAAACGGTTACACTTTATTTTAAGGTGTCATTGTTACAGTGTAATTATATATTTAAGTACTGAGTAATATTAAGCAACTACATGCACTTACTATAGGGTTAGGGCAGGATTAGGATTTGGTTGAGGGTTAGTTGCATGTAATTATGCATAATTTACTGTTTTTCCTATGGTAAGGACATGTAACATTTAACAAGGACACTGTAAAATAAAGTTACCGTTTTTAGTACATCATTGTCATGTAAACGTGCCCTAGACCACTTTAGAAAGATTTTACATTATTTTTCACCAGTTCAGATGCTATGAACGAATTCAGATAATATGTCTTGCATACAGAGTGTCTAAATATCTCTTACCTGGATTTCAAAGCCAAAGGCCTCCTCCTCTTTCTTCTCCAGGATCACCGTTTTCCTGGAAGGAAATTCAGCAAAACAGAGGGGATTCTGTTAATATGAATAGAGGAAAGGGCTGCTATACAGAGATGGTCTGACTGGTTTAGTCTCAATCTATGAGCTTGACTTGTCAATGCTTACAGGAACAAGGATGATGAAAGATCACAGAGGAAATGCATAATCAACCCCATGATTCCGCTATTTTGGAGGATACGTCTTTATGGCGTAATAGTAAACGTGTGAAAAAGTAAAAAAGCACCAAATACTAAGTGTGATATCTGAACAGCTCACTCTCAAACTTTTCAGTATACTTTCAGTTTCATACTTATACAGTGCGTTTTGTTTCTCAATAAGAACAACAACCTCAGGACATGAATTACTTGAACAGAGGTGCACTTTAATCTAGAGATGACTTCTGTGTTGATAATACTAGTTGTCAAGACAATTAAGCAATTTCAGGATTCAAACGTGTAAATCATGAAGACATGACAAGACCCCTGTTTTTCTCAAAGCACTCATACATTATTAGGCACTCATGAATTATGTATATGCATTGCATATACTCAACAATAAAGAGACACATACAGTCAAGAAAGATCATATCTGACCATCTGGCCGATCCAACACACACTCCCTTTTTATTCACAGATTCACTCAGGCCTCATTTCATTCATTCTGTCCTCTGAAACAGGGCCCTTTATATAAATCTATAATTGCGTTTGTTCAAAGGGGGTTATTTTTATTCCATGACACCTTGTAAGGCGTGAATGACTATGGTCTGACGTTTTCAAAACTGTCTAAATAAATCAAGCGTATTTTAAGGAAATAACGATGACGCATGCATACGCCAATCAAATCTGTGTAGGTGGAAGAAAAGCAGGGGCAATTTACCTTTGTGGTTCTGGAGACTGTGAGAGGGGCTTCCATTTTTGCAGCCCACCGTTCTGTTCAGCAAGACAGATTTATGCGGAGGAAAGATAGAAAGACAAGAGAAAGAAAATTAGTGTCTGTGACTTTTGGAAGATCTGCCCTTGTGCACTCCCCTTGATCAACAGGTCTTTAGGTTGTGCTCAATGTGTTCATTTCACACATATATGTTGTTTAACAGCTCGGATGACAATCGCAGACAAATAACCGGAAATGCATGCCTGTCCGACGCCTTCTCTGAACCGTTCCTGTCACGGCTTTCTGATCTTATTTTATCTCCAGACTACAGGTTTACTTACAGTAAACGTCTTGGAAATTATCACAAGGATGATCTACGATGTAGCCAGATTGGTTCTGGCATGTTCTACAACAACTGCCCTGATGTTCCGGCTGATAACTTTGAAAACCCAACACAAAACACACAACAGATATAAGTATTCATTCATATTACGCCCGCTCTGACAGACGCCCATTCAATCGGGCTCTACCTCAACCCCAACAACTTCAGCTTTCCACAGAGTGCACTTTGTGCAAGAACCCTCCTAAGCTAGTAAAACGTTGCCTTTCTTTATTTTCGTACTCTTTGAGAATTGTCGTAGGGTCCCCTCAATGACTTCATTTATTTCCATGTAACTAAGAGGGTCCCTCGGGGGCAGTTGGATGGAGAAGCAAAGCTCTCCGCCGCACAATACCCTGTTGTGGCCCGGCGTTTACGCAAAATGTAGGAGTCACGATACAGAGAACTGTTCATAAACCTACCCTGCCCTACAATCCAAATCTTGCCGTGTAGTACTCCACTGTGAGCAAGCCTTGTTTAGGACTCATTTCTGCAAATTAAAATGCAACATTTAAATGTTGCTGGCTAGTTTGAGTCAAGCAGCTGTGAAGGAGCTGTTGTTTTTGACCTTAAAATGGCAATTGAAAAATTGCTGTCATACCACACAATTCATTTAAACCACACAGCAACATAGTCTTTAAATGGATAGTTCACCCAACAATGAAAACCATCATCATTTACTCGCCCTCCTGTCATTCTAAACCTGAATGACAAAGCATTGGACTCATTGACTTTCAATGCATGGACAATATAGAAACATTTTAAAATATCTTCTTTTACGTTCAACATAATATCAGTTACTTTATTCTGGCAGACGGTATAAAGTAGGCTACCCTAGGCGAAAAAAAAATTCCAACTGCTATTGGTATTTTAAATGGGATCTTAAAGGAGAACTCCGGTCAATTTTAACATTGAGCTCATTTTTTTGTCAATTTGGAGTGCTGTCAATACAGAGAACAACGACAAAAATCGGTGTTGCCTACACCGTGTTATCCTCTTTTTAAAATTTGCACCCTGTTGACTTCAATGGGGCAATATTTAAACCTGCTTTTAGCCTCTTAACATCCTTGATGTGTCATTACAAGTGCACAGGTCATGTGAGTGATTCCTTCAGAGTGAACACGAGTGAATCTGACTGCAGTAGATGTGAAAGAAATGGATAAAAATGATGTTATTTAAGCCAGCGCACATACCTGTATTTACATCCTGTTTTCGGTTGAAGTCCAAAGTAGTCGATTGCTGAGTTCACGCACATTGGTTTAGTTACCTATGATCACGCTCGTGAACTCGGCAATCGACTACTTTGGACTTCATTTTATCCATATCTTTCACATCTACTGCAGTCAGATTCACTCGTGTTCACTCTGAAGGAATCACTCACATGACCTGTGCACTTGTAATGACACATCAAGGATGTTAAGAGGCTAAAAGCAGGTTTAAATATTGCCCCATTGAAGTCAACAGGGTGCAAATTTTAAAAAGAGGATAACACGGTGTAGGCAACACCGATTTTTGTCGTTGTTCTCTGTATTGACAGCACTCCAAATTGACAAAAAAATTAGCTCAATGTTAAAATTGACCGGAGTTCTCCTTTAATATGAATCACAAGAAATTGCGTAGGTCTTAATGTAGTAGGTTTTAAAACTGATGATATTTGTTATGGATTTTTTTGTATTGTTCGTTGAGCCTTTGTCTAAATACAATGTTCTACCCCTGTGGGGATAGACAATACAGTTTTTAAATTTGAATTTGAATAAGAAAGAGGGCCATACAGGTTTGAAACAACATGAGGGTGAAAAAATAATGACAGAATTGTCATTTTTGGGTGAACTATCCCTTTAAGAAGATCAGATTCATAACACAAACTAGACTATAGATGTTGTTTTGATTGCCACCAGACATGCAGCTACCCGGAGATATCAAGATCATATCAGAGCTATTTGAATTTCAAAAGCCATACACGATCAACAACAAAACCACACTGACCCCCGTTTACTCAAGCTTTTTCAATTCTGCAGTAAATTCAGTTCCACACCACAAAGGTCGCAGACAATCCGGAGGGGGCTTCTCTGCCCCGGACACTTGGTCAGGTTCCATAAAACGGTTTGGCTGGCCACACAGGAGGTGGACTGTTAAAGAGCAGGCCCAAAATTCAGCAGGGACACATATGAGCTGTTTACAGTTACTCAAGAGAGTAAGACCTGTGTGTGGGTGGTCCGAAGGCACCGGGAAACACTTTACACCATGAGTGACCATGAAACACACTTCAGTGTGTCTAAACCCAAGGGCCAAAACCAAGCAGGCTCACATCTGCATGGTCAAAGCCCAGGAGAGCAACTGCTTTTGCCAAAGCCGAGTGTAGAGGTGAGCAGCAGATTAATGTCTCTCTCTGGATTTGGAAGGAAGTGTGGGAGACTTTATACTAGATATATCTATACCTATAGTCCATACTATTACAAATTGGCGCAATAACAACAACAATACAACTAGTGTAATTTGCATTATTATTAATAAAATACAGGTGAAACATTTTCAGATAAGTGAAAATCAAATGTGCATTATTATTATAATAATATAAATATTAATAAAACATAATACAATAATTATAATTATTAATAAATGTTTAATATAAAATGATTCACGTGACAATATTTTCCTCTTGTTTGGGTGACTGTTAGCTTAAAATGCTAAGCATTTCTCACTTGAGAATGAATGGTTGCTACCTAAACTTAAGTATACAAACCTTTGACCTTGAGCAAATTTTTGCAAACAATGACTAAAATAAGTTAGTTCTTTACCACAAACACTGGTGTTTCCTGCTGAATGCACAGTGGTGTCATGGCATTGCAAGCTCTACTTTTTATGGCGTGATATGAGTGATCTGTTGTATGATGAACACTAATGAATCAGAGTCATGCCGAAATGAAAAAGTAGTCACTCCTAAAGATTCACATGACTGCTCATATGCATACATATTACATGCAAACGAGGTTCTTCAGAGGAAGCGTCACATGCTGATGGTCACAGATGCACACTGATGGACAGGTGTGAATGAGCGCAGGTCTAGAAATTCTTTACATGCCAAGCAAAGTGTGACAACTGCTTGAACCATTCAGGACAAGACTCAAACAAGGACATCATTGCTTTAACTACTCCCCTTCAACAGTGGTTGTTAATCCTGCAGCACTGCACATTTTGAATGTCTCATACCCAGTTCAGAGCATCAAACAATGTGCTGATGATATGAATCAGGTGTGTTAATAAGGGACACATCCAAAATGTGCAGATCTAGCCAATGATGATGAGAGGTAGAGCTCAACTTATGTGATTTTAAACTAATCAAACTTGAGTGTCGCATGCACACTGCTGCTTCTAATCAAAAACCTCACAGGACTGTTGTTTCTGAGCTTAATTAAGGCCAGACAACATCATACAATCCATTCAAGATGTGCAGAGGGCAGGATATCAAAGAAGCTAACAAGTGTTTCTCTCTATTAGCTGATATAAGTGTGAATTCAGTATTAACAGTGGAAACTACAGCTCAACCTTGCTGAAGAAAACAAACAAACTGGTGTGCTGGTCTTAACTGGTCTCCCAGCGAGACCAGTTGAACATTAATTTGGCCAGACCAGCTTAACCCAGCTAAAATCATAATAACATAGTTTACAATGTTTTAGCAGGATTTCCTTAACAAACAGTCTTAGCTTGTCTAACCAGCTGAAAAGTGTCCAGAACTCTTCTAAAACCACCCAAAATACCAGTTTGACCATAGAGAGGCTGACTAAGCCCGGAAAATCCATCTAATGCTGGACTAAAAATTTTTTTTTTTTCAGTTGGGAATTAAAAGGTAGGTAAATATCATAAACGGATCAAATGCCAATGCTCATGAAACACTTTTAAGGACTCAAATACAGCGTTTCGAATCTCGAAAATAAAATGAAACGCTCTAACCTTTTTAAAGTTCCTTGGTAGGGTCCCTCCAGAGTAAGCGAGGGTCTTATAATTATACACCTCAGTGGAGTTTGAGGGTCCACGGTCCACAGTACAGCTGTCCGATTTGGAGGAGGTAAAGTAGATATCTCCACTGTCATGACACAACGACCCGCTGTCCGGCTCGTTTGAGTTCAGCTTCTTTACGCGTCGGAAAGTCATATTTTTCATAGTCCGCGTGTCACTCAATAAGCAAGTAACAGTGGATGAAAGAAGAGCAAGAGATGGAAAGTACTGAGTGTGGGTGAGAAGACACCCACTCGGCACCAGTCAACACTTTGACTTGACGTGCAATAATCCCCAGCTCTCTAGCTCAGCAGCAGCAACAGCATCTGCGGACAGACTCGTCGAGTTAAGGAAAGCACATGTGAAGGAATGAAATGCTTGAAAAGGGGGAGGGACCTAGCGACCCTGCTATATTCAAAGGGGGCGGGGACACACAATTGGCGCGATGCGATTGGCCGTCATGCACAGAAGCGATGTACTTCAGCCATGACCATTACTTGAAACGGTTTTGCAGGTAGAAGTATAATATTATTTACGATTACATTTTAAGGCATTTAGTAAACACTATTATCAAGAGTGAATTAAGACTTGAAATGTACTGTAGTTTGACAGCTATTTATTAAAACCAACTCTGTGGTTTTGTATGCGAGTTGATAAAACTTACACAATAAACATTTCCAGTAAATTTTATTTGTAATATTTTTGTTTTTGGATATTAAAGTAACTTATATTTAGCCGCATCATTCAACTCCTCGGTTCATTTCAAAAGCTCACAATCGGTTCATTCGAATCGCACATGTTTGTAAGAGAGGCTCTTGACTCTAATCATTGAGTTGTTGACCGAGAACCACTGGTAAACCTTGGTGAACCTTGAATTAATAAAGGCCAACCAAATATAATTGTACTAAATTTTACTAAAAATGATTTTAACACTTTAATATTGAGTTTTCTCGTTTCAGTTGAGTATTTTGGTGTAGGTCTGTACATAAAAAAACTAGTTTTGGTAGCCCAGAAATGGTAGGCCTATGAGAAAGTGAACTTGAACCCGATGCTTGATCAGGCTGGTGTAAAATTGTTCAAACTGATGGCGCCCTCTAGTGCTTATATGCGGCAAAACATCTTATGCACGTTGTGGCAAATGATGAAAAAAGAAGAAGAGATTTAACATTGAAATGTTTATTCAGACAAATTCACAAAATTAATAGATCCTCTACATTCTCAGGAACAACACAGAATTATAAAGCTTGCCAGAGGGCCATTCATTTGCAGTGTGTAATCTAAAACCTTTAGGATTTTGTCCATTGAGTTATCAGAAGAAAATAGAATAACAGGGAACTATCACTATTGAAATGTATGAAATGTTGCAAAAACAGTGCACAACTAACTCAATACATTCTTGATAGGCTACAATGAAACCTAATACACTTAATTAACATACCATGGATTTTGTTTTAATATAATATCTAAATATTACACCTACTATTTTAGGTGTACAATTTAACAGCAAATAAATTAGATGTCTCATCAAGCTCTTCAGCTTTTGATTTGCTAAATCTAGTCATTGTTCTGGCAAAGAGCACACTGGCACCTTGGATTAATCTTGACATTCATGATTAGTAACTGCAGAAGCAACAGAAGATTTAGGCTTAGCTGAGAAAAAAAAAATCGAAAGGAAAAACAAAAAGCACAGTGCAGAGTTAATGCAGATCTGTTTCTAATCTTACAGCAAAGTCACTGTGCATCAAACCTTCATTCACTGGATGCTTTGGAGTGATGCATATTTGTATGTATATCTACATAACCTTAAAACAAATATTCAACATATGTACTTGGAATGACCTGTGCATATGATATGTATATCACAGCAAAAAAAAAAAAAATGCATGCAAAAATGAATGCATGACCTACTGTTTAAGAGCACTACATTTCTTTAAAGAGAGCATAATTGATATTAAGATGGACAAGTGAAATGTTTGTACCTAATGTAAGGATAATCTCCTAAAACAAAAGGATCTGAGTAAGAGCTAAAACCTTAGTAAACATTTGTTGCAAAATTTACATAATCGCTTTAAACTTTCACTGGCTTCAGAGTCCTTGTTAATGCACACACAGTTTTGAAGCGATATGGATGATCCTCAAGCGAAGGTAAACTCTATTTCAGGTTGAAGAAGCCAGATTTGGCTTGAGGGCCCATCAGCATACTAGCTTGGTTCTTATGTGTGATGTGAATCTGAGGAAGTAAAATAACGTGATATTTTTTAATCATTTGGAAACAACACTCATGATGCTTAAACACAGTTTATGTCGCTTATTAGATTTGTAGAAACGCACATTTTAATAAGACTTGTTTTGGTTGAGTCAATGAATCAAATGACTCACATATAAAACACAAAAGACAATCACTTCTCACCACTTACAATGTAATCTGCAGAAAGGGTCACTGAACAAATCAGTGTATGAATCTGAATAAATCTTTATAGTGAACAGACTGGAATGAGGTAGTATTTTGAAAGTGGTAGACACTTACGGTACAAGGTGGCTGCATCCACGGTTCTCCATCTATCTGCATTGGCAAAGGCTTCTTTGTCCTATAAATGAGTGTGCATTTTTGAATAAGACACTTTTTTAGAAGCAAAAATAATGAGTGAATGATATAATGCACAATTGCTTGGGGTGACTAAACACACATTCACATCATAAGACTCAATAATGGTTAACAATGAAAAATGACAAAAGAATTAATGGGATGTAAATTGAATATTTTACTTTTGAATAAAAATCCAAACGAGTATGTAAATGCAGGGAATGCAGACTGACAGTATTGAACATGTCTGAGCATGTCTTGACTTGTTTGTGCCAGTAAGAGCTTGTTTAAAGACATCCATAGCTGACATTTGTTGGTAAGTTTGTCTCACCTGATGGTAATCTGAGATGTTTTGGCAAGCCGGACTGCGCTCTTCAGCCCTGTGTATATCTGTCCCATCTCAATGGCTCCTTCCAATCCCACCAACTCCACGCGTTTATCGCTCATGTCTGTTTGGAGACAGTCCGTTGAGTGTTTTGGATAACCTTCATTTCAGTGCCCCTATTATGCTTTTTCGGAAATGACCATTTATGTCATGTAATATAGCTTGTGAATGTAAAAGGTCTGTGAAGTTTCAAAGATCAAAATGCACAATAAATGGAGTTATAGACGCCCAAAAGAAATAAATGATTCTGAACTGCCTGAAACAAGTCGTCAGTCACCCCAGTCTTACTTCCTGCACAAACCAAGGTAGGTTTACAAAAATTTTGCATAATGCCAGCCTATGGTCTTCAGTTGTAGCTGAGGCCTGGAAGAGTTTGCTTAGTGTTGTCAACATGTCGTGAAGACACTATTTTGTGTCTGAGAAAGCCTCTGGAGCTGAAATTCAGATATGCTAATGGGTGTTTTGTTTCCGACACGCTGTACACCAATCACATCAGACTGGGTCATCTAGCCAATCAGAGTAGAGTAGGCTCTCGGAAAGAAGGTTAAAATATGTGATGCTGCAGTGTATATTATGAGAAAATTAAAGTGTTTTTTGCCCTTGGAATGCGTGTAAACATTGTAGGAGACATCCAATACAAAATGAGGAACTTTTAAAATAGCATAATAGGGGCTTTATAGATTTCTCCCTGCATATAATGAAACGTACCTTGCGGGCTCACTTTTAAGACTTCAGGGTCTACTATGACCTCAGGCAAGTCCTGGTCCGCTCTTTCACTTTTTTTGGCTTCACCCCACAGGTTGGAGCCACCGTGCATGCTGGGAATGTTGAGGACTGCAATTCCCTCCAGAGAAAGACAACTGAGATCCAACTGGTTCCCCCAACACTGGATAAGGCCAGACAGAGGCGCTGGGGTCAGTTCCGTTACTTTTTCCATTTTAAAAATCATTTCAAGGCGAATTCGTGCATGAGCAGATTTTTAAGTAATGAATTGCATTTGCTTCATATTCTGAATGAATGCCCCTGATCTGGTAGATTAAAATGGGCCTGGCTTGAGCTCTGACAGACGACTAATACCAAAAGCAGGTTAATAACAGGTGTTATCACTCTAATGCCCTTACTGTGCTCATGCTTTTTAGATGATGCTTTTTGATGGGCATTTTTGATGATGCTTTCAGCACAAGGGAAGAAGGGACAAGGGTACCTCTCTGAACTCTCATGGGAGTGTGATCTTCTTCTTTTTTTCTTACCTCAATGGTGAGACACTCCTTGAGTTTTTTACAAGATGCTGAGATTGTCTCAGATGTGGCAAATTCAAAATACCACAGTTTGTTCTTCATCCTGAAAGAAAGATATATATGCATGAAGAGGAAGCCACAAACTCATTTAGAACATTTTCTCTTGAGTTTTTTTATGGTTTATGTTTTTTGGGCATATGGTTCCACTCAAATCAAAAATGGTCATTAAATTGGATGCTGCTAAAGCAAACATCTTTTCAAAAAAAGAAAAGAAAAAAGTAATAAATCAGGCTATTACATGTATACACTATTACAGGTGTCAGTAAGACTTTTACTCTTAAGTAAAACAGTCATATTGTGAAATATTATAACAATTTTAAATAACTGTTTTCTATTTGAATATATTTTAAAATTAAATGTATTCCTGTGATAAAGCTGAACATTCAGCATCATTACTCCAGTCTTCAGTGTCACATGATCCTTCAGAAATCATTCATTCATATGTTGAAAATGGTTGTGCTACTTAATATTTTTGTGGAAACTGTGAAACATTTTTCAGGATTCTTTGATGAAAAGAAAGTTCAACAGAACAGCATTTACTTGAAAGAGATTTTTTTTAAAACAATGTAATGGTTTTTACTGTCACTTTTGATTAATTTGAATGTGCCCTTGCTGAATAAAGGCATTAATATATATATATATATATATATATATATATATATATATATATATATATATATATATATATATATATTTTAGAAGAAAATCTATTTTTTTTTAGAAAAAAAAAAAAAAAAAAAAAAATATATATAATTAGTTTTTTTCTTCTTCTTGAAAATCACTTGATTTATAACAACCTTAAACCTACAATGTTTTCATTAACTTTTTAAAGAATTGTAATTGATTTAAAAAAAATGTATACAAAGTTGACATCAGATCCATGGTTCAGAACCAATGTGCATTTTAATGGACATTAGACATACGCTATGTTTGCAAACACAGCACAATTATAAAAGGCCAAGACTGAGTTATTTTCGTATATCATAACTACTTAAATTAGGTGATGGATTTTGTGTATATTATTAATATTATTTTTAAGAAAATATTGTAAAGAAATAGGTTTAGTGTGTGACATGCTCACCTGCTGTTAAACTTCTGTGGATGTTTCTCCCTCATGGTGTGGAAGCGGTGAGCAATGGAGGCATCCTGTTCCAGACACAGCCAACACAGAGAGAATTATATATTTTTAATTTTTTTTTTTTTTTACAAATATAATTATATTGGCAGGAAAAGCACAGAAAGAAAATGAGGGTCTTGAAACTACCTAAAAGGTAATGTATTAGACGATTTCAGATGAATGCTGTACTGTATGTGTCTTACCACTCCAATGGAGAAATAGTTGTTGATGATTTCGTAGGGAACAGGATCACCTCTCTCCTTACTGTCCTCCAGGGTCACCTGTACGCTCCAGCGATCCATCTGCACCACAGAACCGCCCTCAATGTCCTTCAGGATCCGGCCCAGATCCATCCCGTCATAACCTACAGCATCATAACCGTGAGAGACACTAAATATAGACATATAGGCTCATGTTCAAGTTTCAAGTTCAGCTTCTGTCCTCACCTCCGCCCCATCGAAGACAGCGTGCAAGATCATTTCCTGTGCCAAGAGGAAGCACGGCCACTGGGGGGCGCACTGGCAGGTTGGCTTTATCTTTGAGGAATTGAAAAGAACAGTTGGTTGAAAGGGAAATGAGAGCATTACACATTCACAGTGATGTCACAGGAAGTATGTTTGATTTAGTTTCCAACCTATAGCGTCCAGGATCCAGCCCACTGTGCCATCACCTCCACAAACTAATATTCTAAAGTTCGGCAGATCTCTGAAGAAACATAACCTGGTTTGGAAACAGAAGATCATATAGATTACCACTTTGAGCTTCTTCAAGCTTCAGTTCATTTAAAACCATCCACATCTATAAAACTAAAATGTGGATGATATCATGCATTTTTCATCTTTCGTCCATTTTTAATAGTTCTGTTTTCTAGAAGTTCAACCAAGCGGATGCAGGGCACAAATAAATATTTATGTATGCTAAAAATGGTAGTGAATTCCTTACCCTGGACCTGGCCCACCACTGGAAAGGTTATAAACCTGCCGAGGATTCAACAAGTATTGGAATTTGCGAAGGATTCTGTAAAAACACATATTTAGTGATTCAAAATAGTGAAATACACATATCTAACACACACAGGCAATTAGATAACGATGGATGGATGGAAGTATTCTCACCTTTCTCCCTGTTTACCGCCGCTTTTAGGATTCACAAACACCAAAAGAGGATGAGTGTTAGGAATTGGGTTTATCTGTTTGGGGACAGGAAGTTGTGTTTTAGTTTCACTGCCATCATTCAGTATCAGTACCTCTTGTCTCTGCATGGTAAGATAGCAGAAACATAAAAGACTGTCCATGCTGTGTCTTACCTGTAGTACCTGTCCATCAGGTGTAGTGTTGTGGTCACTGTCATCACCTGAAAATGCGCAGCTGTTCTTTACGCAGTTTTGCCTCTCCTATGTGAGGAAACAAAGAACAAAAGGTACAATGGAGAATCACAAATAATCTGTGTTTAATGTTTTCTATGTAAGCCGATCTTTAATCTTTTAACTATCTTCATGTTGTTTTTACTATCATCAGATGGTGTTGTTGTGCTTTTGTTCAGCCACGGAGCTTTGCAGGCAGTATTTATTATCTAAACCAGGAACATATTTTTAATCCATTTTTGGAAGTCTTGTAATTCGCTTAGGTAAAAACAGTCTAGCACAGTGGTTCTCTACCTTTTTTTGCCTTTTGAACCTTTTTGCCCCCACTGTCCAACACAATATTCAAAGGAACCCTATGTAATAAAATATTATCAGAATTATATTATATTAAATTAGAATATTATATATTATTAATCTATAGACACTGATGAGCCAAAACATTATGACCAGTTAAAGGTGTACAGAATATCATTGATGATCTACAAACAAAGCCACATCAGTTCTTGTAATCAATGTGTTGGATGCAGGAGAAATGGGCAGGAATAAAGATCTGAGTGACTTTGACAAGGGCCAGATTGTTATGGCAAGGCGACTCGGTCAGAGTATCTAAAAAATGGCAAGGCTTGTGGTTTGCTCCTGGGGAGGGACAAACCCCAAGCCCCCTTGGATGTTTGTTGAGGCCCCCACGTGGGCCCCGGCCCCTGGTTGAAAACTCTTGTTTGCATTACCTTGATGACGGGATAAATTGCCCATGGTGGTAAGATATGATCTCTGAAAGGACCACAATCACATTCGAAGGGTTCCTGGGTTGCACACTCATCATGTCTCTAAATTAGGACAGTAAAAAGTAATGAAAAATTATGAGTCAGAGTGAATATGACAAACTGACCTGCTTTATTTGGACGCACATTCTACTTCTGATATTGAGAGAGATATTTTATCAACAGTGTTTTTTTTTTTTTTTTACCTAACAGCACTTTAATCTCTTATCATACAATGGTTTTCAGTAACTGTATAATGTAGAGTAGCTTTTCAGAAAGTCCCAATCTCACCAAGGAGTGACACCAGACACAGCGTTTCCCAGTAAGGCCGTGCAAACTCTTGATCTTCTTCTGACACCGGTCACACTTCCCAGAATCACAGTTTCCGCTCACCCAGTCATGAGTCGCAATCTGCATACAAACAAATGAGATGCACATATGCTACATTTCCAGTGTCCACTTGATGGCAGTACGAAAGAAAAAGCTTATAGGAGATGCTTGAGGAGGGTTCCCTTCTCAGCTAGGCCCAATATGTCGGGTTTACAATAAAAGGACCTTAGTGATGCTGTTTCTTCACAGGACCTGGATAATGTTCACAGTTGGAAAAAAACGGTGACTTAAGAAATAAGCCGGTGACTTAAGAAAATTTACCGGCAATTTTCTTTTTTTACCAGCCATGAAACATAGATTAATCCTTATTAAAGTTATAACCAGTTATTCAGTCAAGAGCAAAAAGTGACTGTTCTTTGTCTTTTGTTGTTTGATTAACATTAAAAACACAGACAGCATCAGGAATATTTGGCTGCTGTCACTTTAAGAGCTAATACACAGATCCAATATACTGTTATGCATTTTATTTCTCAACTGTTTACGTTCACTTAAGACATAACTGACTATGTTTACAAGGATGCTTGCCAAGACGGGGAATGACATAATTTAGTTTGAATATGTCTGATCAAGAGCAAGACGATGTGAAAGAGAACTCAATTCAGTATTCGAAATGGGCTCAGGTACACGTCTGAGGCGCTTCTGATGTTTGCGCATAGTAACGAACTGAGTTCTCTTTCGCGTCTTCTTGAGCTTGAATATTTAAAATGGCAAGGCTTAAACTTTCGTGACAATGCAGCACTGGCCCCTCAACTGTCCCGAGCGTCGTTCATGTTCTCACAATTTTGCATGGATAGAATTCATAATCCTAATAATCCTAGACAATCCTAGATGTACTTATTAAAATGTATAATTTTTTATTTCTTGTTATTAAATAATGTATTAAATTTTTTTTGTTAGTTTTATTTTAGTACAGGTTTTTATAATTAATTCTAAATAATTGTATAATTTTCTTAAGATATAACATATATAAGGTATATAATATATAAGGTACCACGAAAAGGGTTTTGTGCATTTTTTTAATGTTGTATGCATATTACTATATATTATATACTATAATATATTGGTATTAAGTTAAATTAAAAATAGAAAAGAAAAGAAAAGAAAAGAAAAGAAAAGAAAAGAAAAGAAAAGAAAAGAAAAGAAAAAAGGTGTGCTTACCCCTGTCTCTTTCTTTGACATCACATATGTGCGGGTGCAAGGAGCCGGGTTTTTATTGGCACACCGGCCATGGACTGTGTATTTGCAACCTGTGTATGATAGCAAATGGTTGTCATACCAAACTGATCAGAACTAAACATATGATTCACTAGGTATATAAACCACAATACACATTGGATTTCTGGACTGTATCTTGACAATTTTAGCATTTTAGTTGTTACAATTAAACATTTTTTTGGCAGTCTGGAAATATTGATTACATTTGCAAAACAATCTGTGAACATTTCTTGCAAATTACCCAGAATTCCACTCACAGGTGCAGCAGAGACCCTGTTTGCGGAGTCCCAGCAACATATTCTGACAGACGTTGCAGTACACAGGCTTGTTGAAATGTTTCATCCTCCACAGGTGCTGGCCGTCTCTTTGGGTCATCTTGGGAAAGCGGAAAAATGTCATGTTAGGGAACAGGTTATGTTTTTCTTGATAATCTAAATCAAATATGTTTTTATGAGGCTAATGCTTTACATTCTTTAATGTGCCTCTAACCAGAGTGTTACTGTAGATACAAGGTAAAAAAGGTAAAGAAACAGTTATGACATATATAGCCCCATGACAAGGTAAAGTTTACCCAAAAATGTTTATTCTGTCATAATTCACTCACTCTCATGCCATTTCAAACCTGCATGAATGACTTTCTTCTGTGGAGCAAAAATTTAGATATTTAAAATAAAAAATTCACACTTTAAAAGTGTAGCAATGATAGTTAAAAAAATTACAACAAAAACACTACAAAAGTATTCCATATGACTTTTTCCAGGTCTTCCGAATTGAAGTAATTATTCAATGATATTATCCCCCTTCAGTGAACTGTTAACCAGAGAATCACTGTGAACGAGTCAATAAAGGTGTGAAAACATCAACTCATATTCAAATTCAGTGAAGTTTCATGAGCGAAATCCAGTCATTTCAATAGAAATCTGTACGACTGAGAATTTCACGTGAGGGCGAAAGTTTTCCCCACACAGATTTCGCAACATGCAGGTTCGCCACGTTGACCAACAGAAATCTGCTTTCTGCAAAATTTCACGATTCATGAACAATTTGTGATTCATCAACTAATCTGTTTGATTTGTGAAAAGGATCATTTGGTTCAATGAAAAGAATCGGCTCATTTTATTCCCAGATTCGGTTCTTGAGTTCAACTCAATGAACTAGTCGTAGCTTACTCTGGATGGAACATTTTGTAAATCCTTACTCAATGCTGTCGTATGACTTTGGAAGACTTGAATTAAAGCACATGAGTCACATGAACTACTCTGATGCTTTTTGGTGTTTTTTGCCATTTTTTAATAAGATGAAAAGTACTCATCTATTAAAGGTACAGATGACCACATAATGGTAAATAAAATGATAATCAGTGTTTTTTTTTACCACTTTCAGTGACTCACATGAGTGTTGTCTTGTTTATTTCACATTGCTTCCTTATCTTACACCTACTGGCAATTTTTTTTTATGAATTCAACGGCCAGCTGGAGGTGGTTAGGGTGGGCTAAGGACACTGACTCATGCAGTCACATCAGAGAATTATTAATAATTCATCATATTATTGGTTTGTATGACTCAGGCGGGAACTTCAGGAGGTCAGAAACTGTAGCCCACACAGCCAAGCTGTAACTGTGCCCAATGGCTCAGCATAGCCCTCGTGCGTTGCTTGGGCAGGTAGAAATAGCACACGGGGAAGTCCCTGGCTTTGATATATGGTTACAAAGCTCTGGATCACAAACGCAAGACAGCCGGGAATGTGAGTTTAGGACGACTAAATTCATGTTAGCCCTTCTGTGAATAAAATAAAGTGATCTATGAGTAGCTGACTGTGACCGTTGGTCTTAACAACAAATTTCTTGTAATCGCAACTTCCGCATTGACTGTGCATGTGGTTTAACTGTGAATTACACTACATGTTCATTTCTAGTGTGAAAGTGACATTAGCTTAGAATTTAAGGGTTGAATATTGTTTTTTATTGTATTAAGATGTATTTAGTCGTGGCAGTTGACTCTGTGGCTTGTCTCCAGGTCATGCACTGGCACAGTGCGGACAGACAGGAGTCTTGGTGTGAAGTGTGAAGCCAGATACTGCTCTGGCCTTACTTGGTGGATGCCAGCTTGAACTTGCTTTTTAAAGCTGTCAAGTGGCTTGTGTGGAAAGATGCATGTCAGGGATATTCTGAATAAATGCCTTCTATAGATGCATGCTTATTTTAGTGAGATGTTATGTAAAGTAGATCCTACGCATGGCGTGCTACTGAGATGCACAGGATTTCTGTTTTGCATAGCACACTGCTAGTATGTTTTTGTTTCCTTCTGGTTGGGAACCACTACAGGCATGTGCTGCAATATTTAGATTAATAGAAAAATCAATATGGGGTTATCACTGACAAATTCTTAAAGTTTTAAATGAAAATTAAAAAAATACTGCTAATGTGATCTGGTTGCGCATATAAGCGGTTACATGCATGCAAGCTTGTGTTAGAAGTGTCACTGTTGCACCAGGGTTAAAATAAATCAATTAAACATGATCCTTTAGAAATCATTTTAATATGATGATAAATAAAATGAAACATAATAAATAAATAAAAATGAAATGAATCAAATAAATTACAAATTTAAATAATAAAAATGAAATGAAATATAAAATGAAAAATACTGCTAATGTTCATGTGGTCGTGCAAATAAGTGTGTGCGTGCATGCAAGCAAAGCATGTGTTAGAAGTGTCACTGACTCTTAACCAGTGCAGTTAAGTCAGCAGACCTTTGTTACGCTATTGTGAGGCTGAGAGACACAACAGAATCGGATGTGTCCTCGGATAGAAAGAGCGCAATAAATACATACATCAACTAAATTGTTACATTGTTTTCTCTGTTCCCTTTTGCCACTCCTTCTGAGCAGTGTAATCTGAGGAATAGTCTTGTACACTCCAAAAATAGCACCGCAGCTCTATGACTTTGCATCTGAAACTGTGTGAGAATCTGTACTTGTGTTTTCCTACCTTCAGTCCCAGTAAAACCAGTAGCGGGACGTTATTCATCCCCCCCTCCACCCATTCCTGTAATGACACCGTTCCACTGCTATCTGCGTCAATCGCTGTCATCATATCCTTCAGCACCTGAGAATAATCACAATGTGCATTTCTGTTGTAACATGTACATGATGTAACTAAATGTTCACCTCAGGGAATCATTTGAATCATAAGGAGCAACATTATGCAAATATCTTGTCAGATTTTTTTTTTTCCTTTCTTATTTTGCTCCATGACAAGTTGATTCATGCTATATGAGGGAGGAATGTCTCTTCAACAGGGTGTGGTTAAGATGGAAAAAGTCATGATGAGCGCATATAGGCATTTCACTTCTTCTTGGCAAATGTTACACACACACACAAACAAAATACAACTCACAGGCCTCAGTTCAGACACATCCCAACCAAGGTAATCTGCAGCATGCATCATCTGGGCAATAATGCGGTCCACTTCCTGTTTCACGGAAACATGAATGGTTACAGATATTACCAAAAGATGCAATTTGAGCACAATGATTTAGTTACATAATGAGGGTTTGGAAGTGGATTATATTTCAGGCTAAGACCACCCACCGAACTGTCCAGAACACCGTTGCCATCTCTGTCATAGAGTCTAAAGGCAACTGTGAAGGGAAAAACATGGCCACGTATTGCAAAGTTGTCAACAATCATTAAATATTTGAAGTGGCAAAAAAATTATAATTGAGATTTACATTCCAGTTTGTCCCTGGGCTGCCCATCTTCCAGGAGAGAGAAATAACAGGATACATCCTTCAGAAACACTTCCCCTTAGAGAGAAACAAAGATATATATATATATATATTCACAATACAAGAAATTGTTTATTTCATTGGTTTGATTATTTTAAACAGGGCTTTTTTAAGCGTTAGAGTAAAAGAATAAGGTTTCACTTTATTTAAAGGTGACATAGTTACATTGTACTTGTCATTGAGTTACGGTTAGGGTTAAGGTTTGGTTTAGGGTTAGTTACTTTTAATTCTGCATAATTTACTGTTGTTACTATAGTAAGTACATGTAGTAATGTGTACCTACGTCATCTTAAAATAAAGGGTTACATTTTATTTTAAGGTGTAATTATTACAGTGTAATTATATATTTAAGTACTGAGTAATAATAAGCAACTACATGCACTTACTATAGAGTTAGGGTAGGATTAGGATTTGGTTGAGGGTTAGTTGCATGTAATTATGCATAATTTACTGTTATTACTATGGTAAGTACATGTAACATGTAACAAGGACACTGTAAAATAATGTGTTACCAAGAATAATTCCTGATGTGACAGTTCATTTTTCAAAATGAACTAATAGCATTAAAAATTCATTTAAAAATCAAACTATGATAAAAAGGGTTCAAATAAATAAACATGATTCCCAGTAATGCAACCAATTCTATTGATTCACTTACATATTTGTTTATACACGTACAGTATCGTTCAACAGTTTGGTGTCAGTAGGATTTTCTTATTTTTACCAAGCCTGCATTTATCTGATCAAAACTACACTAAAAAGAGTAATATTGTGAAATATGATTACAATCTCAAATAACTGTTTTCTATTTTTAATATATTTTAATTTATAAATTTAATAGATGGCAAAGCTGAAATTTCAGCATCATTACTCCAGTCTTCAGTGTCATGACATCCTTCAGAAATCATTCTAATATGCTGATTAGCTGCTCAAGAAACTGCTTAATATTTTTGTGAAAACTGTGATTTTTTTTTCTTTCCAGGATTATTTGATGAATGGAAAGTTTTCATTTAAAACATTATAAATATATTTAGTCACTTTTTTTTTAATAATAATATAATAATAAAGCAAAGATGCATTCATCTCTCTCTCTCTCTCTCTCTCTCTCTATTCCTTACATGACCTTCTAAGGTCATAGGGCTGGAGCATATCCCAGTTTCTCAGACCAGAGGCAGGAGAAAGCACCCTGGACAGATGGCCAGTCCAGCCTTGCTGAATAAAGGTTATTACAAAAAAAGAACTGACCCCAAATTTTTGAACGGTAGTATATATCCATATGGACATATACAAATAAAAGTCTATACACGACCCACTGTTTTCATCTGATTTTGCCGACTCTGAGTTCTGGAAGGATTTGAATAGCCGCTGGCACAGATTTGTTGGGAAGTCCTCCACCTCCAAATATGTCTTCAGGAAGAGCCGGAAACCTTCCTCATCAATGCACTGAGAATATGAAGAAGAAAAATCATTATGAACAATAAAAGATGAGTGTGCTACATTGAAGGCTTTTATGAATTTAAGCAAGGGACACAGAACACAAACAAAAATATAAACAAACAATTCACAAACATAGCGTTTTGAATAAATCATTGGGCTTTTTTATAATGTACATTTTGGTGATCATTCAGAAGGTACACATTATTGGAAACTTATAAAGTCATACAATTATCTGTAACCCTCTCAAGGGGATGTAATTGAGATACAATTAGATTCTGCACTACAAACCTAATCCTAGTTCTACTAACAGTGCCTGCTGTTCTTGTCCTAGTTCTTAACACAGATAAAAAAAAAAACAGCAAGATGTATTCAAACTTAAAATGCCTCAGGATACTGCTGTTCTATCTGGAGAAAAAAAAGGAAAACCAAGGCTATGTTATGCTATGTCACATACTCTCCCCATTTTGACATACAGAACATAAGATTTCCATGAGATAATTCAGTGTTTACTTTGTTTTAGTCCCCCAAAACAAGCAAGATATAAAGCTCAGAATGAGACAAACACATAATTTACTGAAACGAAACTCTTATACATTGATTTAAAGTGTTTGAGAGCCAAGTCAGCACACAGTCAGCTGAAAAACTTGTGCACAGATCAGGTATACTGAACAAATCTTTGTCATATGAGCATGTCTGAATAGCAAATCTTTTAGAGCCACGACTTCTGAGCAAAGTGTTCCCGTTTTACACTGCACTTCCTGTTGTTTATCTATTACAAATGTCATTAGAACCATTAAACTTAGGGTTAGGGTGCACTTAAGACAAAATCTAAAAATAAAAATTTGCATATATTTTGTTTGTGCTGTATCATTTTTGATACATCAGGCTTTTATAGCCAATATAGTGTGATATAGTGAAAATATGGAGCTCACACTTAAGGAAGAAAAAAACTGTTTTATTCAAAGGCCCAAACTGAGCAAAGATATGCAATTTGGCACAGATGCTGTTATCTATATGGTCAAAAATAAAGATGAAATTCTGATAGCTTGGAATAAAAATCAATGAGCTATTTATAACAGTATACAAGACTACCTGCACAAAATGCATATAAATATCAGTTGTCACTGTATCTCCCAATAATATGTTTTAGTAAGATGATATTTTAATGCTTGAAAGTTTTATGATCAAAACTAGTTTTTATTGTGAGGAGCAAAACATAATTCAATGCAATATTTTGATGATTGGGAGATCAAATAAATGTTCCTCACAAAAGCCTGGTGTATCATATTACATTTTTTACTTATTAAAAAAAGGCATGTAGATGAATGTGTCTCAGTTTTTTCATCAGTAAAGTTTTGACCATGTTACTAATTTAAAGGGGTGGTATAATGCCCTTTTCACAAGATGTAAAATAAATATCTGATGTCCCCAGAGTGTGTATGTGAAGTTTTAGCTCAAAATACCCCACAGATATTTTTATATAGCATGTTAAAGTTGTCACTTTTTGAGGGTGAGCAAAAACGCACCGTTTTTGTGTGTGTCCCTTTAAATGCAAATGAGCTGCTGCTCCCGGCACAGAGGGCGGAGCTACAACAACTTGTGTCCTTAGCAGCTTCGATTACCTCACACAGACATGCACTGAAAATTTTACAAACTTTTAGCCTTTTATGTTCAAACCGGAACCAGAATGATGGAGAGACTAAAGAAGAGGTGACAACATGTAGACAACATTTCTGAATGGTTAGTTGATGAATTTATGTAGCTTATGTGTAGTTATCTTCTAATCATTGATTAGCATATTCTGTCTTGATAATCTATAAATTGTGTTCCAGGGGCGGGATTTATGTAAATTTTAGGGTTTGTGATGTCACTAACCCGGGAGGAAGCTCGTGTAGTCCCTTTGTTACTGTACGTTCACACCGCCGAATTTTGCCGCTCTCGCCGCCCTGCCAAAGAAAGATTCGGGGACGCTCTGATGTAGATCGAAGGCGTGATCTTTTTAAACCAATGTTTACAGGATTGCGTTCTCTGGAATCCTCTCAGGCGCAGGACTTCTACATTCTGATTGGTTGCCGCCGAACCGCGTCATAGCTTATTACCATAAAGTTGACCTGACTTCAACTCTCCTCGCCGCTCTCACCGTCCAAGACGCGCCGCACCGCGCCGCCCTTGTCGGAGCTCGCCGCCGGCTCTCATTGAAAATGAATGACTTTGACGCTCTCGCAGGCGGCAGTGTGAACGCACAGTTATAGTCCTTAAAAAGCAATTTCGTTAAAAGAAAATATCTCCCTTTGCTTTGAACTTTGAGCGTCGTAACTTTGCAGATGTTGTTTATGCTCAAACAGCAACATTAAGTTAGAAAAGTGAAATCACAATCAACCACCCCTTTAAAGGCCCCTTTTTTTCTTCTTCTTCTATTTTTTCCTATAAGTTGAAAAAACGGGTGAAAAATCCCTACAATAGTATAATGAGCTAATTTGACTCTGGCCACCCAGATACCTTAGTAAACACAAAGCAACACTGAACTACAGAAAAATTGTGTCCTGGCAACCACCCACAACACCTTAACATCATGGCTGCAAGTTTTGTGTGGGGAAACGCCACTAAAATCAGTACTGAGGTAAACAAAACACTCACTAACTAAGCAGGTACATGTTGAATCATCCAGCGGATGAGCTCTGATATGCTTGACCAGACGTGAAGTGATTTACATTACAGAGATGGATGGATCTGTTCATGGGTAATTGGACTAAGATGCTGTAAAAGCAGAGTGCTGACAGTTGGCCCCTGGCAGCCAGTTCACTCACCTCTCCGTGTCTGTACTTGGCTAACCTGCCATCTGCATTGAATTCCTTTAACACATCTTTTACTTTTAGACTGCAGTCTGCAGAGAGATAGAAAGGGCGAGTGGGAGGGAGAAGGAGAGAAAGAGAGAGACAGAAAAAGAAATGGACAAGATGACATTTTGGCACAATGAACCACAGACATCACACCTTTTAATGAACTGTATCTGCATCAACTCTGCATGACAAAATAAGCTAAGCAGAAACTCAGTACATACTTATGGAAATACCCACAACACCGTACTGTTTTAAAATCCCTCAATCATGCATGAGACGCATGGATGGAGACACCAAAGTTTGGCTGCTTAGCATGAGCCTGTTAGCCCATGCTGGTCAGACGCTGTAATTACAGGACATGACTGCAAAAACTACATTACTTTATTGATCGCCATTCGAAAAATGCTATCAGAATAATTCTTTCATGCACATTTTTTAAATGCAGAATTTAAAATGAAAAAATATTCTAGTTTGTATGAGTTCTCTGGGAATTCAACCCATGACCTTGGCATTGCTAACTCCACATACTACCAAACGAGGTACAAAAACACTTTTATCAGGGATGCCAAGTTTTGAGTTTAGCTTGGAGTGATAATTGTGGAAAGGGGGGATGTAACCCCCCCAATTATCAAAACATTTGGTAACTGAACAGAATTTTAGTTTAGTGACAACATGTACAATGTTTACATGGTACAATGACTGGTAGGCTACTGTTTTTATTATAGCTTGACTCAAATTTCTTGATTTCAATTCTTGTGATTTGATTCCGATCTTGATTCAATATCGATTTATTTGGATAAATATTAGGTATTTATAATACCTATAATACCTATCTTGATAATTTTTCTTCAAGAAAAAAAATCTCACCTAATGCTGTAAACATTTGAGAGCCTAGTCAGCTGGTATTATTATTAACAGTTAAAAATAGTAACTCAAATTAAATATAATAAGGTTTTTATTATAATAACAACGTTATAATATTTTAATGATATATAAAGTAAAAGTAAAATAAGTAAAACTATAATAAATAAGTAATATAGTGCACATATTTAGCAAAATACTCCTCTCTATAGCTAATTATTCTAGCCAACTAACGTGCTATGGTCATTAAATGGCTTTCCTAAGGTAAATGTAACGTTATGTGACAGGTTTTACTGACCTCTTTCCGCGGTTGAATAACACTGATTGATCGATATTATGTATGAGGTAAGTTGTACTGTATCTTTCAACATACCTATTGTTCATTCGAAGCTGGTCACATCACTCAAACCAAAATATCAATGATTTTAATATTTTATCCAATATATTAAGAAGGCCTCCATGAAAACGTATAGCATAGTAGCAATGAGCCTTTAACATTATTAATAATACTGCTGAATAATAATACTGAATTATTCTATAATATCAACTTATAAAACTTTTCAGGCTCCATTAAAGAGGACCTATTTTGCTTTTTTACATTTTCAACTTTATTTAGTGTGTAATGTGCTGTTTTACCTGCAAAGTTACAAAGCACAAAATCCTAAAGGGAGTAATTCTCTATAAGCACTTTCTCTCCATGTAACGCCTTTTTCTGGGGACATATATGTCACAATATCCCTCATTTAAATAATTACTGCCCAAGGTATATGAAAAAAAAGGCCTGAATGAGTTGCGTTAGGCCCTGTCCCAAATGGCACCCTAAACACTCGCGGCCCGACCAATCAGAGCACATTGTGCTTTTTGGAAGGAGGGGCTTCATAGAGCACAAAACAAAGCGTTACTGACAGACTGGGATGAGAGGTGCTGCAACAATGTAAGATATGTAAAAAAATATGTGTTTTTGAACATTCAAGCATTAAAACTATTCTAGTAGACCCCAAAAACAAAATTAAGACTTTGTAAAAGGGCATAATATGGCCTCTTTAAATAAAAACGTAATGTTCATTTTTATCAAAGTGTTTTTGCACATTTTCTTTTTAATAATCACATAATTTTAGTGACATTATAAATATTTGAAAGGTGTCAATCAAATCAAATCAAGTCAAATCAGTCTTTTCCACCACTAGTTGCATGTATAAAATATTTAAGCAAGTGAAAAACTATAAGTAAACCGGGCTCACAGACGTCTTGGATGCACACGACTGGCATGTTTTTTTGACCCTTAGAATACAGTGTCATTTCGCACTTAAGAACTGAGAGTGACTCATGGTTTGTAATGATGCCGAGCATTTAGTGAGAGTGGGAGGGATGTGTGGGCATCACAGACTCACAGTCAATGTACTGCTGAAGCTGGATGAAGTCTATGGGCCTCAGCTCTCTATCATCTGACTCGCCCGGGTCTGACATCACGCCAGAGCCTCTGAATAACACTGAAAGAGGGAAAGAGAAAGGTTGGTGAGAGACAAACAGACAGATTAAAAGCCAATCCATCTTTACTTTAGAGACAGTTTTCATGCACTTAAAGCGAAAAGAAAATCTTTAGGCCCAGACACAATTATGGAAATACAATACATGCACATTGCTGTCAGCCTCATAACATCCTCTCTGGTACATAACGTAAATGCTTTGAAAACATTTTCCCATGAATAATGTTACACCAAATGATACTAAAATTCTCCATGAACATGGTGAACCATTTTATAAAAGAAAGTAACAATTCAAAGTTCACCTTTTGACTTTCTGGTGTCCAAAATGCTATTTCTTTTCTTCTTTAAGGCTGAGCAAAGACTCTAAATGTGTCAAAATTTGCCATTCTTTTTTTCTATTACGTAAGGTATTTATAGTGTTGCAAAATAAAGACATCTTGATTTTATTCATGCATGAACAGAGAAAAGCCCTGTACAGACCCCAAACTTATATATTTATTTATTTTACTTTAAAAAAAAAGTTATTTTATTTATATATTTGCAATATTATCTATACATTAATAATATGAACATTGTTCTGACAGTTTTTTTTTAGACTATAATGTATGCCAGCCTGGCTATGTAAATAAGCATGTCACATAAAATCCCTCATTTACATAGTCACTGCGTCATGCTCAAGAAAACAAAACTATGTGAACAGAAAACATCAAACGCACACTGCTCATGGTCTCGACAACCAAAAAAGTTGTGCTCCCATTTAAAAGATTAATCTTATGTTTTTGTGTATGACACCAGTGGAATGCTGACAGAGTGTTCAGCTTAAAATTCTAAAAATGAAAGTGTGTACATGGAATTGATTCAAGGACCTAAATGAGACACACAATATCTCTCTTTTTGTGTGTGTATTGTACAGAAACACTATGTTTCTGGCTCTCATCTGTAATGGAAAATGGATCAGCACTCTCATTAAGGAAAAAGCCTGTCCAGGGAGATTAGCATGCTAGTGCCAGGCTAAAGTTTTTCTTCCCATGCACATTCATTAAGGTTTCTTCAAACTTTTTTACAGAAGCCAAACAGCGAGAATAAATGGGTGACCTAGTGTTACGTCTACAGATCTTTTTTTGGAACTAATAATAGTAGCCGAAGTAAAAATTTCATAATAGTGAGACTGCCCTTGACTGTGAACACAGAAAATAAGCCAACAAACAAACATATGCAAAGCTCTAGACCGAACATCAGGAGGAGTTCCTTAACCTAACCTCTTATGAAAGTTTGTCAGCATGAAATAGGGTACAATCCACTTTAAGTTTATATGCAGTTTATATTCTTCCTGGAATGTAAGAGCTGAAAAACTCTGATACGACAGAAAAGGCTGTCGTATTGAATGAAGCCCATGGCATACACCCACTCCTCTCATGTGATGTGGGCTAACAAAGGGTCACACCGTTCTCAGTTAATTCCCTCAAAAGGTTAGTGTCGTTGCCAAGGAACTTTGTTTGTGTGGTCTATTCCGTGTATATATGGGTGGGTGGGTGTGTGAGAGAGAGAAAGTTGGGAAAACAGAAGCAATGCTTTTTTCTTGTTAACAGCGGAAGCTAGCCGGTGCATGACAGACAATTTTACATACACACTATATAGTCTTAGCAGTCATTTCTGAAAGATAAAAGGAAATTTACATTTTCAATTTTACATTTATTTATGTATAGTTCAGCCATGACAACTCTGGGGATAGTTTGCAAAACATTTTATTAATGTAAGTAGAATGTATAGGTTTGGTATTGGCAGACTAGAACTGCTACGCTGCTGCTACAGAGCAAGTACTGTAAAGTAAAATGAATATGCTGCTGCTGCTAGAGAGAGGGAGACAACCTGTAGCACATCTAGGCAGGTGGTGCTGGGGAGACGGAGGGCTAATAAGAATTTGCATAGTATGTAGAGATGCATTCGTTTGGATGTTTCGTGTTATAAAGGAAAATAATAATGAATATGCGAAATCAATCAGCTGAGAACATCACATTGAACAAACAAATCAGAATGCGAGTTTCGTGGCTAAAATATTAATTTAAATCAAACATAAAAATCCTAAGATGATTTTATAAGTTATGCTTCTCTCACAGATAATCTTCTGAAAATGGTAAAACATGTGAAACGAAAGTATGTTTAGTTGTGTAATTGAATAAAATGTCCATAATACCTCCTAAATCACATTTTTAATGGCAGATTTACATTCAAATGGAGAAATGTCAAGTCAAGGTAATATTTTGTATTTTGACTCGAAGTCAAAATTTAAAAAAAAAATTATATCAGTTGAAGTTTTCCCTTTAAATTCGTATTCTAATTTAAAATCTGTGGGAAAATCTCATTCTCATTACTATAATACAGTTAAAGTCCCCCTGTAGTCAATCATTTTATCCCTTAAAACTCATTTTTGGTCTGCGCCGATAGCCTCGTGGGCAAGTGCGCCGACATGTAGAGCTGTTGTGCTTCGGGCGACCCGAGTTCGAGTCCTGACTCGTGGACCTTTCCCGATCCCGTCCCCCCTCTCTCTCTCCCACCTCACTTCATGTCTAGCTACTGTCCTATTCTAATAAAAATGCCAAAAATAAATCTTAAAATTACATATTTAAACGTTTTGAGAATGTCTTTGGTTCAATGCAGTTTTAAGGAGAAAGTACTCAGCAATGGTGTTGACATGCATTTGTAAAAAAAATTTGTTTCGTTTGTCTTAAAGCATATTAAAAACACCACAGACATATAAACAACATTAAAAGCTTGATTTTCACCACAGGGGACTAAAGAAAAAAATTTCTAAGAAAAATTGATTTTGTAAAATCAGCATGAACATTCAGCTTTTTTATTATACTTGCAAATCTAATTTAAGGTAAATAATATATAATTATGTTTCCATTAGTTAACATCTTAACTAATATTAACTAACAATAAGCAATACGTTTGTTAAAGTATTTATTAATCTTTGCATTTACATTTACATTTATTCATTTAGCTGACGCTTTTATCCAAAGCGACTTACAATTGCTATATATGTCAGAGGTCGCACGCCTCTGGAGGGTTAAGTGTCTTGCTCAGGGACACATTGGTGTCTCACAGTGGATTCGAACCCGGGTCTCTCACACCAAAGGCATGTGTCTTATCCATTGCGCCACACCACCCTCTTTGTTAACCTTAGTTGATTAAAATACAACATTGTTAGTTCATGATAGCACAGGTTTTGATAATTTATTAGTAAATATTGAAATTAACATACTAATAAATGCTTTAGAAGTATTTGTCATTGTTAGTTCATGTTAATGTTAACAAATGCAACCTTATTAAGGTGCAACTAATTCCCCCACATTGCATTAACGAGAATGAGATTTTTTCTTATAAGCTACAAACAGTTGGGAGAAGGGGGTTTAAATGTGCTTAATTGTCATGAACATAATGTCACAATGCAAAAACTGTTATTGGAACCAAAAATATGCTTTATTTTCTTTATAAGAAATATAATTTCATATATTTTTGTATTATGAGTTTATGTTGAAATATGACTATAAACTATATAAACTATAAAAATAGTTTTTCATGATATTCAACCAAACGACAGTACGCTTAACACAAACAGGACGGTCATGTTTGTTATTTTCTGATGGTCTTGTTTCACACCAGTTTTAACAGTCAGTTGACTGAAGCTGATGGCTGCAGGTCTTGGATTCTCTCTCTCTCTCTCTCTCTCTCTCTCTGTCTTTCTCCATCTCTAATTGTTTGGGTTGAGCACAGAAGCGTGGTAATTTGATTCTGGCCTTTCTCATCACTTATTTGCATGCATAGCTCTGTTTTATGGAGGGAGACAAATCTCTGCTTCACCAAACACTTAGTCCATTAAAACACCGGGCTATTGGGATCCTTGTGGCTCGGTAAAGTACACTGTCTTTGAGACCACCCACAAAAACAAGACATAAACCATGACATCACTCTTTTGAACCGTAAATTGTTTTCATATATTCAGGAACAGTTTCCAGTCATTTATACAATACAGATGCACATTCATTCATGCCAATGTGTCCATTTGCTGAGGTGGAAAATTTTGTTTTGTTTTTTTCATCATAGATGAGGGTTACCAATACCATTATTGATTAAATGGATCTCAAATACTTGATTTAATTTGTAATTTTTTTTATCTATAATCTATATAATCAGTCTTTGTCCCAGAGAACTCAAATCAATATGTCTGTTTATATCGTTATTGGGTAATTAGCAGCATAATACACTGGATAATGTACAGTCAGCTGCTCCTTATCACAAAATAAATATCTTTGAAGCTTTTTTTTTTTTTTACTGTTTGCTCTACAACTCTAATATTATATGTGGCAGCCCCCACAAGTGCATGACAGTCATGTGTCTCGTTAGATCTTGATCTCTATGCCATTCAAAACTATGCAGGTAAAAATGTCAGTAGCATTACAGAAATGTCAATAGCATTAAGGAAGTAGTGGGTGTTTGTAGTAGTTAGTTTCATGTTGCAGAGAGATTCCCTTGTATTGTGCATTGTGGCAAGCTTATCTCTTCCTGTATTTGTAACAAGGTAGCTGACAATTGTTTTTAATTAAACATCAATATTTTAAGTTAAAATTAAATAAGGGAAATTAATGCTGTAAAAAAATTAAAAAATTCCCGTTGTTTTAATCACATTTCAGATTTTCTTGCAGTGCACTTAAATAGTCCTGCATTGTGTGACACATTTTTAAATGTTCAAATATTCTATGTACTAAAATATGAGCTCACAAGAATTATAAGAATGTTGTTCAACAGCAATGCAAAACTCTGTTAACAAGTCAACACGTTTAAAGAGAAAACATGCAAAAATGTAAATGACTGTTGCATAAGGCCAATAAGTTAAATTACAACAGTAAATCGCCCAACCCCTCTCGCCTATTAAGTTGCAATTCCAACCCACTTTACCAGAAAAGCTGGACTTAGAACACAATATAGACTAGACAGTAGGGCGGTGTGTGATTCTCACGTGCTGAGCTTACACGCCTGTTCTAGTGATCTATTATTAGCTGTTCACATTATTTGCCTTAACAATGTATTTTAAAACTGTATTATGTTTTTTAAAGCTTTGTGATGTTTGTACAAGCTGTCGCCTTTTGTCAAGTGAAGTTCATTTATTCCCCTTCCTTTCATTTTATTGCTCAAATGTTGCTCTTTCATAACTCAAATTATCTGAGATGATCTGAGTTGTCTTTATTCCCTTTCCTAAAAATAAAATAAAGGAGACAATACAGTATAGTTTTAAAATAAATGTGATTTTAAAAATTATAAATATAAGACACTAGTAGATACTTAGATAATAAGGCGATTTCATTTGTATTTAGAGTTAATTCACACTCAATCCAATATTCACACATAAATATTCAATCTACCGATAAATTGGGCTCTATTCTTTAGACATTCATATGCACCCACAACAACATATTCAAGTGAAAAGTTGGCAAACATTTAGGGTACATTTACACAAAAATCTTTGCGTTTTTTTGTGTACAGCCATCAACGTTGTCAAAACGATCCCCATTCAAACGGATCAGCGAAAACGACTAAAAACGCGGTATTATTCATATCAGGCCAGTAGTTGGCGACACGTAATACACGTAAAACATGCACATCGCATCACCGTTTTTTGTAGTTTACATGGAGACAATAACGGTCTCGTTTTCGAAAACTTACACTGAAACCCGTTTTCAAAAGTTTGCGTTTTCAGGCCCCCAAAACGCAGTTGTCGTGGAAACGCCCCCTTAGATTGCAAAAATATTTGGCTTAAAGTAAATATTATTATTATTATTGTTGAAATTATTATTTTTATATTCATAATACATTTTTATCCTTGCAGTTTAATTATTTAGAAATTATTAAAATATAAATAATAGAAAATAGAACAAATAATAGAAATAATACAATAGAAATAGAAACATTGGTTCTGCATATTGGTAATCATCAGATAATTAAAAATAAGAATAATTGATTTCACTATCGGTTGTGACAAAAATGATAATTCTCATTTTTTCTTTCCTATGGGTTACCCTTCTGGTTCTAATGGGAAATGTTCGTTTTGCTGGTTATGAGCTGCACTTTATTAGATTAAGTCAAATCAAATCAAGTCATTTCAGCTTTTCCAAGGAAACACAATGTGCATCTGGTCAGAAGGATTGCCAAATGGAAAGAGTTTCCCCATCAGCTGTGCTGCCTCAGACTGTTGCCAGGGGTGACTGACAGGACTAGAATGAGGAAGGGAGGAGGGGAGAGACGGATGAGGGGGAGGAAACCCGGCCAGCATTCGCGGGTCTTCCCCTGCTGGTCTGCTCCACCTACGCGAGCTGCTCGCAGCACACAGCCTTCAAACAGACTGCTTTGCATTCCACACCAGCTGATGCAAGTGTGAATCGTTCACCTCAACAAAAGGGGATGATTTTTGTCTATAAATGTGCACCATTTGGGGCTCTGCAACGTGCATTTATCCACCCTGTCCATGTCATACAGGACTGTGAAACTGGAAAAGTGGAAATAATCGACTCAAGATCAAACACTCTGAAACAGCTTGCAAAACAAATGACAGGCCAATTTCAAGACGTGCCATAAAAAGCAGGCCACAAACTGTAAAGCAGCACGAGTCACACCTCATCTGAGAACGGCTGCTGTGCTCGCCTCCCTCAGCTTCTTTTTTTCTTGCATTTCAATGGAAAAAAAGCATCACTGACTATATAAGTTGTGGCAGGACGAGTTTTTAGTAAAAGCAAAGGGGCCTCAGCGGTGCGCAGGAAACCCTCTCAAAGCAACACTGCCAAGCCGCAGGCACGTCTGAGCTTGCACAGCAGCCGTGCACGCCATCCTCCTCCAGAAAAGCCTGTGCAACACACTTGTGGAGACGCATGTTAGAAACGTACTTACACCCACTCGGAGAGAACACTATCAGACATGCAGCAACTGTTGCGCTACTCTCTTTCCTACTCAGAGCAATATCAAGAGTTGAAGTCACGAGTGAAGCGATTGAACATTTAGACTGTATTACCATGTACAAGAGAGGGAATGAGAAACCACAGACTCAAGTGTTCTCAAAAATAATGAGAGGACCTTTTTAACACTTATGCAGATAATTATTTCATTTGTACAGCCTAAACTACAATTCAACACTTCACAATGAAAACAACCACTAGAAAACAATCATCTCCAAAAGGTTTCAATGTACAATGGACATACTCAGGGCTCCAGACACGTTTTGGGAGAAAAATTGTGAATTGTCTGATAAAAATGCGATTACAATTTAAAATCTGATTTACTGAACTACATGTTTGCTGTGCTTGTTTGTATCATATGCGTGTAATAAAAAATATTTTAATTTTAATAAAAAAATATTAAATATTAAACTAACTAACTATATATATATATATATATATCACTATTTTAATTTATAATTTCACTGTAAAAAATAATAATTTTACTTTAAAGTACAACTGTAAAATTCCAATGCAAATATTTATGGATGTCCCAAGTGCTTCATTCTTAAACATTAAAAATGTGCCAACATTTTTATTCAGTATTATTGAGTTATTGGTCTTTTTATTTAAAGGAATAAAAAATGTTAAGGATTAAAAGGTATTTAAGGAAATAACGAAAAAGAAATAAGAACGGTAAAAATTCCAGGTCTATTGTAGTTATGAAGATCAATTTCAATAAAATTTATTTATGTATTTTAAATATACACACATTCTCTCTTATTCGTATGTGTATATGTTAAAAAAAAACACGCAAAAAGTTTCTTGTCTCATCAAATTCAGTTATTACTTACATGAATCATGTAAAACTGAGTAGTTTGCATCACTGGATATTATTGTCAGTCGCTGAACCTTTCTACCGTAAAACAGTCATCAAAAATGAAATGTTTAGCTACTTGGATGCACTCTTTCACTGCTTAAACTAAGTGTTGCGTTGGAATTCTCACTCGTCTTCTGTGAACAGTAAGGCCTGCCTTCATTGATTTGATTGGCCATCTCAATCATTCTGACACTGACGAGCGCTGTTAGACCGCTGAGTGTGCATGTTGTATAAGTGAGATGTGATTTGGTTCTTACGTTTTTTTATTTCCTCATAATTTTTTGTCTGCAGTCCTCTCTTGGGAATCTGCACCACTCTGGCTTTCAACTATTCAAGCTAGAGAAGATGGTGGTGTTTTACTGACCACTGAATGGAAATATGGGAATACAAGCTCTTTGGAGCAGCAATTTCCAGGTTTTGTTCACCCACCTTTTAGAGATTAATACGTACTTACCATTCCCCAGGTGAAAGTGAGGAAATCTGTGGTGAAATGAATATTGACCCACATTCCATTTACAAAGCTAGACCTTCATCTGTCCCTGTTGCATAAATGCAGTTAGATTATGATTGGGGTTTAGGAAAGACAAGCTACTCCTGAATCCAGTTTTTCACTCCTTGGCTCATGAGTTATAAAAGCAGGAGATTGCTGGGAACACAGTAAACCAACCCTGTGATTTTCTAGCCAAGCCCATAAGGCTATAGATTCCTCAGAGAATGAGTTACCATTATCAGGTAAACTAAGCCAAGAGCTCCAGAGAGAATGTCGGACTAAATTAGAACTTTTAATTTCTTTAGGGACATCCACAAATTTAGTATAGGGTTTCAAATGAGTCAGAGATACAAAACCGCAAACTAAAATATAATCATGTTGCACTGAGATGGATACGTTTTGGTCACGCCAGCAGAAACAAGAGTGGAAAAACAAGAATGACTGACTTTGTAAGCAATTTGGCAAAAAGGTGTAAATGCAGGGGAGCAGAAAAAAACCTTCAAAACCCTTTCTCTTCAACTGTCGTGACTCATATAGCCCGGTCAGCTAAAACTGGATATGTGACAAAATTCTTCCAGTCTGTTAAAAAAAACAATATGTCTGTCTAACTGGAAGAGTTGAAATCTCTTATGATGATGAAAAAAGATGAACTTAATGACATCAGTGCACAGTTAAAGGAAACCTTTAAATAGAAGACGGTTGAAATGAACATTTAGATCAAATCTGTAATATTAAGGCAGCGTGAATATTGCAGACATTTAGCTATTCATCAACCTAGTCAAGAGATAATGGTAAAATAAACAATTCAGGGGAAAACTCCACAGAATGCAAAAGTTGCTTAACCAGTTCAGATAAATGTGTCAAAAAACATCATGATAAGAAGCACAAAAGGTCATTGCTGAATAAAACATATTAAACCAAGCTATGGTGGTTTTGATGGTTTTAAATGGGTTTGGGGGACTTTTAGGTTGGTCAGATTATGATACCACCTAAACACAGTTAGCCTATATTCTTTGAAGTAGGCTATGTTGTGTAGCCATATATTTGTATTTTTAAACCATAAAAAACCCTTCCAAAAAACACTGTATCTAGGACTTTTCTTACTTTTTAGTGTATTTTACGTTTCCAAGCACATAACAGTAACACATAGCCTACTTAACCTAAAAGTATGACTCCACAGTCTATAGTTCAGTGAAAGAGAATAACAAAGCATCTGACAAAACAACCAGATGAAGCCAACAACTTCGAAACGAAGAGTAACCACCAAAATGCGGTTAACTGGTACAGGTGAATTGAAAATAGACTGATCTGTGCATGACATGAATGACTGGGAATCGCACAGCTATGGTCTGCGTCTCAAAATCTAGTGAGCTGTTTATCTATTCAGATCACTAAAATACCTAAACAGAATTATTTTCAAGACTTTCGGATTAGTTAACATACATTTATACGTAAGGCATGCTAGAAAATACAGTGACCTTTTTCTGCACCCCTGTTCACCGCAATAGGCTACTACTAATGAATTTACAGTCCGAAACACACAGTGTAGTCCGATTCCCAACCAAATTACTCATATGAGTCGGTTCTTTTAAAGAATCATAAAGATACAGCGCAAGCAATGTAGAATGATTCTTGAACGAATGGAAATTATGACTCGGTTCTTTTTGTGAATCAAAAACACTTATGAATCGATTACCGAATTTATCTGACTCATTTACTTAACCGCAAGTTTATTAATTTCGTCATCATTCACGACTCGAAAACAAAAATCTTGTATTGTCTTTTATGTTGTAGCCTAAGGCTGATGAGTTAGGATACTGACTGGTTGTTCATATGACAATTATTTGAGATACACGTGATGAGTTTATTTTATAAAAACAAGAATTGAAATATGATACCACATCGTTTAATATTTGTATTTATTATAGAGCCAATTGTTGGACTGCATTTGTGTGGCCTCAAAAAAAAAAAAAAGTCTGTGTAAATACCTCTAGCAAGAAAATTGTTTATTTTTGAACACGCACACGTACATACACACACACATAGATTATTGTTATGCTAATTCTTTGTTGAAACCTGAAATTAATTCATCACCTGCTAACCGCTGAGTGCAGTCGATTTTTAAAAAGATATGTAGGCTATCGTCAAAGTAGGCTACTAAAAGTATGGTATTCTTAAATGGAACCGTTAAGGAACCGAACAAGTTAAAACGAATCAAAAGAATCATTCAATTCCTTACAATTCCCATCAATATCAAGACAACAGTCTGGGCATCGATACAATCGATCGAAGTCGCATATGAACACTCCGTATGGACAGTCAGAGGTTTTGAGTCGCTGCCGTTAGAAATAATGCATAAAACCTACATGCAGCACAGTAGAAATCCCTGCTACTGTTTTAAAGGTCGTCAACTCTCTAAAACTCGCTCGTCTCACCATAACAATAAATAAACATTTGCTTTACCTTAATGTCTTGAGGTCTGCAGCACCCGGTTAGTGATTCTGTCTTGTTTTTAAAACAGACGCCAAGAGCAAAATCACTCAGATGCACTCAAAAACTGCTTCAGAGCTAACAAAATTAGTACATAAGTGGCGAAGGAGGCAGAACTAGCCTCGTCTGCGAGAAAGCGTTCAGCTGAGAACTGACAGTAAAGTGAACACGCCTAACTGTGAGTGACACTCCCATAAAGTCACAGCACCGCCCGCACTGTGTCTGAGCTGAGCGATGCACTTTGCTCAGATGTGTGTGTGTGTGTGGAACTCTGTGCTTCTCATCGAGAGCACTGACGATAGATAGATTGATAGATGGACAGACGGACAGAGATGGATAGTTAGATAGATAGACAGACAGACAGACAGACAGATAGATAGATAGATAGATAGATAGATAGATAGATAGATAGATAGATAGATAGATAGTATAGGCCTATGCATGAGTGATTAATCAACAGAAACTTGTTACATTTTTGGTTACACATCAACAATCAACAGGGTGGTGTGACATTTAAACTATTAAAACTGTCATCGTTAAATGCCATTATTTTCAGTGTTAGGTTTGGCATCTGAGTGATTGTATTTATATCAGTACTTAGTGCAACTGCTTTAACAGTTGTCATACAATTAAGCTGTAATATATTTGATTGCCAAATGCTTGATTAACTGATAAAGGAATTTGTGGTACCAGATTGTAAAAGCTCCAATCAAATCCTTACTTTTTGAAAGGGATTAAGAACCATTTAATTTATTAGGGAGACATGAAACAAAACTGGATGGATGGATGGATGGTAGGTATTTGCAATAACAAAACTATAAGAGAATTTTATTACGAAATATGAGACCAGCCAATGCAGTTTGAGTCGAGCGGAAACTGGTCAAGAGAGCTGCTGGGAAAACAATGTGACATTCCGTTCCTCACGGGCGCTATAATGGGCTGGATTAAAATGACTTGCTGCATTAGTGGCTATGGCCTGGTCAAAGAAAATACCAACAACAGGAGGATTATTCCTGTGTGCACTGTTTGGGTTCAAGCCATTAAATAGATGGAGATCAGCAGATAAAAGTTACCATGTAGTCACTAAACGGTGATAATGGCAAAGTTAGCTGAAAATTGTCATATCTGTAAAAAGTGAATAGCTGGATCAACTTAAAAAAATTACTTCAATTGGTAACACCTAAAGAAATTAAGTTTTCTCAACTTAAATTATGTTTTATCATGAAAAACGTGATAATTTAAGTAATTTTTTTAAGTTGATCCAACTGTTCACTTTTTACCCCTTTCAGACTGTTAAAATGTAACAGTAAAATTGCACTTTAGTGACATTGTGTGGTAGAAGAGAGAAAAAGCAGCAAAAACAAGAGGAAGGAAGGTCTCTATGCTGATTAGCACTGCACTGGCCATTTTTAAAACCACTGATTACAACACAACCAACAAGAAGTTCCTGCTACCAAGTTAATAATAATAATAATGTCAAAGACACTAGTGTCATATTGCAAAATCAATGATATTTATTCATATTCTTTCAGTAACCCACAGCACAAAAGCAAGAATGAAAGACAAAAACAAAAACAGAAGACTGCCACATCCACGGACAATGCTGCAGCGGGAAACATGAGCTCTTTGAACGTTTCATCCCTGACGTCAGATGATAAATCCTGAGAGTCAAGAAAGTCTTGCGTGTCCAATAAGAGATGATGAATCGGCCTCATTAAACTGAGCACAAGAAGTAGTGAACCTTTATTTAATGAATGAAACTTTCTAGCATAAGGTGATCAGATCCATGAAGTGAAATTCACTGGGTCATGTTTCATTTCTCCAGCTTCAGGGTGCGATTGTGAGAAGCCATGTGACACGTTATACAGCAATCATGCAGTAAAGTGTCGAATGAAGTGTGATAAGGCAGTTCACATACATTTCTCTCTAATTCACATAGACCCGGCTGAATATTGCAGTTAAAACATTCTGGGTCCTTAGTTTTCAGCTCTTATTAAACTACATTTGCCAAAAAGCTATTGTAAACAACGCACTGAGCATTCAGGTCTATGTAACACTGAAGCAGATGACACACAATAGCCTCAAAGATACATTTCAGAATCGCTGAACTTACATTTTCGATGTTCGCGCAATAACAACAACAAAAAAAGCAAGCACGATGTGCATTCAACACAATAAAACACTTTGGTTGCAAAGACAACACAAATTAAACTGATTAAATCAACTATGTACAATGAAGGTACGTAAAATATGCAAAATAAATTCTTAAACCAATTGCACAATATACACAAATATACCACCTTCCCATCTCTTTATTCTTTACAATTCGTCAAGAGGTGCTGTGGCAAATGATGGATAAAAAAAACGGTTCGGATGTACACTCCAGATATGGTTAAGCATCTGCAGACATAATGGTTTTACATCAGCTGTAGGTTGGTCATTTTTCAAAAAGTTTGTATACTTCATATACATTTCATCCATCATTTATGGTTTCGCTAAATCACCAAGAAGAAACCTTTGAGGTCAACCAGACAGTTTTACCAAAAAAAAAAAAAAAAAAAAAAATCTGGTTCTGATTATTAATAGCGAGATAACCAGTGATGCCAGTAGAAAATAATAAGAAGCACAAAAATATTGTTTCTGGAAAAAATGATTTGAAAATTTAGAGTTTCTGGTTGTACATAAAAACTCAAAAAGCAGTGTGGAATAAAAGGTATCAAACCGGCTGTTGTGATTTACATCATACAAATCCTTCTTCGCTCTCTTTCCTCTCAAGAAGGACAAACATCTTCACAAAACGAGATTCATGACATCTTGTTTTTCCAATCGCCACAGAGTGCAAACACCGAGAAGAGAGCTCTTTATCTAGCATACTTTAATCATAGCTCTCTTAAAAACAGAACAAAAAAAACAAACATTGAGATCCATGGTAGCTAAAACACACTACTGTAAATAGCAAACTGAGATGAAGACAGCAAAAAATGTCTACTACTCTATTAGAACAAGAACAGATAGCATATTTGTCTATATTTCTTAATCATCTGCATTTACAAGAATCTTAACAGGTCTTTTACACTGTTGAAAGCTGTGATTGACATGTATTTGCTCTCAAGAGAAATAAATGTTAAAGGGGAAATTAGACATCACTTCAAATCCTTTCGATTTCAATGTTAATGTTAAAACATATGTGTACCATCATCCCTGATAATGTTTCAAGTTGGTGTTTGTCATTAGGGTCCACTTTTTGAAAAATGTCCTTTTAAGGCAAAGAGAATAGGAATGCTGGAGATCGTCAAGCGAGTGGAGAGCTTTCTCTGCCTTCGTCCTTCCAGAAAATTTGAGGTAAAGACTGCCGAAGAGGTCTTGATATTTTTAGTGGGATGAATTAAGAATCTTTTAGATTGGGGTGGGGGGGTGGTGGGTGGGGGTGGTAATTCAGTTTTTGTAAACCCCTTCCTGCTTTTCATCGTTTGCACCCACCTACTGTATGTACAGACTATAAGATCTCCTCCACACCATGAGCGAAGATCATGACCAAACCTGGCTCCAGAATCATATCTTCACCCATGTGCTGGTTCTCACAGGCCATCACCACCACGGCCTGCTTACCCGGAATGCGCTTGGCCACATAGTTTTCGTAATATCGGCGGTTCATCTGCCGTGTCTCCAGCGTAGCCAAGCCTTGGGGCCAGTTGCGCTCGTGGGCGTTCTCGATGAGGTCATTAACGATCGACAAAGGACATCCACTGTCTATGAGAGACCGTTTGATGACGGCCTGGAGGACGGCGTCGGGTGTGGAGATCATTCCTCCCCAGCGGGTCACGCGAGCGGGCTGCAGAGAGTTCACCCATCTGTGGCCAAAACGAGTGTAGTTAGTTTGACAGTCATCTGATTGTCAATTATGGTATTAGCATTAGCATTATAACTTGCTCAACAGGAATTTATTTGTATTCATGAGTAATTTACCCGCTCATTATTTACATAGTAGCACAATGATTATGGCTTTATATTTAAAGGCACAATATGTAAGAGATTTGGATGAATATATCCACTAGAACAATATTATATATTTATTTGACTTGTGTACTAACATTATCCCAAATGTTTCCAATAAGGTTTAAATCCAGAGAAATCACCAGTGTGACGTCCCGTGTCATTGACGTAATATCCGCCTTACCCTCGAGTTCCGGTTTTAATTCCGTAGAAACACAAAAGGTGCTTTAATATATTATGTGCTATATTAGACAGGTTAGCAACCGTTTGGATACCTTTATCGGGTTAGTCCTATTGTTTGAATCTCTTGTTTTCTAGATTTACTATGAGTTTGAACACATGTTTGTACCATGCCTCATAGACAGCACTATTTTGTCAAGTGGCTAACAGAGCATAATCAGAAAGTTTTATTTGCAGTAACAATAATACAGCATTTTCTCCACCATACAATATACTTTAAAATTAATTGCATGCCATTTACCATTACATTTTTTATTAATATGATATTCAAATATCGATCTAGCTTACTGCAGTGGGCAGCAAGTGTCTCATACCAGCCACCGAGTAACGTTATAACATAACTTTCAACACACAAATTTATTTTTAGTATGATTGTTTTTGACCGAGTAAAACAGCGCTGTGTTACCCTACAATTTTACTTCGAAAATGTCCCAGGCTCTCGGCCCACCCTGCTTCATACCACAGTAGCGGCACAGTAGCATTAATAAAACTTGAATACATTAGCTCATCCATGAATATGATTTCTGCCTGAGTCCCGTCTGATTGCTTTCCATCGGCTGTGGAGGTGAAGACGACAACTCCCATGATTCCACGCTCATTCACGGCATCATCAAGCTACGCCCTTGTTATTATTTTGAATAAGCAATCTCTAGCAGCAAAATTTACATACTGTGCCTTTAGATTTTTAGTTTTTCATATTCTTTTGATAAATATATTAGATACAAACACATATATATTTAACACTACCATTTAAAAGTTTAGGGTCAGTAAGATTTTTTTTTAAAGAAATTAATCGTTTTATTAAGCAAGGACAAAAGATTTCTATTTTTAAATAAAGGTCATTCTTTTAAACTTTCTAGTCAAGGAAATGTGAAATAATTTACATTTTGTAATATATTACAATAGAAAACACTAATAATTGTAATATTTCACAATATTACTCTTTTTACTATGTTTCTAATCATATCAATGCAGCCTTGGTGTGTGAAAAAAATAAAAAAGTAAAAAAAATCCCAACCCCATTTATTTAATGCAAGTTTAAAATTAGGAAAAAAATAATTTTCTTATTCATAAATAGTTGAAACAGTCTAGTTTGAATTCATATTGGCATAAACAGAGGCAGATGAAGAACAGATCACTCACTCCAGGATCTCATTGTACTCTATGCTCTCCTCCAGGTTCTGTAGGTTAGGGTTAGCGCTGCGTATTGCTCGCATGTAAGCTTTCAGGAGCTGGATGTCACGTTTCTGAAAAAAAAGAAATCATGGGCAGATTAAAAATACAGATCATAGAACCCAAGAAGTTATGGGAAGTTTTGAATCCACCGTGACATTCACAGGTCTGACCTGTTCTGCAAGTTGGTGCTTGTGCTCAGCGGCAGTCTTCTCCAGATCTGCAATCTTGGTCTGCTGTTGCTGCACCACACTGCGTAGATGCTTAATACAGTTGTGATTTGGCATCTCATCTTTGGGCATTTCTAGCCTAAAGAGTAAACAAAGCAGATTTGAGCAAAATGGAACAATTGAGGGGCTTACTTTACTTTACTTTTATACTTTATTGTCAGACAAGTCTGAAATTTCTCTTGCATAACAGTGTCTATGTTTACAACATCCAACATACATTGACATACACTTAAACCTCACACATTATACATTCAATACAACACTTATGCATCTACAACACCTTCACAATACTCTTGATTTCTGATTAAGTGTTTTTGTTCAATGCTAAGATAGCCTGAAGCACAAAAGAGTGTTTCAGCCTCACTTTGTTAAATCTGGGGACTCTATTACCTCCGCTTTGATGGTAGTAGTTCAAACTCATTATGCAGGATATGCATAGGGTTAGAAGCTATATTATTAGCCAGCCTTAGCAAATTGTTATGATAGGCTGAATCATAAAACTTCTCAAGAGGCTGACCTACAATCTTTGAGCAAATTTTTAATTGATTAAACAACTTTGTTTTTAGCATAACAGACAAACTCTTATACCAAATAGAGTTGCAATATTGCAGCATACTCATTATCAGTATAGGCATTCACACAGGATGCGTTCTTGCAAGACGAAGAGCTGAAAAAGCAGCCAGCGAGCCATTGCGAAAGAGGGGGGGGGGAGGGGGGGGGGGGGGGTGTGAGCAAAAACTCAACGTTTTTGTGTGTCCCTTTAAATGCAAATGAGCTGGTGCTCCCGGACCCCTTTCAAGAGGAGGACGGAGCTTCAAGAACTCATGCTCCAGCAAACCGGCAACAACAAAACAGTTTCATCTCACATACTGAAAATGTGTTCAGCCTTAAACAACATTTATAATGCAACAGGACATTTTTGAATGATTAATTGACAAATTTATGTAGTTGATGTGGAGTCAACCATTTTCAAGTCGTCGATTAGCATTCCGTCATGATAATCTATAAATCGCTGTACAGGTGCTTCTGTGGGAACTGTTGTAAGATGCCTACAGAGCCAGAGAATATATGCTTAATGAAGATAGAACAGGTATAGTTTAGTTACCATTATAACTTCTTGTCATATTGCTTTTATGACATACTTTTGCATTTGTGTTATGTACTGTATTTCAATAAAGGTAAAAAGATGGATGCGAAAGCTTGAGTAGGCTCCCAAATGTATGTGGCTTAGTGGCAACAGCTCTCAAATGTTAGTCTGGACGACTCTGGAGCCCTGCATTCTCCCTCCAAAGACTGCTATGAATTAGTAAGTGAGAACTACATGGTGAAGATGGTTGTTCAAGTACGTACCCACAACCTTCCTCACACGTGACAGGTCGTTTGGGGTTGTGCTCGCAGTCCTTGAGGTGTGACTGCAGCTGGTCGAGCCGAAGGGTGGCCGTGCAGCCGAAGCCGGCGTTATCACAGGACATCTGCAGCTTGGAAAGCATATTACGCATGATGCGGGGGACGGGTCGAAGGTGGGCAAGGGTCACGACAGTGCGGTCCACGGGGCAGATCTGCTGCTGTGCAAACCACTGTGTGATGCAGGCATTACAGAAGGCATGCTCACAGTGAGGGGCCTGAGAGAACAGAAAAACTGATCAGGAAGTAACTTGAACTCAGTATGCACTGACTTTTCTGGCTAACTGATGTGCATTTTTCAGACCTTTTACCGTTTAGTTGTTTCACAAGTTTTTACTAATATGCAAGGAAAAAACAGTTATCTATAAATAATGAATTTTAGTATTTTTTATTAGCAATTTTATTAATAAAACTGTGTGTTTGTGTACATAATTATTTTTTTGGTGAAAGAAATATATCCTGTAAATTTCCCTTAATTCCCTTGCCATTGGCAGGTTTTACAAAGAAAATTTTGGACCCTTGTGAAACACATTCACACAATGGTCTCAGAGCAGTGATATCTGATAACCACAAACCCATAATGCCGTGACAGAGGCTCATTTCAAGGTGTTCTGAGATGTTGCGGTTGAATGAAAATAAATATCGACCTGCACCGGCTCCTCTAGCACCCCGCTGCAGATGGGACACAACAGATCCTCGTCCACCTCTCCTTGGAACCTGGTGACGTCGTACCCCATGGCACATTACCGGAACCCTTTGATATCTGAAATAAAACCAGCAGGAAGAGCGTGTGGTGAGAGGTCGCCCAGTACGCTTGCCAATTGCCTCTGAGACAGAAAAGCATGAGAAGCCCTGGATGTACAACAAAATGAAACTGAAAACTTGTAGCCATTGTTGGTCATTTTTAAGTGAAAACCGAATCTAACACAGGAGCAGAAGAACCGTGGAAGCAGGCCTAAAAATGATTTAAACCAATGTACTAAACTGAAGCTTTTATTCAGGATTACAGCGAACGGCTTAGATCAAAACAATAACAAAAGATGTGTTCTCTTAGGAATCCTAGCGATGCAGCCTTTAAAATTTGGCTAAAACAAGGCACCGCTTTCGCTTCTGGAACAGTCTTTATGCCAGAAGCATAGCAATGCTTAAAAATGCAGGTTTCGGAACAACTATCAAGACTCCTTAGAAGCACTAAAAGTAAACTGATAGAGGTTTAATGATCATGGCATTTTGAGCTGAAGACGGAGGCACTCAATGTCCTGCTACAATACAGAAGTAACATGATCGCATTTCCTGTTCAAAGGTGACCTTTTTCTTCTTTTTCCACTAGGACTACACAGCTCTCTCAAGTGAAAAATGCAATGGCTGTGTGTTTGTGTGTATGCTGGTATGAGATTACTAATGTGCTGTCAAGGAATATGGGTCCACTGTGAAGTGTGGCGGCGACCTCAGTAAACATTTTGAGTGGCCTAGAGATTGCATTAAGATTAATATTGTGTGGATGGAAATTTCACCTCCTTTCTGACTTCATTTTGGGAAACAACAAAATGGAAAGCAATCATTAATCAGTTTGATGTAACAATGTCCTAAACAGGTGTGACATGATAAAAAAAGACCACAAAAAAAGCCATCACTTTCATGTAAATTCAGTTTTAGTCCTAACCAGCTGCAACAAGCGTCAGGGCATTTTGTCAATTGGTTGGTTTCTATTTTTCCACAACAAAATCTTATGGCACCAAATCGCTTCATGTAGCCATGTATTTAACATTTAATAGCCCTGATTGCCATGTGATACTTTTCAATTAGTAGCAAGTAAAATATAGAACAAAAGTAGATTAAACATAAAACAAAAGTAGATATTCACAAGCAGAGTATCTGTTTTTGACATAATACTCGTGAACAAACTGAAATTCTATTAAAAACAATCAACACATTTCTGCAAATAATTGATATTTACGGAGACTGCAGTGCCATATTTTGAATATATTTGAGTGTTTCCAGAGCCAAATTACTATTGGCATCAACCATTTTGGATAAACTCACTCCTAGACTACAAATAAAAACAAAACAAACTTTGTCATTTTACATGTCAGTAAGACCGACGTTTTCGATCAAGTGAGTGGTTATTATCCAAACTAAACTCCAAAGAAAGTTATTAAAATCCATATGTAGAATTATCTGTCCTAGAACTCACAGAAAGCAGACCTTGTTGTACCACACGGTACAAAAGATATGAACTAAAATGCATTAACTTCTATGAAATATTCATGATCCGAGCAATTAGAAAGTGCAAAGTAGCATTAATGGAGTCCAAGTGATTTATCTGCCATTATAAAGAAAAGGCCATTCATACCTCACTAAAGCACAGCCCTCATGATCCCTGTACAATGAGCGGTCCTCATGTGTCAGGTGGGCAAGGCGACTTTCCTTACGATGCAAGACCGACCATCCCCCTTAAGACAGAGAAAGTGAAAAGAAGACATACATTACGATGCAATCAATACACTTCTATTTATTAAGACTCAAAAAGCCTGTGTGAAACACTTCCTGGAAGCTTCAGACAAGTTTGGCATATTTACCATCATCAATTAGTCCATTCCCTATTTCAAAAGGTTTTGGATCCAATAGACGTCGTCATTTAAGCTTATCGAGGTGCTTTTTCCTTCCACTTTGTCTCTTGAGTGAAAATCCAAAACCATTAAAGCCTTGATGCATCGCAATCGAATTAAGAGTCAGCTCATTTAAAAGGGCTGATGACGTAATGGTACAACAAGACACATGCACACCCTATCACAGGGTTGGATGTGTGATGAAATGCGTTCACTTTGCAATATATATTTGGGTGGCCATCAGTGTACAGTGCTTTAAAAGTGATTAAGAATGACTCAAATGTGGTTCATACAATCAGAATTTAGCCTGGCATGCGAAAAAATCCCATAGTCTTACATTGAGCCATATATAGGTACCAAATCATCATAGAGGCTTATGGCTGGAATGGCAGCAAGCAACCACCCAAAACACCCTGGCAGTGGCAAAAACACAGCAACACCCTGGTTACCATCCATTACACCCTCGAATTATAGCGGTGAATTTTCACAATGCAATAACAAAATCTTTTGTTTTTAGACATCCATCACTTTACCACAGCCTACTGAAACAAAGCAGATGTGGTCTGCAAGGATTAAACATGTATGATGTAACACTTTTAGCAGCACTAATTTTCCTTTAAATCTGATAAGACATAAAACAGAAGAAGGAAAGTGTTTGGGGTTACTACACAGATACATTTTTCTCATTTGTTAAAACCAATCCAAAGCGAAGAAGGGTAGTCACAGCATCTCTTTCGATTCATAACAGTTTAGGGAGGGGTGGTGTTTTGTCCCAGTAGGCTGGTGGTGACCTAATTTTAGCTTGTCTAAGCAGATGGAGGGGGAGAGCGTGGGTGGTTCAGAACGTTCTCCCCTAAACCCCCATTTCAGCGATGGCATCCCTCGCTTTCATTCAATAAAGATCTAGTCGATCATGCACGGATGCATGATTACCAAATGTGCATCTGGAAGCACAGAGCTGCTCTGGCACGCGTTTACGAGTGCCAAAACATTTTGTTCCATTAAACAAGTGTAAACTGCCTTATTTTTTGGACCACTTAGCAGATGACAGATCTGACAAACCACTACATTTAAGTGGGAGACCTTTGGATGCCATCAAGAGGGTCCTACACTGCCATCACTAAAGGACCATTCAATTAAATTCCATTCAATTCACATTTATTTGTAGCGCGCTTTTCACAAAACAAGTATTATTACATATTATATATACATACACACATAGAGAGAGAGAGAGAGAGAGAGAGAGAGAGAGAGAGAGAGAGAGAGAGAGAGAGAGACCTGTAAAGACACCAAGAAAAAAATAAGGGTACTCCGTGAGGGGTTAATGTTAAATGGACAGATGTAGCCATTTAAACGATATGCATATAGATCATATAACTGCATCTGAACATAACATTAATATATCATGCTGGATTCAGACAGACAGGCTAACTGCACTCCTTCTAACATACATACAGTAATGAACTAGACATGTCAGCACACCTGTAAACAAATGTATAGCTATTAAACCTCCTGGCGATGAAAAAGGCTTCATGTCTGCCAACCTGAAACACACGTTTGCTGATGTGTTTGAGCGACTAAATGAGGCGCTTAGCATTAGCCGGCTTGCTAAGGCTGATATACAAAAACAACCAACATAATCCTCACAACCATATGACGTATTTGCCGTGTTCACGTTTTTCTTGGCACAGCAAGGAACGAATGGCTCAAAATTTATTTTATTCACTGTAAAATTACATTTAACGCAGCCGCTCATGCTAAGGAGCTAGCGTGGCTAACTAGCATGAAATCCAACTAGCTGACGCATGCCGAAAGAGCAGCTTTGGTCTAAAAACATTACACCACACGTTATTAAATGTCACATTACAATTTCTAGCCGTCAGCAAAACCCATGTAAATGTCATTTAAACACCGTCTGGTCAATTAACGTCTTGTCTTGTTGTGTTCATGTTTCGTGACTGCATTTGCCTTTAGTTTGTGCTACTATACGGTAATTTTACAAGTCGACATGAATAAAGCGTTAAAAATCTCTCAGCAGGACTGTAATACCTGTTCCCGTAGATCGCGGTATTCCTCCAAAGCTTTTAATGTGATTTCTGGATGCAGAGACTGATATTTGTAGTGATTTGAGAGATGGCTGATTTCTCTTCCTGAGCCGAGCGGATGAAGTCTGAATCTGCTGCTGCGCCTACAGGACAGAGTGTGTGTGGAGGAGCAATTATACCAGATCTATGCTTACTAATTTAAAAGCATTACAAGGTATATGTAAGAATGGAAATACAGATGACATGAAAGTTATTTGAACAGGTCAAAGTAGCCTACTTTAATCACATTTGATGTGATGGGAGTGAGAATGTGTTGAATTTACATCACAGACAGTCATGAGGTAAACCAAGTTGATCAATGCCTTCGCGTCTTGTGATCTCCTCCGATAGATTGAAAGCTGGCCGCTGGTGAAACATTAACCTCAGATTCATAAAAACAGTGCTGCATACCTCATGCTTAAACACTGGGATACGGAGAGGATACAGGAGATCATGTAACGCGCTTAAGAGACTGCAGAAAAGCATGGCTGGACAGATAGTCTGGTAAAGAGTTGATATTTAAAGCATACATTCTAAATTTACATTATATGTGTATATTATACTTACATATCACTTTAAAGACTGCGTGGTAAATGAATTACAATGTGCTTCCTGCAAGCTTTTGATTTAAGAATCTTCTAAAGTTTAGAAGATTCTTAAATCAAAAGCTTGCAGGAAGCACATTAAAGTATTTATTCTTGAACATTTTTTAAATTATAGTAACAAGAATGGAAATTCTACACAAATAGGCTTACACAGAGGGAAATTGCTCAAATGTTGCTCTCTCCTAGCTTGTTTCTTACATTTCTCCTAAATTTCTAAAAATTAAAATGATAGCTTAATTGCTAGAAATACCTGACTTTTAATTCCAGACTTTGGTGTCTTAGGAAATTCGAGCATGCTGCTTTGAAACAATCTGTATTGTAAAAAGCGCTATATAAATGATTGTCACTTGACAATTCTAATTGATTCAGCGATACCTATTGAATATTGATTCAGCAATACCTATTGAATTATGCTTAATTAAAACTTATATTGATTGCTGAGGCCCACATGATAAAATGATTCATATTTCTTTGCATTTTCCCCAAGGACGACTCTGAGCTTGAAGCTTCTGCTCTACAACTGTATGATTTCTGTGATGATCCCACCATTCCTCATACTGGCAACACATGCCCAGGTCGACAAGGTCAAAAAGTTGAATGAGAGCACGCAAGTCAAATCTACACTGGAACAATTGGAGGAAGCTTTTGAAGAGCAGGTATGTTTAGAGGATTTTATAAAAAAAAATAAAGTTTAAGAAGCAGATGCTTGTCTTTGATAATCCACAGTGGCTTTTGTGATTTACTGGTTCCTACAAACCTGGTAAAGTAGATCTACCACATTGTTTAAAACAAAGAAATCAAGTGATTTTAACACTGAGTGCAAAAATCTTATCAACAATGACTCTGATGCAATCACTCAAATTTAACTAGGTTACAGTTGTAGTTTCAGCACCTGTGTTGAAATTCATGGATTGGGGTTACAGTTGCAGACTAAGTTTATGACCCCAATGCACTATCATAAAAATATTAACATATGTGGACCTTGAAAATGATGGCTGTTGACAAAATAGTAATTCAGATTTAATATTCTCTCAAGGGCTACTACTTGCAACGCCTGTTCCTTCAGTATGGGGACAATGGGACTTTAACCTATGAGGGTCTGCAGAAGTTGCTAGGCAGTTTAGGTCTGGGGGAAGTCAGTGTCCTTGAGATCCAACATGGTGGAGTGAAGCATTCACATGATGACCATCATCATCCAAAGACCACAAACCCACCTCCACTCAAAGAAAGGTAAGATTGCTAAAGCTTTATTGCATTATCTTCTCTACACTCACAGATTCTAGTTGGTGCCAAAGACTAATCCTAAAACTTTCAGTCCTAGACCTCACAATAAATCAGTGCTCAGTGGATCTCCTGCAGAATGGGGTCACTCTGACTATTTTCCAAACCCTGGCCTAAGACACAAAGTGGAAGAAAGTGTGTCACCACTGCCAGACCATCCTACAGAGAAACACCTTCATGGGAATGTGAGTATTTTCTCCTGAACTTCCTGTTAGGGTGTTACAAATGGACAAAGTCTACAAAATGAATCCTCTTCACTATCACATGACCAAAGGTCTGTTGATATCTTGAGGTTTGCAGACAGTAAAATTCAATCCATTTGCCTTTCCCGGTCTGTGTGAGGTTCACAGACTATTTTGGAGAGAGATAATAATCAAGTGCCCTGCTGAAAAGATTTGTTTTAACTGGTTAGTGTTGGTTTAATGCTGGTCTAGCTGGTGGGCCAGAAAAGCCATACTGTATATCAGTAAAACTCAACTGGTAAAGTTAGTTGACCATCATGGTCATGTTGACATTTTCTGGTGATGCTGGTTGATCAAATCATACTGGTTAAACTCGAAGCCTTCTAAAGAAGCCTTCTTGAACCACCAGCATGCCAGCAGAAAATATTGTTAAAACACAGTATCTGGCATATGTGTAAATACATATATATATGAGTATGGAAGCCCATTTCTTCCACATAAAAAAAAATCATGCTTTGGTAAATCATAATTATGACATTAATAGTCAAAATTATGAGATACTAAGTCATAATTACGAGATAAAAAAGTAAAAATGATGACATATTAGGTCATAATTGTGAGTAAAAAGTTAAAATTATGACAAAAAATAATTGGCAAAATATTGAAATTACGAGTTAAAATGTAATAATTATGAGATAAAAAGCCATAATTGACAAAAAGTTTAAATTATGACACGAAAACCATAATTATAAAATAAAAAGTCAAACTTATGATAAAATGTCGACATTATGAGTTAGCACTGTAATAATTATGACACAAAAAATGACAACTATTTTGAAATTATGATATAAAATGTTGAAATTATGAGCTAAAATGTCATATATATACATAAAAAGTCGAAAATACAACATTATGAGATAATTGAAATGGAAATTTTGACTTTTTATCTGATAATTTTGACTTTATAATCTCATAACTTAGTATGTCATAACAGACATGACTTTTTATCTCATAATTTCAACTTTTTTGTCATACTTATCATTTACCAAAGCATATTAATTTTCTTAAGTGCTAGATAGGTAGTCAGGTAGTCATTATCTGATCTTTCAATTATGAATTTGAGTTTGGACTATTTTGCCTGTATATTATCTTAATGTGTCCCATAAGGAAAAGAATAGTTCTTTACAATCGACCTTATACTGACATGACGACCACTGCAACAATATTACAGTAATATTAACACTGAAGTCAGTTCTGAAACAAGAGAAAGTGTGAGAAATGGAAGTAACGTAAGTGTTACTCTGAAGAGCACTGTAATATACACCATTGCAATGGTAAGGAAAATTGACCAATCAGAATCGAGTATTCCAGAGAGCCACGTAATAATGTTGAATCTGATTCTTATATCACATTTCTTATTACCTTATCGCAGTGTCTAAACGTTACCCAGCTCTTGTGGAACTTTGGGCTGGGCCAAGCGTCCCATATCACTCCTGCCCACTTCACCTTCCTGTGCCCTGCCCTCCTGTACCAGATTGACACCGGAGTGTGTCTGCGACATGCAGAGGAGCAGTCACAGGGAACCAGTGAGGGTTTCCTCAGAGGTGTGTGTGTGTAAACTGTTTCCCTTAAGTTTGATATCAGAATAAATTTGTGTTTGTTTTAATGATAGTGATGATTAAACAATAATTTTACCTCAGCTCTAGGTTGGGCCTCCTTGGCACTCTTTGTCATCAGTTTGCCCTCTCTGGTTGCCCTGGGACTGGCACCCCTGCTTCAACCTTCTATCCTTCAAATATTCCTCTGCCCGATGGCTGGGATGGCAGTGGGCACGCTCTGCGGAGATGCCCTCCTGCACCTCCTGCCCCATGTAAGTAACACAATGCAAATTAAAAGTCACATAATTATTCTGTAATTCTTCAAATATCCCAGCTAACAAAAATATGTTATTAGAGCGTTTTGCTAATGTTCTAATAAAAGCATTATTTTAAATGTTCTCTGAATGTTTAAAACCCGCATGGTTTCACACACAGGGCTTAGATTATGCCAGGATTAGGCCTTAGTTAGGCTTTTATAAACGTGTCTTAGAAAAAAATATTACTGGTGTGCATCTTGAGACAAAACAATGGCACTGACATATTTTAAGATATCAGTGCAAGTTGCTTTCAGTTAAAAAAGTTAAAACATGCATTTTAGTCTGGGACTAAGCTTAAAGGGTTAGTTCACCCAAAATCATTTACTCACCCTCAAATTCTTCCAAACCTGTATGAATTCTTCTGCTGAACACAAAAGAAGATATTTTGAAGAATGTCGGTAACCAGACAGTTGATGGCCATTGACTTCCATTGTAGGAAAAAAAAAGTCATTCATTCTTACATTCTTCAAAATATCTTCCTTTGTGTTTCTTTTGAATGTTCTCTGAACAATCTGCTCTGAAACAAGCAGTAACATTTAAAAAATGTTAGATGAACTAAAACATTTCAGATGTATAAATAACATTTTTGTGCTAATGTTGTCAGAACTAAAGACCAGATAACTTTGAAGGAACATTCTATTAACGTTACTGGAAGACATTTGTTCACAACTTTGAAAGAACCGTGCAAGAACGTTAGCTGAAGTTCTGAGAATGTTCCCTGTTAGCTGGGATACAATAAAATTATCTATTAAATTATAGATAAATGGTTTAAATTTCTTATTCAAGTGCTATAGATGTTGGGTGTTTGTGATTTCAGGCCATCTTCAGTCAACACACTGAACATCAGGATGCTGTTTTCAAGGGTCTGAGTGTGCTGGGAGGACTTTACCTTCTATTTGTCTTTGAGAGTCTTCTGGGAATTAAGCAACATTTCAAGGTGAGCTTCATCCAGTGGGAAACATATTTTTTGGACTTTCATTATGACCTGCTGACTTAAAAACACTTTGTTTTGAGGAAAGAGATGTGGAGTAGTTGTCATTTATCATTACAAACTGTTCCCTTCTTTTAACAGATTTTAAAGAAAAGGAGGCACAATGTAGAGTCTGGAAGGGAGCTTGATGCCCTGCAAGGTATTTTAGCTTTTAACTTTAAGGTAACTTTTAACACGTGAGAAAGAGTGAACCAGAAAAGAAAAAAATGATTACTTATAAATGCATCTGTACTCTAGCCTGGGAAAACCCAGACAACTTCCGGCAAATTCAGATTTGCTCGAGAAGTAGTCTGGCAAAGAGCTCATTCAAGCCCATTTCCATGGCACTAGAAATCGCGGCACCAATCAGAAACGTTGAGGCGGGCTTTACACAATGACGATCGCTCTGATTGGTTTTAGGTCTATCCAATTGCACCCAGAGGCATTTGAGCGACGTCCATTCAATTTTTAAATGCATTATTATATTCAAATTGCAAACGCATGAGGACAGTCTCCATGAAAGACCCACTGGCAGATGAACGTGCTACTACATTTCTCTCCGAAACGGTAGGAAATTAAATTAGATTTAATAGAGGATTTTAACTGTGACACGATGATTGACAGGGCAGTTTAAGTGACAGGATGCACGCGACAGATCCGTCCGATAAAGATGACGAAGTAGTATGTCCCAAAGCTTGCCTACTTTTTTGCTACACATTCAAAAGTAAATACCTTTTCTTCACAAAAAGAGTACATACTTTTATGGCGTAGTGTAACTTAGGCGAATTGGGACGCAGCATATGGCTTTACACGATGACGATCGCTCTGATTGGTTTTAGGTCTGTCCAACTGCGCCCAGAGGCATTTGAGCGACGTCCGTTGGTGACGCCCCTTTGGAAATGATTTGTCTATGGAGCTTTGCCAGACCATAACTCAGTTACTACTGAGAATGGTCTGGTTTTAACCAGGCTATCTGTACTCTGTTATAGGTACCTCATTAGCCAATCAGAATGAGAGCTCAGGGCATGGGCATTCTCATTGGCAGCCTGGACCAGGGAAAACAGGCATCAGAAGCATGGCATGGATGGTGGTGATGGGAGATGGAATACATAACCTTACAGATGGACTAGCCATTGGTAGATAAAACGATCACTCATTAAAGGTGTACTAACTACTAAATAATATTTAGTATCTCATTAGATGAGGATATTTGCAAAAAATAAATTATATATTACTGTGTATTGGTGCACAATGTAAAATGTTTGCTCTGTAACAAAACAGGCTGAGAAACGCTGACCTTTAATTTAGCTATAAAAGTATTTTTGAATGCATTTAATCTTAAGTTTTCTTTTTGTCCTCTAGGTGTTGCATTTTCTCAGAGTCTGACTGGTGGACTCAGCACTACGATCGCTGTGTTCTGCCATGAGCTTCCGCATGAGCTGGGTACATGATTGAGTCGTTTCTAGTAGCCTATAAATCAGTTTAGCTCCAACCCTGATCAAACACACCTAGCTGTGAGTTTCTAGTGATCCTGAAGACATTGATTAGCTTGCTCAGGTGTGTTTGATCAGGGTTGGAGCTAAACTGTGCAGGACAGTGGCCCTCCAGGACCGAGTTTGAGAAACCCTGCTATAAATGGTCATTATGAATCATTAGTATTGCATATGTATTTGTTTGCTCTTGTCTGCAGGTGATTTGGCGGTTCTGTTGGCTGCAGGATGGCCTGTACGCAGACTGGCTGTGTTCAGCGCAGTCTCGGCTCTGCTGGGCTTTCTTGGTGTTTTTACAGGGACGGCGCTGGGAAACCAGTGGGCGACGCACTCACCTTGGATTCTCACCGTCACCGCTGGGGTTTTCCTTTATGTTGCTCTTGCTGATATGGTAAACATTAAATGTTAATTTAAGACTTCTTAATTTTTATTTTATTTGAAAAGCTGATATAATTCAGAATGCCTATGTCATTAAGTCGCTGCTGTTAACTACAATGAAAAAAAAATTGTGTAGGATTTCCTTTAAAACTATTTTCACTCACAAATTGCTTGTAATTTCACAACTAAGTATAAAAAAATGGCAAGCAACACACCAAATTAAACATGAAATTTGACGTAGAAAGACTGAAGGTTACACTTTATTTACAATAAGGTTCCATTAGTTAATGCATTGACTAATGTCAAGTAACAATAAGCAAAACATTAACATTTATTCATCTTTGTTAATGTTAGCTAATAATAGTACAACTGTTCATTGTTAGTTTGTGTTAGCTCAGATCCATTAAATAATATTAATATATAGGCAGGCTAACAGATACAACTTTTGATTATAATAGGCTTAATGTACTTGTAAATGTTTTAATTTACATCGAAGATTAATAAATGCTTTAGAAATATTTTTCATTGTTATTTCATGGTAACAAATTGAACCTTTTTGTGTTATCATGCTGACATAAACACACTGTTGTTTTATTTACAACTTTACCATTGTAGTTAATGTTAAAGACTCCACTGCATCTCCATAACGGTCATAATGAATACAGTAACGTTATATAACGCTGTTTCCCTAGATGCCGGAAATGCTCCATGGAGATGCTGGATCTCTGAGCCCTCTGAAGCGCTTCCTCCTGCAGAGTCTGGGCCTGCTGATAGGGGGCGCCATCATGCTTTGCATCGCCCTTTTTGAGGATCATATTGCCATTGGACTGGGAGAAGACTAAGGATATAAACTAAAGAATATTCATATGCAACGTCATCCTCAGGATATCACACCAGTGTGAGAATTTCCATCCAAACCAGCAGTATTGTGTACATACCTCATCCCATTATGAACTACTGTGTAGATGTGGATATTCTGAAGAAAGTGCACTGGATAATGGATCGCTATAAAAAGAGGAACAGTGGGAGGATCTTATACAGAGGCATCATCGGTCAACATATTTTAAACTGAAGCTCACTAAAATGTGAGCTTTTTTTTTCTTCTGAAATTTATGTGGGAAATACGTCTTACTGAATGACGTGATTAAAGAGATTCTGGCCAGTTGATGTAACTGTAACTTGCCCTATGAGGAAAATAGTCATCAATATGTCTTACTTTCATTTATCATATAAATATTTCTATGCCTATGCAACCTTAAATATTATTATTTTTTAATGTATTGAACATGGTTGCTGTTAAACTGATAATCTTTACAATAAGCATAATGTCATTGTTTCCAACAAAAGTGTGTTTAAGAATCTAGCGTTTTCAATTTTAAATTGGTTATAATTTCATCATTTTTATATTAGAATAATTTCCAGCTATCATCGCAAATTAAAAACAGTTTTTGCAATAAAAATGTTTAATGAAAAGTATAGCTCTTGACATTCATATGATTTGCTAAAGAGAAGGGAAAAGGGATTGACCTTAATTTGAACCAAAGCGGTTTAAAAATTCCAAATGAAAAGGCCTATTATGTGATTTAAATACATCTCATCACAAACATGTAATATTTAATAAAATATGCTGTTACAACATGCTAACATTGTGTAGTGTTAATCGAAACAGAAGACACACAACAACAACTTGTATGTAGCAATAGCATTTTATTTCAACATTACCAATTCTAAGCCACGATACTGAATGACAAGACCTACTGGCTGCAGCAGTTCATGAACCTGACTAACAAAAACATATGGGATTTTTTTTTTTTTTTTTGTCTTTAAAGTCAGAGAGACCAATTCATTTTTAATAAGCTCAAATTAAAAATGATTATGTTCTTTCTTACTTAAATACATGTACAGAGTTTCACATCTGTTAGTAACAAGTAACCATTCACAAGCTCATACTATGAATTAACAAGGCAAAGTGCTTTCAGGATTGCATTGTCACATAAGGAAATGAATGGCTTGAGGTCTTTTTGTGGGGTTGAAAGGGTGAGGGTTCTCCTTCCTCAAGTCTAGGAAGGGGTCACGTGGCCGTCCTGACAGATTCAGGTAGAATCCACCGAATTCGCCCCGTGCCCCCAGGTCCAAAATGGAAATGTACAGAGGTACAAAGTTGGCAGGGTGGTGGATAGCTAATGCGAATTAGCCAGTGACCGGCGTAGTGTTTTTGGAAGGGCGTAAGGCTAGGGAATTCTACATACCCCATATTTTAGTACAGAATGAATGTGCATAACTCAAACCAACCAACCCCCTTTCAAACCCCCACCACCAGTAGAAAATTGAGTTGTTGCTTCAGTACCAAAGTCATACAACCATCCACGCACTCTACTGAACTCGACCAAATACACGTACATACCATGAAGAGCTGTAAACTTGAGTTCAGAGCGCTCACAGTGAACATTTAGAAGTGAGAGAAAGTGAAAAAACGGAGGGGAAATAAATGAGCACAAATGTAAATGCCAGCTAGTATAGGCTGATATTTTTCTCCGTTTTGTCAAAAAAAAAGCAAAAAAAAAAACAAAAGAAGCAATAGAGGCAAGACACATTTGACATCATTTGAAATATAATGGGGAGAAAGTTGAATTTGAAGAAAGAATACACTCACACACTAAAAAAAAAAAAAAAAATCATAATACAGTCTGGCTTCACATTCCAGTGGTACTCGTGTATACACTTACAAATGTCATGTTACACACAGACAGACACACAGTCGAGTACACTAATTGTTGTCTTATATCACCGATTGTTGGTTATAAGTTATATCTGTTCCATATACATATATATTTCCATTTGTCAACAACTGGTGGAGATTTAGATGCATCAAGCTGTAACACAGAGGTAGGATAATGCTACTTAAAATGCCTCACGTTTCGCTAATTCTAAACCATTGTGTTTGTGACACTGCGGGTATGGGTCAGACTTGAAGCGGCAAGCAAGTCGTGATCTTATTGTTTGATATGGAATTGGTGTGATGTCATAGACCCTGCAATGGTCCCAGGCTTCTGCTGGTGATGGTATCTCCTACACGTTTAACTTAAAGACAGGATAAGAATATTTGCAGATATGTCGATGAGGTATACAGGGTTGATATGACCCCTGTTTGTCGAACTCGCACGCACAACACATACACACCGGGTGCTGCCCTACACGATCGTGACCACGTTTCCATCGTCTAAACAATTAGCAGAGAGCAGCTCGGGTTTCAATTCTCAAGTAAATAGTGCAGTTTGGTGGCTTTTTTTAAAAGTCAGGGTCACGTTTCCTTCACGTCGTGATGGGTTTCCGTCACATCACAGAGTCGAATACTTGGCATGTTCAAGCGGCGCTTGACAGTAACCCTGTTTTATCAGAAATAAATGAGCCTTTCATCTATCCCAGCCTTTAGGCTCAGCATTTTGGCGATGGAAACGTAGCCACCGTGTAGTATTTTTGCTTTTCTTGAAACAGCAATCTTTTGGAAAGTCTTAAAGACGGCAGGTCTTAGTGAAACTGGATTCAAACACGGAGCGCAGGAGGTCCGCTCGATTAAAGCCAGTCGCTTTGAAATGGCCAAATCCTGCACACATCCAATTCACATTCAGTTTGACTGAAATAAGGCTCTCTCAGCACTGAAATCTCTTATGTTTGTTTCAGTTACAAGAAGAGGGTGTTAACCTAAGGTGCCACAGATTACATAGCCAGGCCAAAAGCAGCCAGAGCCAACAAATCTTTAGAAATATACAATTGTCTCTTGATACATGTATTGCTTGTTCTTGAATGAAATCAAGTGGCCATCTCTACAGAGACATACATTGGTCCTATGTTGTGAAATACTAGATTACTTTATTCAGTGTGCTCCCTGTGATATCAAATATGAAGTCATTGATTGCTTGAGGCCAAAATGAAAGAGCTTAAAGTTAAGTTACAACTTAAGTTAATTTGAAGATTATTATATGACTTTCGGTATTAGTTGTCAATGGTATCTCTGTTTTGTTCAATGAAATTCAAAAGGAATGTTTCATTATGGTACAAGTTCCATTTATCTGTTTTTTGAATTTGTCAAAAATGTACAAAGGCATGAAACAACAAATATTGGGATCTTGATGTCAGAAAAAACAACAAAAAAAACAACCCTGATTCAAAGATCAGCAATGAAACGTTCTTTGGTACCGCAGAACATATGGCCCAAAGTTCAAATGTTGTGTGGGGAGAAATAAAAACCTGCATATTTCACTGGTGACGACAACAACAACAACAACAACAACAACATTCAAGATACCATTTCCAAATACAGCTATCACAATCTCTAATCCAAAAAAGAACTGTAATTCCTGGCAATGCACTTTGCTTTTGGTATCAATTGATCAGAGGTAAATGAACAGGTCTAAACACCCCCCCACAAACATACACAAATGCTTAACGTGCCACAAAAAGCAGACACTGACTTTAAGTGGCGCAGAAGAAGGTTCATGGAAAACGGCACTCTCTGACCTATCAACTGATGAACAAACAGAAATGCCATCTTTCCAGTAAGCAAGAAGTATCGATAAGGCTTTGACACCTATCACAGTTTCCACCAAGTCCATTGTACATTCCACAAGAAAGTGCCACTTATGAAGGCAAAGCAGGAAGGAGTTCAAATTTATACAATCCAAAAAACATAAATAAGTGAAATTAAATACCCTGCTTAAAGGAAGAAAAAACAAAACATGATGGATTATGTAAGAGGGCATTTTCCTCCATTAAGGATACTATGGCGCACAAAAAAGTTATTGCACTTCAGTCCATTTCAGGTGGATACTTTGACGTCAATACAACATAGAGAAAAGGAGTCATGCCAACATTCTACAAGACACTGGGTTACAACTAATCTCCAATGCATTACCACACAAAAACGACACGGCACACGTCTACTTCACTAAGAGTTCACACTTTGTAAAACTAAACACGTTTTTTTTCCATACAGAGTTTGAACAGGTCACTAGCTAGAACCGATCAAATGTTTTGCCATTACGGTTGAATTAAATTTACAAAGGTTATTTATTCATTTGCGGTGTTGTGACAAATTTGATCGCAGGTTTTGATGGCTCAAAAACGCAACCTCGTGGATGGTGGCTATTTCTGAAACTTACAACAGTTGTTCATTCATAAGGCTCACTAAAGGTGTTTAATGGAAGACCATACCCTGTGGCATGTACTTGATAACAAAAGGCACAATCCCACACACTCGTCACAAAGTGTAGTACTTTAAAGAGATGATGAAGATGCTTGCAGACTCCAAAGAAATAGCAGCATGCCACGCAAAGCAGTCATTTTCTCAACCGAAGCCAACAAGCAAGTGAGGTCGGTGTTAGATTTACAGATGAACTTCTGAAGGTCCGTGATCGGTCAGTGAAGCTCTTGGGCTATCTCTGGTGGCACTATGCAACTCTGTGAGATAAAAAGAAAATATTCCTGCATAGCTTTTTTTGTTTGTTTTTTTGTTTTTTTAAATATGAAAATGTATTTTAAAGGGATCCCTATGTGCCCTGTCAGATCAGCCATTCAGTCAGGCTCCGATGGTCTTCTAAATAGCCTTATGAAAACAAGCTGCTGGCGAGAACAACAAAAAGCAGCTTTTTTTCTGACTAGATCACTCATTGCAGATTTACAATTTGAACTATTAGCGCTTATAAAGTAGAAACATGAAGTGACACTAAGCCAGGGTGAAGGACATCATTTAAGTTCAAGAGCACCCCTTGAAAACTCCAACGTTTCCCATTTCAAGGCCTTGGAGCGTGACCTTAGGATTCTAGTTGCATGGATCATGCGTAGCTAAAAAGCCCACCCAAATTACATGTACCAGTATTTATAGCACGATAGATTTTAAGGACTGCTAGTTGATGAGGTAAGATTGCCACGTCAAGGCAATACCGACCACACGTGAGGAATTACATCTTGCACATCTTGTGCTTCTGTTATTTACCTTGTTAGAAATATTTGCATTTATAACGATACACAAGTTTTACAACTTAAATGTTTCAATCAAGACACTGAAAAAAAAAATGGGGACAAAATCTGACCTGTTTTGTAAAAAGAATTCACCAATGGATTATATTTACTTATTTTAGATGTAGTTCCAAAGTCGTTCCAATACGGATTTTTTTTTCCCTGCAGACTTTCATTATGATGTTTTCATAAGTCACATTCAAGTGTGAAAATCAGTACTTAGAAGAACTAAATCATGATTTTTTTCTAGTTTCATGGACAAATATTAAAAATCGAATTATTTTTTACAGCTAAATACGCATACGTGTTGAACAAAAACACACTACATTTCTCATTTTTCTATAATCTAGTGCAAAAACTCCTAATAAATTCCATGAAAATGATTATTTTTAGGCCAGAAGCCAGTATGGTACATCTTTCAGCAAAACAACCTGTAAAACTGTGCTTCTTATGAATCTCATCGAAATGAGATCCCAGGTTAACGACAAAATCTCTCAAGTGCTGCGACTGCTGAACTATACCATTTCCTCTTAAGGCAAAAAGTTGGGAGATAGACAAAGGTTAAATGAAACAGGTGTTTTGAGTATTGCCTTAAACGGATGTGTCTTCAAGTAGTAGGGACGCTGAGGTCCGCTGAGGTAAATCAGACATTCTGTCAGCCATTAATACCTTAGCGAGAAAAACAAATGATATCGGTACAAATATGCAAGGATGGACATACAATAAGGACACTGAGTTAGCTACAATTAATCTGCTTTCCAACAAAATGGTTACAATTATTAGACAACTCTAGTTTACAACTGCCTGCAAGTAACTGCAACCATTATAGCTTGGTCAACAGGCAATGAAAGCTGGCCCTTCATAGCAAAGTTGCGTAAAAAAACGAACACAAAAAGCTCCTTAAACTGCACATTTTGTTGATCCAGAAGAAAACAAGAAAAGCTAAGTAAATGTGCCATTTTGGTAAATTTCAAATTTGCCCTTCAGTTAATAATGAAATTAAGGCGTTTCATAATTCCATTGCGTAGACATAAACCTCATGTTATCAATGGTTCGTGGGTTTGATTAATTACAATGGAAGATTTCGAAAATATTGTTTTTAAAGGAGCCGTTGACTGAATGACTCAACTCCGGCTATTCAATTAATAAGGGCAAATGTTAAGTTATGGCTTAGCCATGAAAGCTTCCACTTTAACAAGTGGAGGGAAGCTCCACTAAGAGTTAACCAGCCCATCAGTATAGCTCAGTTAAGAATATACTGGCATTTTGAGACAGTCTGATTGTGAATATACTGGCATTTTACAATATATATATAAAAATGGGCACAGTAGCTTATGTTAGCTTGGACTTGATTTTTTTTTTTTTTTTGGTAATGGTCTTGATGCACACTCAAAAACTGAACCCAAGGAATCATTCATTCACATTTTACAAATGTGTCAAAATGAAAAAGGGAAAAGAACAGTTATGGCACTAAATGATTTTAGGGAGGAAACTCCCCTTTATAAGTTATACTCTACCCTAAAAAAAAAAAGTCTTGCCACTTTGTGACCGGTTCCCTTATTGTTCGAACACAGAACACCAGATGCACCAACTCAATCTATTAAAAGTTCTGAAAGGGTTCAGTTCCAAAGTTCCTGTCGTCAAGTTAATTATTTAAATCGCCAACTACTGCATACAAGATTTTCACCAACATCGAAGCAAGCTGCTTTTATCACGGCATACATTCGACGAAACAATTCAACAATTTTAGTGCAATGCCAATAAGACAATTAGAAATTTGAGGAATTAAAACAAGAAGATTTTAGTTTGTTTTGGCTGGATAAGAATTATTATCGCTAATAAATAGACAAAGATCACCTCTAAAAAAAAATAAAAATTAGCTCCAAGATACAAACCGAAAGCAGCACTTTTTCTTGCACCAAATGAAATGTATCACTAATCACAGGCTCCACGGGCACTTGTTTTTCGAACTCAACTAAGTGTGGTATGACTAGCTAGACTAAATTTATAAATAATAATTTGTTTTTTCTACAACTATAAGCAGAATAACTGGCAGTGCAAAAAACTTCCAAGCTCATAATCAACTTGCACTTCATTATCGTACCCTGTGCTGTCTATACACGCGCTACTTCCCCTCCACCAAACCCCAGCAAAAGTTAGTGTACGTGATAAAGTCAAGATCAAGTACAGGTATATAAGCTTGAATTAAACTCCCACAAAGGAACTTCCTCTTAGTCAAGTTCAGAAATATTTCCCAGGCAAAACACTGATATAACTTGACTAATTTGATTTGCACGCATGCAAGTAGAGGTCAGATATTTGCCCATTTACAGCTTGTGATAGATGCAAAAGCGTATTTTTCCAACCTTTTTTGTAACTGAACAAGCAAGTGCTTTATATCAGGCTAGCGTAGAGTGGAGAATCTTGTTTAAGCAGCCAAAAATTGTCATTACAATGACGAAGAGGTCATTTCATAAATCAGTATAAATATGCTCTCCACACATCTAACGTTACGGTTTCATTTTTCTACGCACCTTCATTCATCAATAAAATATCAGTTACAATACTACTATATCTACATCGCTAAAATCCTGATATACTGTAGTGAAAATAATAGTATTGGTATAATTGAGAACAAGTCCACATTTCATGCCTGAAGTATGCATTAGTTCGTAGATGTCTTGAATTAAGGGGAATAGATCTTCCTAATTGTAAAAAAAAATAAAAAATAAAAAAAGATGCTTTTGCTCGTTTAAGAAAAAAGAAATCCATGGCAAAATTAAAAGCCCTTTCAACTGATTGTCTCATTACTGACTGAGCATATATTGCCTGTTTGTGGTGCACAAAAAAAGGGATGTTTCAAAAACACTCATTCACATGTTGTTATTTTGTGTTTAGGTGCAAAAAACCTAAAGGAAGCACAATCTTAACTTTATTAATTAATCTACCTTTGGCAATAAGGAAGCATTTTATATAGAGCAGGGGTGAATATTATTAAAAAGAAAACAAGGTTTATAATTGAAAAGATAATGCTTTTTTTGGATATCTGCAAGTGCCTAATAAAATGCTATTTAGAAATCACGCAACTTTGGTCATACCCATGACTGCTCCCCAACACCATAAACAAATGTAAAAAGGTCCAATCAGCCTCAACACTTCATTTCTTGACATGTACACTCCCCCAAGTGGGTTCTGATACATGAATCAAACATCCATCTATTTAGCTAATCATTTCATAACGGATTATAGTGAAATACTCAACTCATGTTTCACTAGTCAAAGCACCATCTCAACAACTTTGGGGAGTGCATATGGTGTGTTTTACTAATTGGACACTAAATAGTCAAAAATTAATTCAGTAGGCACTATGAAAGCAACTCCACACTTAATATTAGAACAATAAACGAATAAAGCAGTAGATTTATTGAAGATATTTTTTACGAGGCCCTGCCAACCCAAAACAAATAAAACCGAAGGTCCCAAGGAGCAAGTACTGTGTATGACGTTTGCATCTGTAATGACATTTGTGCTTTCTATACTTCCTTAGTGTAGTATCTTCATAATGTTTTAAACGCCCAAAATAATGACACTTTAAACTCCTCTTTCTTCTGCCCACCTGCAAACAGTGATCTGGACTACCTATTACCTTTATTGTAAACCTAATATGAATTTACCCATCCAAACACTATCCCTTTTCTCTCTAACAGTAAACAAGCATTATATTATATCAGACCCCTCTACCAGGAGGTCATTGGTCTTTTGGCTTAAGGTAGCATGGTTTCCCTTCTGTCAAAATGATTCTGTTAGGTTGTTTGTTTTTTCCTGATCTGTGCTAAATCAGATTGCACCTCACATAAAAACCTCAAAAAGTAAGAATCAAGTATGGGATGAAAAACTAGGACTGTTGCGCAAAAGTGGATGTCTCACACACAGCGCAAACACGCACGCACACACACAAACATACACACAAGACCACTATCAAATACATGGTCCCGCAAATTCATGCAAATCTAGTGTAACCCGTTTAAATTGTTCCTCAGGGCAGGCTGTAAATTCCTATGCAAGGCCACAGCGTCACGCAAATAGGAGGCATGATATGGAAACCCATCCATTATCACTGTTACCATGGAGACACACAGCTGCATAATTCTAACAAACCGAGTCAAATCGACTGCAATGAAGAAATAAAGGACTGACTCGCCAGTGATGGATACTGGTTCGAATAGATGGCTTAGATTCAGATTTTAGACTTATTAGACTCATATTGAATGGACAGCATCTAAGATGGAGTCAGGGGGTGGGAGGAAAGGGAAAGTGGGGGAAAATAAATAGAAATAAATAGCTAAATTTGTCCTCTCGTGTTCGCTCTCTACTGAGACGTGAAGAAAAGCTCTGATACTGGCACAGGAGGGATGTGTGGCTGTAATTGCATATAGGTGTATCTAGGTGTGTAGAGAGGACCAAAACAAGCGACCACGCGGGGCTTTTTTTTTTTTTTAACAAGTAAGAACGCCTCACTCGGTCAAGCAGCCATCCAAGCCGATGGTAGCACCATGGCGATCTTTGCCGTAACCATGGTGAAGGCCTCCATTGGGCAGGGGGGGGCAGGCGGCGGTGATGCCACAGTGCTTGAGCAGGTTGAGGCTGGGAGAAGAGGGTGAGGATGAGGAAGGTGTGGAGGAGGAAGGCTTCATGGTTGACAGAATGAGAGCTAGGCAGTCAGCAACAGCTTTATTGGATGCGCAAGCCAGGGCTGGCGTATGACCTGTGACATCACAAAAACAGAGACATTTAGAAGAAGAAAGAAACGCATACAGGTTTGGAACAACTTGAGGGTGAGTAAATAATGACAATTTTCATTTTTGGATGAACTATCCCTTTAATCTGGCCAAACTATACTGGTGATAATCAACAGATTTGCGATGTTCAGAACTAAAATCAATGTGTAAAATTTGTTACTAGAATGCAAACTTCAACAGAATTAACATTTGTCCCACCCACGTTGTCATTTACTGCTGTGAGCAACTAACAATTTTTAACCAAAATCACAAAACATGAATTTTCCTGTTGTTTCCTGGTCTTACCTTCCTCATCCACTGCCAGCACTGTGGCTCCACGATTCAACAAGGCCTGAACCACGGTGGCCAAGCCATTCCTGGCGGCAATGTGGAGGGGCCTGAAATATAGATACAATTAAAGTTACAATGCTAAAAGGTTTGCCAAGTTTAAATCACATTGGGACAAGGTGGTGTGTATAATTACTGTCACAAAGGTAAACAAAGCCCATTTGCTGCGTCAGGATGCTCAAACAAAGAGCTGATAATGATACAGAGCCATGCACAACCTTTAACTTGTTGTATTTGCAAACTGTGACAAAGATACTCACATCTGAAGCATACTGTTGGTTGCGTTTATGAGGATAGGGTTGTGGATTTCCTTCAAGATCAGCATGGCACACATTTCATGAGCCTTTAAACACAGTAATATTCACAATGTTAGCAATACACACATTTGACAAGTCTAAACAAGTTTTTAAAAATATAAAAAAATGTATTTAAGGAATATCGATTTTTCTTCCATGTTTTAATTTTAACTTTAACAGTAAATCATTTCATTTGATTACATTTTCAAACATTACATTTATCAAATTAAATTAAAACAGACAACTATGAATAAAAATAAAATAAAAATAAAAATTTCATGTAAAAAAAAAAGTAGAACATTTAAAAACTAAGAAAAAAAATAAACCATTTCATAGATCCCTATTATTGTAACAATAAATTATTACAATTAATTCAATTTATTAGACATGCTTTTTGATTATTAAATTTTAAACAACTCATTTGTACAAAAATAAAATAAAAACTAAATTTGTGAAAGATAAAACATAATATGGGGGAAAAAAGAAATTGTGCCCTAAAATAATTTTGTGTTGTTAAATTGTATAAGTTTCATGATTTCAATGCATGTGACATGCTTTTTGATTGCTAAAATTTAAATCAACCATTAAAACGGAATTAATTTCATTAATTTCCTAGGGCCCTAGCTATGTCTGTTACCTTGCTGCAGGCCAGGTGCAGGGCAGTGTTCTTGTTCACATCCAGGAGGGACAGGTCAGCTTTGGCTCTGTGCAGCAGCAGGGCTGCATACAACAATGAAAACATCTGTTAAAACTAAGGAGTCATGTTTTACAATGTCTGAGGGTTTCAGTCTGGGATTACTCATATGACACATGGTGAAACTCTTACCTACGGCACCGCTTTGGCCATTATCGGCGGCCACCATCAGTGCAGAACGCCCTGAGTGGTCCACGGCGTTGATGTCAGCTCCGTGCCGCAGAACCAGCTGCAGCCCAGCCACGTCCTCAGCAACTGCGGCCGCGTGAAGCGGGGTCCTGGGAGCAAGAGGTCAGAACAGCCATTTAGCTAGTACAATTTATGAAATGGTTTTCAATTTGTAACTATTTGACAGCTACTACACAGCAGCTGTATTTAAATATGTACTTGCACTAACCTTCCTTTGGCATCCCTGATGTTTACCAGCAAATTACAAACACTGGATTCCAACAGCAGCTCTGCAGAACCACTATGGCCATTAATGCTGCAATGGGATGACAAGAACATGCAGCATGGCGATTAGAAAATGCATGCCTTAAATTATTTGCTGCTCATGAAACGATATTTTTGTGGAAACCATGATACATATCTCCAGGATTTGTTAATGAATAGAAAGTAAAAAAAAAAAAAAAAACTGCATTTATTGGAAACAGTAGTGTACAATGGGGTAGTACTGGGCCAAAAAATTGTTGCCAAACCATTATTGCTATTGCTGACAAAGTTAAATCTTAAGCAATATCAGTCTAAACTGCAAATATAAAAAAATAAGCAAAAAATGAAAGGATTAAAAATAATGTAGAGTGAATAATAACTAGAATTATTTATAACATGACTTTAAAAAAAAAAAAAAAAAAAGAATTCCCTGACTTTTTCCGTCTTTCCATGCATTATTACAACATTGAAAATAAGTACACCACCTTTGAAACTAAAAAGAGAAATACTTCAATACTCACAGAGCACAGTGCAGTGGGGTGAAGGGGTTTCCCTCCTGGATACTACATGGTTTAAGTTCAAGTAAAACGTCCAAACAGTCTTCATGACCTGCTTCACAAATAAAGCATGTCACTTAATTAACCAAATATAGTTTTAGTAATGTTAAGGGGCTCATAAGGTCTGATCTCTTACCGTGATAGGCTGCCCAGTGTGCGGGTGTGTAGCCGTGGCGGTCTGTGATTGGGTCGTGGGGATGGGAGTGGTCAGCAGCAGAAAGAAGATTGGAGAGAATGTCAGCATGGCCGCAAGAGGCAGCCAGATGCACCGCGGTTCGCCCCTGAAAATCTCTGCTGAGGACTGAGACATTGTGGGACAGCAGGGCGGTTATACAGTCCTCCCGACCCATCACCGCCTACAAAAACAGTCCTGGTTAGAAACCCCTCACATCATGAGGACTACGACGCATCGCAAACTTTAGTAATGTTTTCAGGATCTCACCCCTCTGTGTAAGGCTGTTCTTCCTCTCCTGTCTCTCATATCAGGGCAAGCTCCTCTCTCCAGCAGCAGATGCACGCAGTCAGTGTGTCCACCCAGCACTGCCAGCATTAGTGGAGTTCTATGAAGACAGGGAAACAGTGAGATCAACAACTCTAAGCTGAAAATGCAAATAAGATGTAATACAGTTTTGATCCTTTTTCAGCATTGTTTGGGAACGTTTCAGATTTCTTTATCTGTTTAAGAGGATCTCTTATACAAAATGAAGTGCTATGCATTGCTTGTTTTGTTTTCGTTTATTCGAAAGTGCTGGTTTTGTGTTTGTCGTTATTATGGTTCTTTTTTTTTCTTTCTTTTTTTTACAAATTACATACAATCAACTGGAATTAATAATTTGTCTTTTTTGTTTACATCTCTGAAATGTATATGGTATGAACAAGTATGATTTCAGTAAATAAACATCGCACAGGGTGTGACATGAATAGTACTTAACTAAAATCTTACAAATGCTTACATATCTCTTTTTGATTTGTAGCTTTTAGTATAGTAACAGATCATATTTATTGTTATTATTTGGAACATTAGTAGAATATTATGCAAAAATAATGAATATTGAATTGCAATGTGGTTAGAAATATTATACCTTTATTTAACCAGGAGGTCCCATTGAGATTCAGAATCTCTTTTACAAGAGAGATATATATATAGTTATAATATAGTTATTATATATATATATATATATATATATATATATATATATATATATATATATATATATATATATATATATATATATATATATATATATATATATATATATTATTTTTAATAATAATTCATTAATTTCAATATTTTTTGCTATATTAATTTAAAACAATATACATTTAAAAATACAATTATATTAATATTATAATACAAACTCAACAGTATAAAAAATTATATACGTTAATGAGCTCATTCCAAATTGTTGCATATTTGGGTCATTATTAATTACATTATGCAAGATGCATTACTTGTCATCTGTTTTCTTGTGTATGAATACTGAATGCTGCGATTAAAAATTAGATTTTTTTTAAAACAAATATAAAGAAAGCGTAAATGAGCCATGAGCTCATACGTACTGTCCCTCCGCGTCTGTAACATTAACAAGATCAGCTCCTCCCTCACTACAGAGCAGCATCCGCAGACATTCTGAGTGGCCGTTGGCAGCTGTCAACAAACAAACACAGGGATGTGTCAAACTCCCACACAATGATAAGTTTCACAAGCTAATTCACACATACATATATTCTGTACCTGCAACATGAAGAGGGCCCCATTTGCTGCAGTTTTCCGTGAGCAGGCAAGATGCTGATTGGCCGAGCAGGAGTTCTACGCAGCGGGCATGCCCTCTTTGAGAGCCCACATACAGCACAGAGCGCCCCACCGGGTCACACGCATCCACACACGCTCCAGACTCAATTAACACTGTGACACATTCCCAGTGACCAGACTCCACCTGATAGGAATAATCAATATATATACATTGCACCAACAGGGGGCAGAGTTCTGCAGAATTACAGAATATCTGCTGATTTATATGTCCTGAATAAATAGCTGTTGTTTCGTTCGTACCGCCAAGTGTAGTGGGCTGACGGACCCATTGCTTTCATTGTCTCCAAGTGTGTTGAAGCACATCTCCAAAAGCTACAGAATAAAGAACAAAAAGTGATATAGCATATATCAAGTGTTAAACTTTGATTTTTAGCATTTTTATTTTTATTTTTTATCAGTGAACAATGCTAGAGTGAAAGGTCAATCTCACCAGCTCCAGGTTTTGTTTGTTGCCGTGGGCCGAAGCATAATGCACAGCACTGTATCCTTTAGTGTTGCACAGAGATGGATCAGCACCATTATCCAACAAATGCTCCACACACCTATAAGTATCAAAATGTATGGGATTTAAAGACTGAAATAAGCAGTAATAACCCAAAACAACTTCTCATACTTACACAATACAGTTCAAAAGTTTGGCATTTTCAATTTTTCAATGTTTTTTAAAGTTGTCTCTTATGCTCACCAAGGCTTAATTTATTTGATTAAAGCTTGTGAAATATTTTTGCAATTTAAAATAACTTTTCTATTTTATTAAAATGCAATTTATTTTTGTGATGACAAAGCTGATTTTTTTTGCATCATTACTCCAGTCTTCAGTGTCACATGATCCTACAGAAATCATTTTAATATGCTGATTTGGAAAAACAGTTGTGCTGCTTAATATTTGTGTGGAAACCACAATACAATACTTTTTTTCAACCAGGTAATAGGTGCAAAGATGAGTCACAAAACAATAATAATAATAAAAAATTGTGGGTGTCAAATTCAGGAAAGAAATATTTGTGGACTTACAGGAAGGATTCCTTCTCCCCATCTTCTTGGTTCTGATGGGTGCTGGCATGGGGTCGATCCGTTCTGAGAAAGACACCAGACATTAGAACTGCTGTGTACACCGTGAACTATTATATTTAATAGATGCGTGTAAACGCATTTCACCTGCAGAACGCAGTCGATGCAGCCGAGTAGTGTAGAGGAGTACAGCCAGAGCGGTCGCGCTCGTTGACCTCTGCCCCCGCTCCAACCAGAACGACCACACACTGATACCTCCCGTTAGCAGCCGCATAGTGCAAAGGAGTCCTGAAGGAGAGACACAGAAATTCTAACACTTAACATACAGGTGAATCTCATAAAAAGATATATCCACATCATATTTCAAGTTAAAATAAGAAATTATACTTGGCAAATAAGTTGGCATGAGGATTCTTTTCATGAGGCACACTTCAGATGTGTTCATGACCAATTACAAGCATCCCATTTTATAGAAAGAAGATGTGTACCTTCCAAACTTGTCCTTCTTGTTCATGTCAGCTCCACTGCTTAAGAGCAGGTTGAGACATTCAATATTTCTGAGTAAAGAAAATAAAGGATAGGCATGCATAAATAAATCTTTTACACATCTTTTTCAATTACTTTTAGATGGTGGCTGTTGAGTGGCATCTGCAAAATGACCTTGGTTGGCATTTGTGTGCATAAAACACTGTTAATGAGGCCACCTGAAGCCTGAAAAAGTGGGCCAGTGGCTTTTTAAATAGCCCATTCTAAGTAGAGCTGCAGTCTCACCCTCCAGAGGCAGCAGCGTGTAGACAGGTCCTCCCAAAATTGTCTGGGGTGTTGATGTCAAATCCGGCCGAGAGCACGTGTTCTTTACTCATTGACAACACAATGCTGTAGAGCTGACCTGCAAAAGAGACGCGCACACAGTCACTGCAATGATAGTTAGGGGAATACACTTTCATTTTCACTGGATGTGCATCAGTCTTGTGAAAAGCAGTTAATAAAACAAAACAAAACACACACAAAAGTACCATGGCATCATCATAGTATTACTTGAATCACTGTGTAAATCCATTTGTACATAACATGAAAATCATTTAGTACCATTTTGTTATAATCAGTGCATTTGTGTAAGGCACAAGGACATATATATAATACAGACTAAGGGACAAAATCATTTTCCTTTGGCCTTTACTGTAATTTGTAGGGAGTAAGTGTGCATACCTGAGGAGAGTAGCTTACGACAACAGTCAGAGGACCCGTAGAGCACAGCTAAGTGTAGAGGAAACATCCCATGAATCCCTTGTCTGTAGAAAGAGGACAAACAAGCTAAGTATTTCACTACACATGCCACAGAAGCAGATTACATGCAAATTAACAAGAGATTGGAATCAAGTTTCTCTGTAAATGCAAATTCCTTGTCTCTTGTGTATATAGAGTGGGTTAAGCTATGCCACTTTTAACTCAATTGTTAGAAAGACAAGGAGAAATGAGATGCATATAAAATCATAAAGCATCTATAACATGAGGCCAGAAAAACTATTTATTAATGCACAATTCCATTGCAATGTCTTTTTTGCTGCATAATATTCACATTTTCATAAGCAAGAGAGAAGTGCAATACGAATATCTAAATGTAGTGGTACAATTCTCAACATTTTGTGGTGATTTGTAACACTAATACTGAAAATCTAAAATAAATATACTAAAATAAACTGAAAATCTAAAAATTAAAGCTAATCTAAAACATTAATAGAATACTATAATAGTATATACATTTGACTAAAATAACACTGCTTTAGCCTCTCATATACCATTTTGCATAAATGTTTAAGTAATTCATGATCTTTAGCCAGACAATTTGCTTAAGATTGTATATGATAGAGACATTATGCACAGTTGCATACATTTAGGAGACGATCTTACCCCAACCACTACAAAAAAGACCCAAACAAACAGTCTCATTCAACAAACGCATGATTCTTTACCTGGCTGTGTCAGCACCGTTTGTCATCAAGGTGCTGATAAGCAGCTCGTGGCCGTACTTAGCAGCAACATGAAGAGGTGTATTGCCATATCTGTCCACACAATCTATTTCCCCACCTGAGGAGACAACAAGAGGAATTACGGGGTTTAAATATTACAAAAGGAATTCGAAATCAAGTGGAAAAGTAAAGAAGGAAAGAGAACTTACCATTCTGAATGAGGATCTGAGAGCGAGTGAAACGTCCATGAATGGCTGCCATGTGCAAAGGGCTTTTCCCTTCTTTACTCTGCAGAGAAAAAAATTCATATCTGACTTAAAAAAAACCACACTGTCTTGCTTAAAAACCCTGTGAAAGTGTTAAAAAAAGTAAATTTAAATCATCCAATAACAGGGTGGTCTTAATAAACTAATCCCATTCCCTATCCAGACCTGCATGTTGACATCAGCACCGTTGTTGACCAGCAGTTCCAGGCAAAGGGCCCCATTAGTGGACACGGCAGCCAGGTGAAGGGGCGTGTAGCCACGGTGGTTGGGCTGGTTGACGTTTGCCCCACGGTTCACCAGCTCATTGGCTACGGCCTCCTGTCCCGTGTAGCAGGCCACATGGAGAGCAGTGTTTCCAAAGGCATTAGGCTCATCAATCTGAGTAACAGACACCATGGCATAAAATATTCTGTAAACCATGAATCAACCACATTTCTCTTCCGGGAACATAGACAAAAAAATATTAATGACTCATCCTGCACTATACAGATTTTTGCAACCACCAAGCAAATCGTGATTCGTGACTGTGTATTAACCAGTGCTGGGGTAAAACATTACAAGTAAATGGAGTAACATGCAAACCTGCAATAATACGTTAAATAATACAAACTTACTTTATGTATTTAATCTCACTTTATTAAACAATGTCTTTGCTGCTGCCCTTTGATGATCCAATTCAACCATAATCCAGAAAGACAGCACAGCTGAAAGGTTTGTTTGAGCTGCGCCTTTTACTGTACAAGTGTGAATATGCATTTCCTTCAGCCCGAGTTTTATTCATTTCACTTTTGGTGTGAAAGGGCATTTACATGTGCCAAGAATATAACACTTGGTTTTTTGTTAACAACAACCACAAACAAGCAAGCCCAGCCGGCAAAAAGTAACAAAAGCATTGCAACAGGTTACTTTCCATAAATGTAAGGCAATTAGTCACGCAGTAACAATATTGTAATGCATTACTTTTAAAAGTAACTTTCCCCAACACTGGACATAACTAATTCGTACTGATCCTTTTTTTTATTGAAAAGTAATTTGGTTACCTGACAAATTATTTATGATATTCATGGTAGCTTGTTTCAGCCACAGAATAACATTTTTTAAATAATAATAATTAATAAAAAAAAAACACACAAGATAATTTGACTTTTTATCTCACAATTCTGACTTTATTTCTCAGAATTGCGAGATATAAACTCACAATCACAAGATATAAGGTCAGAATGCGAGATATAAACTTGCAATTCTGAGAAAAGTAAAGTAAAGTAACAATTGTGAGTGCTGACCTCGGCTCCATTGCGTAACAGGTACTTGACCACATCGACGTGGCCACTGGCAGCAGCAGCGTGGAGAGGGGTGTATCCCCGCTTATCCTTACAGCTCTTATCTGAGCCCTGAGACACCAGCAGCTTAACCACCTCCAGATGTCCTGGGAGAAACAAACAGGTAAGTTTTACTAGAATCACCGCTAGCAAAATATGATGAAACAATCTAACACAAGGAAAATTACTATTTAGCTACAGAAAACAAGTAAAACACTTCAAGGAGATCCAAATATGGACTTACCAAGGTAAGCTGCCCAATGAATGGGTTGCCTGTCCTTCTTGTCACTGGCACTCAGATTGGCTCCCTTGTTTAGCAGCAATTTAACCATCTAGTTGGCAGCAAAAGCACAAAGTAACATTGTATCTGTTTAATCAAAACCATCTGGGCATTAGAGGCACCCATTAGAAATTAATTTAAAAAACTTTTGTCAATTTTAACATAATAAAGGCCTAGATTAAAAAAAACTGGCACTAGGGATGTAAAAAGTACTAGTACTTCAGTACCATGTTGATTTCTATATTTTTTTTATTTTAATGATACCAATTTTTGCAATATTGAGTACTAAATGTACCAAAAGCAATATTATACTGACGATCTGTATGGCACTTTTCACAATACATATTGTTTCAAAGCAGTTTTACAGAAAATGCTTGTTTAAATGTTCAGGAAGTATTCTGTTATCAGCCAGAGATAAGGGCGTTAAATGAATGTCCATATGGCAGTAATATACAGCTATAAGATGTGGTTTTAACATCATGCATTCAGTTAAGCAGACACAATGAACACGTTAGGCAACAAATATATATATAAACTTTCAATTATGACTGTGCACAAAATTTGCCGTTATCTTGAATAATCGCAATCAGGAGATTAATAATCGTGACAGGCCTAAATTGTAAAACATTTACTGGCAACTACTAGTGAAATTTGGTATTGTGACAACTATATAAACATTTCCAAATGAGGACCACAGACTAAATGCAGCAAAGGTTACCTAAAACAACTACAAAGAAAACTGAAATATCTGTATTTGCTCAAATAGCAATTTGCACTTTCACAGCCTTGTGGAGTGCTGTAATAAAAGATGTTGAGGATTGATGGCCCACCCTGTCTTTTAATGCAGTGCATTAGATGACTAATTCCACCCTACCTCCTGGAAACCACTCTGAGCAGCATGATGCAGGGGCGATCTGCCCGTACGATCGGCCATATTCATGCTGGTCACATGGGGCAGCAGGGCCTCGACACAACGCGTGGCTCGGTTGGCTGCCGCAATGTGCAGTGGTGTCTGCCAGAACTTATCCCGTACGGTCACGTCAGCTCCCTTCCTCAGCAGCAGCCCCACAGCCCTCTGGGTAAAAAAACAAAACAAAACAATGCATGAATTATATTAAATTGCTCAAATGCTAAACAATGGCATGAGTAAGCGGTTACTCAGACTAAGCCTCCACTCAAGCATATAAGGCTATGCTCAGACTAGGGTTGTCAAAAGCACCGGCACTTCAGTAAACAAGTCGGTACTGAAATTTTGAAAACGTGACGATACCAGCATTTCTGTAGTACCGAGTATATTCGGTACCCACTAATAGGCAACTGCTTTCTGTTGCTTCTGTGTTTATCCAAGCGCAGGGCTCCAGATCTGGTGTACAGCTGAAACAAACTGTTGCATTATTTTCCTGTTATCACTGTAAAGCTGCTTTGAAAAAAATGTGTATTGTAAGAAGCGCTATATAAATAAAGATGACTTGTCGAACGTTTTTACTAGGAGCACTGTAGACGATATATACCACAATACATACTAGTTTCTGTGAATATTAAACTACAAAAAGACTTTTTTTTAGTGCTCATTTAGCACACACACACTCTGAAGCAAACGTGACGCTCGCAGGGTCTTCAGTCTCTATTGCCTCACGATATGAGGACATGAATGCATGAACTTCATCTCCACAGCCGCTCTGAGTCACTTTATGAGTATTTTACCGTTTCATTTGAGAAAAACTATCGCCATATCATACACAGACACACAGAAACTCAAAGATCTTCACAGCAAACTGTCAAAATAAAGGTTCGGTTTAACTTGAAGAAATTGACAGAAATAATTATATTAGGCTACTGTTGTACAGTAGATTTAGCTTCGTCTCAATGTAGTAATAATAATAATACTACTACTAATAATAACATTAATGTGTGCATACATAGGTTACTTATTTTTCACTTGATCTTTTTATAAACAATGTTTACTTTTAAACAGCATGTAGCCTTCAATGTTTACTTATGATTACCATCATAAATTATAAACTTATTTAATTTAATTTAATTTCATATTTAATATAATAATAGATAAAAAAATTGAAAAATAGTTCCAACAGATTTTGCTGTGGTACTCAAATTGTTACAGAGAATCGTACAATTTTAATGGTATTGGTACCGACTACTGGAATTTTGGTATCGTGACTTACCTAGTTCAGACTGCAGGCAAATCAGATATTGCCTTAAATCAGGTCGTTTCAGGCAGACTGTCCTGAAACAGTCTGCCTGATTTGCATTTCAAACCGCTTCCAAATGTGGAAGAAAAAATAAATAAATTCTGACTTCATGTGGTGTTTTTTGCTGGATAAAACTAGATTTTTGCTAGCTGAACATAACGTAAATCACACATGCAGCTTACCTCATTTCTGGAAGCAGCTGCTCTGTGCAATGGTGTCAGCCACACATGGTCCTTTGCATTGACATTCGCACCTATGCAGTTAAGTGAAGTAAAAAAAGAAAGAATGAAGTTAAAAAAAAAAAAAAGAGAGACAAATACTAGCAATTAAGTACCATCTTTCTACATTGTAAATTCCATTCATGAATAAAGGGCATTGTGACATGCAGCAGAGCTGTGACAATTTACACAATAATAAAAACATGGACACATTTTTATTAAAACCCTTAGTAAATTAAAGTGTGTAATTTCCATCAGCAAATGAAAAGGCAAAAATAATGATTGTTTCCAAACAGGTCACAAATTCACGCTAATGTTGCAAATGTCTCCCTTTTGCTACTGTAACAGAAAGTTACAATTTACAAATATTAAGATCCCAAATACACGTTAATCTCACAACATTTGCAAAGATGGAGTTTACGTGAAGCAGCATTTACTTTATTATACGTATTATATAACACAATATTATAAGCTGCACACAGATGAGAACATACTGGAGAGCTGCTATATAGGAGAAATTCTAAATGAAAGACACTGACACTATTTTCCAAGTTTTATACTGTAATTTACAGTATGTTTTATACTGTAATTTGTAATTACAGTAGTAGATTACAATTTACTTGTGTCAAGTAACAGGCAAAATATCAGAAATGGCACATTCCACAGACGGGAATTCATCAACCACATTATTAGACTGTTTTCTAAGGCTGCATGGATTATTAATACCATTTAAAAACCATACTATAGCATAGTGGTATGGTAAATTCACAAAGGCTGCAATTCGTCATTCGTCGCATATGTGCATGGTCTCGCTAGCGTAGAATGGCGGAGGGAGGCAAAACACAAAAGCAAGTAATAAAAAATGCACCCACTCTTTTAAAATTCACAGCGAGTATATAGGGGCCTGTAATTCATTATTAGCTTTTCATCAACTCTCAAACCCCCATTAAGGAAACCTTGATATAGACTGAATTTAGGCAAATGGGCCATAAATGTTACTATTTCATGCATTTGAGCAAGGCTTGAATTCTGTATTGACCAGTCAGCATTTGAGACCAGAACTATCCATTTTACCAATAAAAACATACTACATGTGGTGGCAGCAGTGCTGTATAACTTCATACCTGCATTGATGAGAAGCTCCATTATATTAACGTCCCCCAGCCAGGCAGCAGCATGAAGAGGTGTGCGGCGCTCTTGGTCCTGACACGAGAATGGAGGGGAAAAAAAGGTAACAGATTTTTTTTTTAAACTTTCTTTTCCACACTGGCTATTTTTTACAGGCCCACACAGCCCATATGTGCAGTCATTCAGAAAATCTGTCCGTTCTTACTAATATTTTATGCCATCACACAAGCAGATGATGCACATAATTTATGCTCACACAAATATATGCCATTCAGAACATACCAGTGCATTGACTTCATCTTTCTTGTGCAAAAATAACTTCACTTCTTCTGCATTTCTGTTAAATATGGCCTGGACCAGAGGCGGCTGGAGAAGGAAAAAAAGGTGGATATTACGAAACTGCTATGAAATATGACAACAAATTTAAAACCTTTGTTTTTAAATACTTCTGAGTGCATAACTTTGAGGTGAGGTGTATAGCTGTATAATTATAATCAAATGATTATCACTGAATATCATTAACAAGCTGCAGCAAATCAACACACATTGCTATTGTATCTACGTAGATGGGATATAACGTTATATATATGCGTACAATGTTATTATATAAAGACATTTCCTAAATAGCTTAGTATTTGTTAAATAGGGTAATAAACATGTGCGTTTTAAAAACATAAACACACAATAGATGTTTTCCTATGCGGCTGGCTGACACCCAGCTCATTAGGCTAGCTGGCTAACGTCTGGGCGTGATAGAAGGGATATTTTTCATTTATAACCCCTCTATGGTAGTCCTACCCTCATTATACGGTGAACCCGTGAGGTTTTTACCAAAATGAATAACAAAAAACCCACGTTTTGATGCAAGAACTATAGGGGAAATAGGATAATCCATCGTCGGGAAGCTAGCTAACATATCAGGCTCTGCATACAAGCGCAGAAAGCGAACAACAATGTGCTTGATTTATGCCACTCGTGGAGTTTTAATATCCCTCACCTGGTCTGAAATATTGAGTACCCCCATCTCCCTGTGTCAGTCGGGCCGAAAGTCCCTCATCAGTAAAGAATCGAGGCTGGGAAACCAAGACTACAATCTTGTGTTGCGATTATAGACGTGATGAGTGCGTCTTTAGCTGGTGAGGCAGTTGAAAATAGCGACACCAGCGTGATGGCCGCCCGCTGCAACACCTTTCAAAATAAATGTCCGTGAGCTAACCCTCGCGAGGGACCCCTCTATAAAGTATATTAAAAAATATAAAGTTAGTTATGTATTTCATTTATAAAAAAGCTTTTTATCCTGTGCATGAAAGCTTGATATTGTAGGACTACTAGAAAGTATTCACTGTGTTGAATTAAACATTTTTCTACCAACTATTAGACAGTGTTAGAAAAAGTCACTTTTAAGAGTAGGCTAATGCATTACAATATTGCGTTACTTTCTAAAAAGTACCTAATTGCAATTACCATTCTGGATTGCAGAAGAATTGGAGGCAGGAAAAGAAAGTTCAACACTTTTACTTGAACTTTTAACACAAATGTGATGTTTATCTAAGTAATTTTTGCTTATTATTATGGTTGAATTTGATCATCAAATGTCAGCAGCAAAGACATTGATTAATAAAATAAGATTAGGCAAAATTAGCCTATATTTATATTATTTAACATATTTAAATATTCTGTTTTTGAGTAAGTGAGATGAGTAAATGCTTGCTCAGTTTAAGGGCTGTTTGCACGTCACTGTTTTCAACTAAAAACGGAAAAGGTTTTGTGCGTTTTGGCCGTTCATTTACACGACAACGCCGTTTTGGGAGCCTGGAAATGCAAACTTCTGAAAATGGGGTTCAAAGTGCAAGTTCCCCAACACTGCAATTAGAGTACAGTAAAGCCATTTTTTACACAGCTGAATTAAGGCTGCACTGTGCCTGCTCAAAATTCTGTGTAAAGACGTAGTACCACATAAAAGCCAGACTAAAATGTGTCTGCTCTGACCCACCATAGCCCTTAGAATAAAGGTATACTGTTAAAATTACTGTGTAAATGCATTTATGCCACCTGAGCAGCATTAAACAACGACACCACTTCAGAAGCTATTCTGTGCCACTTTTGCTGTGTAACCTGTAAAGAAACATTTGCAATTCAAGCATTTTTTCACAATACATATTGTTCCAGCAAAGCTTTACATTTGAACAAACATATATGCACATTTGTTTTAATTTCCTACTGTTAAAAACTATAGATAAAATTATAATGAAGTATAATCACAATATCACGATTTCTAAATCATTTCAAATCAAATAATTTCACTAAGTAATAGCCTATAAAATGATGTAAATGTTAAGATTGGTTAAAAAAATATTTGAATGCCGGTCTTAATGATAACTAAAAAATATTGTAGGCCTATTAAATAATTTATGAGATTTTAAAGTAGATGTTCTATACTGTAGGATGATTTGATTGTTTTCCTTTTTATTCAACAAGATGAGGCGTCTTCTGTAAGAAAGTGATTCTAATCCTTGGCTTGGTTTTTGCTTTACAAAATGGAGTTCATGTGTAGCTAAAATGCCCTCTTCTGTTCAAACAAATAAAATAAATGAGCAAACAAAGCTTTCTCGCTTATCATTTAACAGTTAACATTATAGAATGTTTAAGATTAGTTTTAGAATCATGCTTTTTTAAATGAATGTTGGAGAAACGCGTCCCATATATTGTGTTGTTCAAGTCAAAGTTCATGCATCCAAACAAACTGTTCTGTATTTTAAAGCAATTGTAAATATGCATATCTACTAAAAGTACATTTTTCAACGTTTAGGCGTTCAATAGCATATAGATGACTTCAAAGACAACACACACAAATCTATCTATCTATATATTTTTTTTACTCTATACGTCTGCAAGTTTATTAGTTGACTTTTACTTTGGAAACACACCGAAAACAACAACCTTCCGGTGGCCCTGTTGGAAATTCTGATAGGGTTGCCATTTTCACTCAATATAAAAAACAAAAAAAAACCAAATACAGTCTTTAGTAAACGCAGAACGCACAATGAGTTTATTTGCGAATATTAAACACCAGAGGGAAAACCACTAGAGTAAAAAAAAAATGGCAGACCCTGTAATGATGGGGAGCGGATCTTTAAACTCCGGAAGCGTAAATATCTCCTTTCGTTTCTCTTGCTTGCAGCCTGTTAGCTTAGCCAAACAACAATAACTTTATGAATCTGTTTGAATATAAGGCATGTTTAAGGGCAAATGTTTCCTATATTTAAAAGTAGACACTGTTTCATATGCAAGCACTTATTTTTTATTTTTTTTTATTTTTTATGCATAAATAGAAACGATATGTGGCAATACATTTGCTGAGCTATCTAATAACAGTTCAGTGTCTGTTAGCATAAAGTGTAAAACTTAGTGGTCTTGCATCATATGCTCAGAAATGCTGTTGGAATACAGACACACACCCAAAAATCTACCACTGTCCCTACAATGTTTAACTTGTCTCACAGTTTGACCAGGCTGGATAACCAGCAAAACATCTAAGGCTGAGTTTCAACTTTTTGATTTGAACCATAAATGGCAGGAACCAACACTTGTTTTTGAGACGGCCAAACAATATTTTTTTAATCTTTAATACTCTGTTCTTTTAATAATTGCAGCGTTCCGGGAGCAGTAAGACCAGCTCAAGTCCTACAGAGAACTATCAGCTGGCTCGGAGACGCACACTGCAGGTGGTGGTCAGCTCTCTGCTGACGGAGTGTGGCTTTGAGAGCGCAGAGAAAGCTGCGGTGGAGACACTCACTGAGATGATACAGAGCTGTGAGTCCTTCATTTATCTTAAGCAGGTCACCTGTGAGGCTTGTCAAATGTGTCAGACCATCCAGGGATGTAAAGCCGGGTTCACACTGTAAAGTAAAAGTGACGTGACGTTTATCCAGGTATGGTGTCCCTCACTCGGAATTTGTGCACACACACAGCAGTGAGCATTAAACACACACACCCAGAGCAGTGGGCAGCTGATTAATAACCATTGGAATCAAATTTGACCTCAGACAAAATTCTGGCAGTGCCAGAAGTTTTGAGGCGCAGTCCTGCAGTGCGGCTTCTCCTACGACAACCGCCAATTCAAAAACTGATTGGAGTCTGTTATTGAGGCAATAAGTGAGACTGAGACAACAGCAAATCGCCACTTACTGCACACACAAGTCTTGGTTTTTAATTAACGCAAAATGAATGATAGAAATTCTGTCTGTTTGCTAGTCACCAGTCTAACATTAATGATAACAGATCCTACAGTGTGACATGGCTTTTAGCAGGGATCATGTCCGTACAATGACAAGCAACAGTCATTAAGGACTATTATAAATCGTACAGTGTGAACCCAGCTTTAGAGAAATATTATCCAGGAATGTAAGAAACACTTTGAGTTCCTGGAATTTCTGTTACTAACAAAACATACCCTGCTAATTCCATGGTATCATTTTAATTATCTTATTTTTAGTATATTGTAAATAGCATGATACAAATTATATATATATATATATATATATATATATACCTGTATACAAGTGTGTGTATATGTATTACATTTACATTTTTTGTATTATTGTTTATTTCATAATTATACTATTAGTCTTGGGTTAGAATTTTTATTTCAAATTCAAAATGAACAGAAGTTTATTTTATGTGGTTTTCCTTATTAAGAGTCTTATTGTCTTGTGATAGATATCACTGAGGTTGGACGTTGTGCGAAGGCAAACTGTGAGCACACAGCTAGAAGCACCCCTACACTCTCTGATGTGGTCATCACTCTGGTCGAAATGGGTTGGTTCTCCTTTCATCGATATATAGTTAAAGTATAAATTATTTCACTTCTTTACGGAGCCCCTAAAGGGACCTTTGCAAAAATGAAAAATGTACAGACTTTTGCGTGCGCACAAGAAACTTTTCACATGCGCAGGGGAATTTGACATCTGCCTTAACGAAAGCCAGTTTGAGCACTTTTACTGTATCTGTCTTTTTTTAAATGGACCCTTGAACTTGGCAAGTAGGACAATGCACAGTTGCACACAGCCGTATTGTGGCATCAGCCCATTTCACAGCAGTTTCTCAGCCGTCACAGAGGATAAGTGGCTGTGCTATTAGAGGTATACCGCCCTAACTAAAGCCAAATTTTTAGCAAATAGACCTTTATTAATTCATGCACATCAGTACTCTTCTTTACTTCATAGTAAAATGGCAGTGACGCACATGGAAATAGGTCATAGTATACATAAAACGGAAGTTTTACTGTGTGAGCATGCAAAAAAAGTCTGTATTACTATAAAAAGTCTATATTTTTTTACATTTTTTTTCTCTTTAAGGTCCCTTAAGGGGCTCTGTACTTCTCTGTGTTTAAAACATTTTCATCTGAGGTTCACTTTGTCACATTTGCAGGTTTTAATGTGGATACTCTTCCAGTGTATGCCAAAAGATCACAAAGGATGGTCATAACTGCACGTATGTGCTCCGTTTTTATATCCATTTATCTTATATGATCTGCTTTAACTGTTCCTTTTTAAATGTACAACACTTCTGCTTTGAACAGCTCCAGTAACAAATGCTCCAGTGGTCCCAAAAGCCCTCATGGCTGGACATAAGCGCACTCATCCAGCACACATCCCCAGCCACTTCCCAGAGTTCCCAGATCCTCATACATACATCAAAACACCAGTAAGTCCTCTATTGATTACCTGTTGCCCTGTTATTGTGCAACTTAACTCAGCTTAACAACCGCTAACATTAAGCACATACATTCAGCATATCTCACTTTTGTGTGTTTTAGACCTTTCGAGAGCCTGTGTCAGATTACCAGGTGGTGAGAGAGAAGGCGGCATCACAAAGGAGAGATGTGGAGCGTGCTCTCACACGCTTCATGGCCAAGACCGGAGAGACACAAAGTCTTTTTAAGGATGACATCAGTGCATTTCCTTGTGAGTTTTTCTGTCCCATATATCACTAGTTTCCCATTTTACTTTGACTGACCTTTTGCCTTCCTAGTGAATGTTTATTCATCTGCTTATTCATCTGTCAGTGATCGCTGCCAGGCCGAGCTCCATCCCTTACTTGAGCGCCCTGTTGCCCTCTGAACTAGAGCTACAGACCCTGGAGGAGACGGATTCATCCGAGCAGGACGACCAGACAGACACAGAGAACAACCCCAGTCATATCATTCAGGCAAGCCTAAAGCTTTTTTCCTTGTCAAAATGTTTGTTTTATGCAAGAAAATGTTTGCTTTTCTGTTGTTTTTCTATATTTTTTATTGTAATGTTTTATATACATATAAATAATAAAATAAATTAAAGCTGCAAGCAGCATTTATCGGGGTTCAAACAATTAAGGCCTTTAAGCACAAAAGCATCAAAAGTTATTAAGTTTTATTTAGCAAGCATGTAACCACTGACATAATAGATGGAAAACACCATTTACAGCCAATACAGGCAATGTACCATAGGAAATATATGGTTTTAAAGCTTTTTAACAGTTATAGCTCCACTTATCGTCCGATCTCCATAACATTTTGCACGCTTGTTAATGATGTTATGACACATATGCTCATCAATTTTGGTGAAGTTCTGAGTTTTCATTTAGGATTTATAGGCTTTTTAGTGTATTTTGCCACGCCCCTTTTCTAACTGGCCCTGTTGCAGCCACCCAAATGCAAAAGTTCAACTTTTTTTCGATAATTATTGATCTAGAGAGTCCAGAGAATTGTCCTAGACTGGTCTGGTTCCGATCGGGCGAAAAACCAGGGACTAGTTCGCAAAAGTAGGTTTTGGACAAAATGCGACATCGAATTTGGAGATAGCCATTTTGTCCGCCTTGAGCCAGGGATCACAGTGGCGCAAGACACTTGAGTCTAGGTCAAACGGCCTAAGAGTTATGAGCGATTTTGTACTTTTGGTTGCTGTAGTGCCACCTATGGGCCAATCGGGGTCATACTCTGATAGGTTGTCCCCAAATTGAGGCCTACCATCTGGCCAGGTTTCACGTCTCTAGGCCTACGGTTTGGCCTGCACGATGCGTTTTCCGAATCCTTACAATTACAATAGGGTTTCAGCATTTCATGCTTGAACCCCTAATTAATAATAATGTGCTTATTTACACACACATACATATATTTTGTATTTATTTATATACATATAATGCATACTATTGGAAGAGAGAAGTACATTCTTATTAATTTATAATGTTATAAATGTTACATATATATATATATATATATATATATTTTTTTTTTTTCTTTCCATTTCTAGGATGACTCAGGTGCAGATAAGGAGAACGCAGTGCTGCCACCTGGTGGTTCTGTCCCTACAGGGAAAGCCAATGAGGAAAACATGATTGACAACCCATACCTACGGCCAGTCAAAAAGCCCAAAGTGAGAAGGAAAAAGTGAAAACTGATTTGACTCGGCTACTTCTACATCAGCAGGTTATGACGAATGATGACTTCTTAGCACTTGCTTATCACATTGTGCCCCTTGAAGTAACAGCTAACACTTGGAGTCTTCAACAACTGCAATTTGGAAACACAGTGGTCCATCATGTTACTGACGTTGGATTCTTGTGACAGACTGTTCTGTACATCTCACAAATTTTAGATGGAATTCACACAGGCAACTTCCCTAAAGAGTAACACCCCTTACAGTTGATCTTTGGCAGTTTGTTTTGATAAGCCTTCCCTTGTCATTTAGTTTTTACAGTTCTCCACACATCAGAAACATGACGTTCTCTTTTGATTTGTGCGTATTTGTTACTCATTTGTGAATGATGGTAATACATGTGTTTTATTGTTTATTTTAAGCTGTTGTTTCAAAAGGACAAGTTGAAAATTAAACCAGAACGTGGGGATAAAGTAAACCTCTCCATTAGAAACATGTGTCCTGTGTCTTGTTACTTTACACACTACTACATTAGTTACATTTTAAGTAATGTACCTGGATTGTGTCAAATATAGGACACCTCAAAAATATGGTTTCAAACTGGACATATTATGAAATGGAAATGGGAAACAAGTAGAACTTGTCTTTAATACTTTAATGTTTGTATACATTGAGAATCACACTGCATTTTTGTGGAAGTATTTTAGAGTCATCAGTAAAACAAGCTCAGATATGCCACCCTGTTCCTCTGTTTCCTAAACTCTTTGTCATGGAGGAGCTGCATGGACAAAACACACGAAGTTAAAACTGAAAAGAATATATCAGCCAAGGAAAAATACATTAAGCTCAACAGGCTGTTGTGTAGATACTTTTATTGCTTCTTTGATTTGTAATTTGCAGAAGAGTGTCAGACATATCTGTACCTCTGTCCGCAGCGCTCTTCTCTCCAGCAACGGCACGTTTGACCAGTCTGGAGTGCCGAATTTCATTGGCCACGACACCCTTTTGTTTGGGATGGTATTGTGAGCATATGTCCCTGGACTAAAAAAAAAAAAAAGATATACATAGAAAGTCTGGGGATTCATTTACTTTAAACGTGGACTTAAACATTTTAGGATGATCTTGCTTATACAGAAGCACATAGATGCTCTTTGAATCATTCCCAAATAATGCCGGAGAACATCACCATCAGGTTCACATACTTGTAGAGTTCAAGATGGTCATTCTGAAATTCATGCTGATTTTTCAATTCAACATTCACTGATTGTTATTGGTAATATGGTTTGTAATGCAAAACAATTAAATTAAATACAAAAATGAAGAAAATAGAAAGAAACACTTTCATTTTTGGACCCCACATTTCTTTTTAGTTAATGCTTTAGATGTGCTTTGCCTCAACCCAGTATATAAATAATAGAATAAATATGGGGGAAAATTCATTTTAGAAGTTATAATACATTATTCCAAGCTCTAGCATATTTTACTTAATCCCTAATCATTTTTTTTCAGTAAATCAGGAATAACTGGAAAAATCACGGGGCCTTCGATTATTGTTGAGGACAATGGAGCCAGAAAAGTTGAAAACTATTGTTCTAGATTAGTTGCTTTGGTTACCAAAACACACAGTTTTTGATAGACTCATAGTCAAATGTTAAAAAAGATCATACCCAGGGCTGGAGTCTGCATTTGAGGGTCTGGATCTTACAGTGGTACTATTGAAGGGAGTTTTTCCTGGAGGACACACTTTAGACTGCGTCCAGTCCTGCTGGTATTTCTGTGGTGAAGGGGTGGCTGTCTATAAAAACAGGTGATTGTTTTAATAAAAACTAAGAAAATGGTTGTGATTTTACTTAGAAATGCAAAAAATATAGGCCTAACGTACCTTAAATGGAGGCAGAAAGCGTGGTGCAGTGCGGGCTCCTAACACATACCCCCTCTTACTCTCAGGTCTGTGTTGGAGGTCATATATAAGAGTGCCCACCTGTGAACTGATAAGTTAGATGAAAAGAATAGGCTAACATGTTGCTTAACGCTGCAGTTCGTAACTTTCGGAGCTCTAGCAGTAAATAAACAGAACTTCATGCATCTTGCGGAAGAACATTGTAGCCGGAGCTACTTCTCTCTGTTTATGTCACGAGTCACGCACGTGCTGGGCTAAGTAGTAGCCGAATATAAATATTATAGGATTTATTCAGGATAAGACAATTACATGATGTACTCGCTCATTATACAATTTCTGTAAATTTTGAACACAAAAAAGTTACGGACTGCAGCTTTAACTTATAAGTTACTAACTGCCCTGCTTTCATGCATACCGTGTGGTTGTCGTAACATCCAGGTCCTAGTTTCTTGGAGTCAGTCGAGCCGTGCAGTGCGAGCATTTCATTGCCCATGCGATTAGGCGCAAAGTGCGTTGGGAACATAAGACGTTTCTGGCAGCTGCCGAACGCGACCAGTGGAGCTTGAAAGTTGTTAAAAAAATAAAATATATTAATTAGTACATTTTATTTTTGATTGTAAAAAGATGTCTGGTAATGGGTAAAATTACCTGCGCCCCGTCTCGCCATAGCGTCCTGATGTTTACTAGTAACCATGGTAACTAGCCAGGTGCAACCGAACACTGATGACTTGGATCAAATGGAACTCCGATGTATTCAGCAGCCAGTTGCATAAACACACATACAGTGTGAAACGATGTGGTGTTAGAAGAATGTTACGAGTAGATGCTTATCATTTATTATTACATTTCAGCGTTTGAGGGGAAATTTCAAATGTTAATGGGAAACAGTGAACTGGAGTGAAGAAAATATGTTTAATTTTTACCTTTACAGTCCGAAAAGTCCATTCTGGAAAACTTCATAGTAGCCTTACTATCTGATATACACAGTATGTAATATGAGTATGCGCAACGCTAGAGTCTTTATGTAATCACTTTGCGTGCTTCGTTCTGTCAATCAATGACACGACACTGCAAATATGCAAATGAGAATTTAAATAACTATATATAATTATTATAATAATAAAATTACTCGTATTGCGATATAAGATTCTGGTCATATCGCCCACCCTTATACTGTAGCCTACATTTTGTCATTCATTATCCTGTGTTTTAAATAGCTACAAATGAATATATAGATATAAAAATTATTTGAATTTAAATTTGAAACAAATAGACATCAGAATGATACACAAGGCAAGCTATGTTAATAATAATAATACATAATATTTTTGGTTGCTGTTGTTTTTACCCTATCTTAGGTGCAATGGGAGGAAGTCTTGTCAACTAAATGCTTCAAATTCTGAGTTCTCTGATCCATGTTGGGGTGTCCATTTGGAAGTGACATACAGCTGTAAATAATACTGTTATTATCCTACCACATACATTTATTTGATATGTTTTGTGTGTGTTTTAAATGAAAACGGGCTAAATTATAGATGTCAAATGCACGCTAATAGTTTTTGGTATTTTCATTCATTCCCCAGCAAGACCAAACAAAACAATAAATTGAAATATGGGGTTCATCTTAAATTAAATTAACGATTATAATGAATCTGTAATTATTATTGATCATGTGTCAACAAATGAGAACCCAGGTCAAAAGGAAGTAGGCCTACATTTAAATTGTGTTTTTTTGGACATTCTTAATATATTTAAATTATACTTCTAAGTGCATATTAAATGTATTATTTTGAAACAACTTCAAGTATATTAAGTTAAGCTATTCACAATATACACATACTTCTTAAACTACAGTTAGAATACAGTAAGGAAATGGAATAACGTTAATCCTGAACACTTTATTCAAGACATACTAGATATACAGTGCCCTCCACAATTATTGAACCCCCTGGTAAATATGATCAAAATTGGCTGTAAAAAATAAATCTGCATCGATTATCCTTGTGATCTTTCATTCAAAAAATGTGCAAAATTCTAACCTTTCATTGAAGTAAAAGAATTGAAAGTGGGGGGAAAATCACATTATGAAATAAATGTTTTTCTCCAAAACACGTTGGCCACAATTATTGAAACCCTTTCATTAAATACTTTTTGCAATCTCCTTTTGCCAAGATACCAGCTCTGAGTCTTCTCCTATAATGCCTGATGAGTTTGGAGAATAACTGACAAGAGATCAGAGACCATTCCTCCATACAGAATCTCTCCAGATCCTTCAGATTCCCAGATCCATGTTGGTGCTTCTCCTCTTCAGTTCAGCCCACTCATCAGGTCAGGGGACTGAGACGGTCATGGCAGAAGCTTAATTTTGTGCTCCACAACAAATTTTTGTTTTGATTTTGATGTTTGTTTTGGATCGTTGTCCTGATGGAAGATCCAACCACGGCCCATTATAAGATTTCTAGCAGAGGCCGTCAGGTTTTGATTTTTTATCTGTTGATATTTGATAGAATCCACAATGCCATGTATCTGAACAAGAAGTCCAGGACCTCCAGCAGAAAAATATGCCCACAACATTAAAGATCCAATGGTATATTAAATTGTACACATGGGGTACTTTTTATCCTTGTGTTCACCAAACCCATCTAGTGTGTTTGCTGCCAAAAAGCTCTGTTTTAGTCTCATCTGACCACAGAACCCTGTGTTGTTTGAAGATCCAGTCGTGTCTGACAATTAAATTTGCTGGAATTTGTTTTTGGATGAGCGAGGAGTTTTTTTTTTTAAACCCTCCCAAACAACATGTGGGGATGTAGGGGTTGTTTGATAATTTTTTTTTTAGGCTTTCTGACCCTAAGACTCAACTAATCTCTGCAATTCTCCATCTGTGATCCTTGGAGAGTCTTTGGCCACTCAAACTTTCATACTCGCCGTGCATTAAGACAGTATAGACACACGTCCTTTTCCTGGCAGATTCATAACATCTTTAGTTGGTTATAACTTCTTAATTATTGCCCTGATGGTCAAAATGGGGATTTTCAATTCTTTAGCTATTGTCTTACAGCCACTTTCTAGTTTGTGATGCTCAACAATCTTTTGCTACGCATCAGAACTGTATTCTGTGGTTTTACTCATTGTGATGGATGATTAAGGGGATTTGGCCTTTGTGTTTCCTCATATTTAAACTTCTGTGAAACACGAAGTCATAGCTGGACAGTTTCATGTTCCTAGTCACCCTGGTGTACTAAAAAAGGTAAATATTAATGGGAATATACTTCAGAGATATTTTACTCGTAAAAAATTCTAGGGGTTTCAATAATTGTGGCCAACGTGTTTTGGAGAAAAACATTTATTTCATAATGTGATTTCCCCCCACTTTCAATTCTTTTACTTCAATGAAAGGTTAGAATTTTGCACATTTTTTGAATGAAAGATCACAAGGATAATCGATGCAGATTTATTTTTTACAGCCAATTTTGATCATATTTACCAGGGGGTTCAATAATTGTGGAGGGCACTGTAAATTGGGAGAGATTTCAGTTAATTCCATCTGTTGAAGATGCATGGAATTACTTTTATACTGAATTTGTTGAGATAATAGATAAACATGCTCCTTGGAGATCAATCAAGGTTAAGGGTTGACACTTACCTTGGATCAAAGGAGATCTCATACACTTATTTAAACAAAGAGACAAGGCATGGAAAAAATATCGTATATCAAATGATTATGCTGATTGGGATGCTTATAAAGAACTAAGGAATAAATGTAAAACTATTAAATGCTAAAGCAAATTACTATAAGGATTGTTTATCAACTGACTTTAAGATCCCAAAGCAATTCTGGAAGAGAATTAATTCTATAACTAACAAACCCATAAAAAACCCTATTTCCCTTATTAGAGTAAATAATGAAACTATTAGTGAACCTTTATTAATTGCAGAGGCCTTCAGCCAGCACTTCTCTACAGTTGGCAGTTCTTTTTCATTTCCTTCTCACTCTGATGTTTCTCTGACTCAAAATAGGTTTAATAGATCATTTTGCTTTAATATTATCACTCCAGATGATGTTCAGCAGGTTATTGATGGCATAAACCCTGGATGTAGTGCTGGTCCAGATGGTCTTGAGATCAAGTTCTTTAAACTTGCCTCTCATGTTATATCATTTCCATTGGCTGATATATTTAATTTATCATTGGCGACTTGCGAAACACCTCGATCATGGAATTGTGCCAGAGTAATTCCTCTTCATAAAGGAGGTGATATCACAGATATTAATAATTACAGACCTATTTCAATTATCAATAGTGTAACAAAAATCTTTGAAAAATTAATCTTTAATCAACTTTCTAAATATCTTAATGACCAAAATGTATTATCTCCACATCAATCTGGTTTTCGTTCAAATTTTTCAACCACCACTGCTCTTTTAAAATTCACAAACGACATACTGTCAGCATCAGACAGTAATATGCTGACAGGTGCTATATTTATTGATCTTACCAAAGCATTTGATATGGTTGATCATTATCTTCTCTTAGACAAATTATATGCTATTGGTCTTTCTTCTGACTCTTTATTATTTTTTAATTCTTTTCTTCATCACAGAAGTCAATGTGTTACTTTTCAAGGCAGCCAGTCTGGCTTCAAAATTATTGATAAAGGAGTTCCACAAGGTTCATCCTTAGGTCCTCTCTTATTTTCCATTTTTATTAATGATCTACCGCAAATCTGTCCAGATAGTTTAATTCACTTATATGCAGATGGCACTGTAATATATTCATCCAGTGCTCAAGTCTCACAAATTCAATACTCTCTTCAATCTGATTTTAACTTAGTTCAAAAATGGTTTTCTTCTAATAAACTCCTTTTGAACAAAAACAAATCTTACACTATGTTGTTTTGCTCTCGACCTAATTCCTTGCCTATATCTAAAAGCTGGTCTATTAGTTTTCTCGATGGAACAGCTTTAACAAAAGTTGAAGAGTTTAAATATCTTGGTCTCTGGCTTGATACTCAGCTTTCCTTCAAACCTCATATTAATTCAATCTGCAAGAAAATATATGGTCAATTGAAGTCACTTTATCGCTCTGTTGATTGCTTTTCACAACAGGTTCGAAAAAGAATAATTACGCAATTGATACTTCCAATAATTGATTATGCTGATACTATATACGGGAATACTACTGATTCAAATCTTCGTCCTATCTCAGTACTTTATAATAGTCTTTGTAGATTTGTGCTCAGATGTCCTTATAGAACTCACCATTGCCAAATGTATGAGTCTTTGTGCTGGCTGGCTCCCAAGGCAAGAAGGCAATTTCACTGGTTACTACTTATTTTTAAGTGTATTCACTTGCATTTCCCTCCATATTTGAAATGTTACCTAATTTCTTTTAATACACAGTACAATTTAAGGCATACGGATCAGCTCTTCTTTTATGTACCTAGAATTTGCAAAGAAGTAGGTCGTCGTGCGTTCAAATTTAAAGCTCCATCAGACTGGAACAATCTTCCCTGCTCGCTCAGATCTATAACTACTTTATATGTTTTCAAATCATCTCTTCTTACTTATTTTCAAACACTGTGTTCCTGTTTCTGATCTCTCTTTCTTTTAATTTTAATTTTATTTATTATTTTTGTTTATATTGTACATGTTTGCATTTATGTACCTGTATGCGTATAGTGAAGTGTGTAAGCATATTTATACCTTGTTTTTGTATTTGCATGTTCGCAGATGGCTCATTGATTTCTTCGATTATGGTATGGGCTAAAAATGGGGGGATTAGGTTTGTGGGAGCATTGTTAGTGTGTGTGTGTGTGTGTGTATGAATGTTACTGTATTTAAATGTTTCTTATAGTCTTGTGTAGTATTTACTTTAATTATGATTTTCCATTTTGTTGCTGGTTTCTTTGTAATGTAAAGGACCCCCTTGAAAATGAGATGGTGCATCTCAAGGGGTTATCCTTGAAAAATAAAGAAATAAAAATAAAGAAATATATTTGAAGCTTCATTTTAATGTGCTTCAAGAACATTTCATAGCATTTGAGCTCATTAGAAATGTATTAGCATTACACTGCTAGTTTATTATAAAGCTGTTTTTTTTTTCAGTATTCAAAATGGTAGATTTAAAAGTGCAAAAATTATTTAATATAAATGCTAAGACACTTTGAAATCAAGAACACTTTAATATACTATCTTGTTGTGTACAGTACACTGCAAAATAAATACCTAGAGTACATTAAAGAAGTACAGCAGCATATATAATCTCTTGAACAAAATCTATTATAATACATGAAAGAGCAGTAAAATGCTACGGCGTGCTATTTTTATAATTTTTTTGTAGAACATTTCTGTTATATGTATTACTGAAAAGTAGCCTACTATGAATATTACATCACTAAAAAAATAAGCATCACAAAGTTGCGGAAAAACAATATGCAGAAGTGAATAATGCATTATTTGTAAATTTAGGCCTACAGAAGGATGAACCAAAGAAACAGAAGAGTTCGAATGTCACATCTTTATCTTCAAGTGGACGATCACTTCGAGCAGAACTCGCATTTTCTGTAAGTGAGGGCTTGTGGTTCAGATACTATTTGAAGACTGCTATCACAGAATCTGTGAAAGGGAAGAAGAATTTATATAAAATTAACCAATGATTAACTTTTTTTGTATCCATGTTTGAATATGTGTATTATAATTTGCATATGCATTAGAATTACGTTGTCTTCTCAGTTTACCTGTTAAAGCTTTGACTATATCCTCATCAAGCTGGACATTTGTTATACTCTGAGTTACATTGAACATAAGATTAGAAGAAGCCCAACACCACTTACAATGAGCATATCAAAAAGTCACAGATAGTTATTTGCAGCAATAAAGCAACCTCTGAGTATTATGTTGTAATTGTGGTTTATTTTAACCTAGAGTATTTCCCATGAACGTATCTATTGTGGCCATGCTAACATGCACTCTCTTCATCTCCGTTAAAAAGATTTAAGGAAATTAGAAGTTGTGCAAAACATTGTATGCCAGGACAACTAGGATAAGTGACTTGCAACTTTACAAAAAAACAATTAAATAAACAGATTTTTACATGAATGACTCAAAGGAAGCACAAATTAGCCACCTGAGATGGACATGTTGCTAACATTTTCCAAACAAGACTGACAGAATCACCTTCCATTTGCGGGGCGTTTTCTTATGTTAATTAGGAACAACTGGCACGCGCTTTCAATTACGAAGACGTGGGATTATGGAAGTAAAATAATGTCAAATGTTTTTGAAATAAAAAAGCCTGTTGAATTGCACTACTTGAAAAAAATAGGCATTGCATTAACCATGCTTGCATTTTAATGCATTGTATTTTTAGGGCTTGCATTTTTATGGGCTGAAATTCAACATGGTTGAATATTTAAGCTGTGAATATTTCAATTAAAAACATTTCAAACACATTTTCATTATTAAAAATTCAATAATCCATATTCACCTTTCATATTTCACTTCCAAAATATTCAAACTGTTTAAAAATACAACCTATAATATTCAACAGGCAATTTTCGGTCTATTTTATTTCGCTGTGCAAATTCGCTTCCAAAAATTCAGTGGTTCAAATTCGACAGTAAATTCAACATTGACATCCAGGAACTGCAGGAAAAGCAGTAGATTACCGAGCATACTCTCCATCTGCTGTTAGTCAATCTCACCAGCAGGGGGTGCAAAAGCGCGTGATGTTGACGAAGACCAGCAACAGTTAGAACAAATTCATTCAACAGTGTGATTCAACAGGCTTTTTTGTTTCAAAAACATTTGGCATTATTTTACTTCCATATGGGATTCATCAATCCTATAGAACACAGCTGCGAACAATTTAGCAGTTTAAGAACATGTCATGAATCCGACGTAGGCTTTTTTCTTAGGAAGTTAAAAGTACAAAGTTAAGAAAATTCTTAGGAAGAGTTTGGTGAATGAGGCTCAATGTGCTGGAAAAAAAGTGTGTGACTGTTTATCCACATAATAAGCCGTATAATCACAAAGGAGATCAAATATTGTATAAATCGGAAAAAACAAGCCTTTCGAGAACATGATTGAGTGATTATGAGATTGATCCAGAAGGAATTGAATTGTCTGCTAAGAAATGCTAGGAAAAGACAGAAAGAGATTATAGAACAGAGTTTTATGTCTACGAATTCTAAGAAATTATGGGACACCATTAAATGAATACAAAGGAACCATCTTATTACTAATGTAATGATGACCTGAGGAAAGCAAATTAATTAAATGACTTTTACCTCAGGTTTGACACACAGGACTGTGCACTGGAATGTAGAGAAGCTTTTGAGTCACTTGTAATCGAGAACACATCTGATAGGGTCACTGTGGACCAACAGAAAGCTTGTTTAATCTTCAGTCGACTGTGTACCAAAAACAGAGCCGTCGCATAGACTGTGCGAACTGTGCAACCGCACAGGGCCTCGCGCCACTAGGGGGCCTCGCAATCCTGCTGTTTTTTTCCTTCCTTTTCTATCCTTTTTTTTTTGTGCCCACCATTTTTTAAAACATCTCGCGGCACGAATGTATCAATTCTACAAATAAATAAAACATCTCCAGTTAACTGGCAGAGCATTCATTTCGTTCGTTTTTTTAAAGGCTCACTGTGTAGAAATTGTGTTTTTGTCAAACAGCGACCCCTAGAGTCGCTGTGGAATACTTGCACTGTCGTAAATGTCACAGTGCCTCGCACCCCACCTGCGACGGCACTGACCAAAAAGTCCACAGGTCATGATGGTATCTCTGCATTATTGTTAAAATCTTGTGCAGAAGAACTTACTGTGGCATGGTGTCCAATTTTTCAGCAATCTGTGGATTCTTATATTATACCTGATCTATGGAAAAAATCTATAATTGTTCCATTACCAAAAAAAAAAATAAAAAAAAAAAATAACAGGTTTGAGTGAAAACAATGATTTTAGGCCAGTAGTCTTGACATTCTAGAAAAGTTTTGAGAAGTATATGGTGTCCATTTTAAAGACTGAAGTTAACTCTGTACTTGACCCATTACAATTCGCATATACAGGCCGGGCCGTAGTTCAGAAGATGCTGTTAAAGGGATAGTTCACTTTGAAATTAAATTTTGGTATGTTTTAGCTTACCTCAAGGGCATCCAAGATATAGGTGTCTTTTTTTCCGCAGTAGTTTCAATTTTGATTTTTTTAGGTCAAACCGTTCTTGTCTGTCAGTCCTATAATGCAGGTCTATGGTCACTGTCTCAAAGAGCATGCACAGAGTCCAAATTAAAACAATTCCCCATCGTCCAAATTAAACAACAGTATACAGTATATCTATGCACCAGTCTGCACACACGTCACACAGCAGGATGCGCGCGCCCTCAGATCACTTGGACGTGGCTGTGTACAAGAGTTAAAAAACGATATACTGTTCGTTTTCTCACATAAACCGCTCGTTTCGTGTCTTAGGCCATCAATGTGTACTTACGATGGGGAATTGTTTAATTTTGGACGATGGGGAATTGTTTTAATTTGGACTTCTCTGTGTATGCTCTTTGAGACAGTGACCACAGACCTGCATTATAGGACTGACAGACAAGAACGGTTTGACCTAAAAATATAAAAATTGAAACTACTGTGGAAAAAAAGACACCTACATCTTGGATGCCCTTGAGGTAAGCTAAAACATACCAAAATTTAATTTCAAAGTGAACTATCCCTTTAACACCGGTCCCAACAGGTTAGATTCAATCACACTTTATCGGAGCTGAAAAATATCAGCACAGGTGTTCAACAGGGATGTGTCATTTCTCCTATCCTTTTTACATTGTTTACCAACGAGTGTTCAAGTTGTGATTATAATAATTTTATAGTGAAATTCTCGGATGACACAGTGAGACAGTTTATTTGTCAGTTTATTTCTCAGTGGTATCAAGGTTTGTAGAGTGCTGTGATCTAAATCATCTTATTAATACAGAAAAGACTAAGATGATGATTTTTGACCAGATCTAGGTGATCACACACAAGAGCTTTTACATGAAACATCAAGTACGTTCCTACAAGTACCTTGGTATCCATATGGATAATACACTTAGTTGGGGGATTCATGTGGATACAGTTTGTTCTCGTGTGCAGCAAAGACGTGAAACACCACTTTTTAGACTTAGACTTTATGGAGTGGACCAAAAAATTACGTGGTTGTTCTATCAGGCAGTTATAATCAGATATGGCATTACGGTTTGGTAACCTTACAATTCAGGTAAAGTCGAAGCTTGAACGCTTGGTTAAAATAGCGATGAAGACCAGTGGGAGAAAGGAATTGTCACTTGAATCACTGAACAATCGGTTCTTAGAGAAGCTCATACAATCTTAGCTGATCCATTGCATTCTCTGCATTCAGAGTATGAATTGTTACCTTCTGGCAGACAGTAGATTTCTGATGTGTAGGTATAATCATTTTAAGAGGTCTTTTATTCCTTTTTCAATTAAAATGGTATATGATGAAAGTATTTAAGGGTGTGTATGGGAATTATTTGTATTGTAGAATTTGTTTATGTTTCTGTCAATGTAAACATCTTGAGTCCATTGACCATGGCTGTTTCGTATTTAAAAATGTTAGGATGCTTTACAGTGTAGAGTGCTTTTTGCAATACAAATTCTTACAAAAGAGCTTTATAGGAAATATAAATGAAAGAACTCTTGTGCTTTATAGGTTCAACAATTCAGTGGTTCTTTAAGTTCACTGAAAGGATCTCTGGGAGCCAAAAATGGTAATGGCATCACTGTGAAAACCACATTTTGAAAGCTTTATTTTTACACCATTCAATAAAAAGAAATATTTGCAAAACTAAGTTGCTTATTCTGATTAATGTAAAAACCTGATATCTTTTACAGACAATCCCACAAACATCACCTCAAAAAAAAAAAAAAAAAAAATATATATATATATATATATATATATATATATATATAAATATATTAGAGCGAGAGAGAGAGATCATATAGAAAATTAAGCATTTAGAAACTTTTTTTTGTTGTTGCTGAAATTCATGATAGACCATTTGTAAAGCATCTGGATTCTACTTTTTATTTTGCTTTCCATTGTCATTTGTTGACATAATCATGACACATGGACATAAAGGTGCATTTGCGGCAGGATGGTCAATATTATTTACAGCTGTATGTCACTTCCAGATACTTATAAACACCCACACATGGATCAGAGAATGAATTTGAAGCTTTTAGTTGACAAGACTTCTTCCCGTTGCACCTTAAGAAAGAAAAATTGGAATTAGAAAAGACTGTCTACTATCAGTGGCTTGTATCATTCTACCGTCTCAAACTAGTCTTTTTGTCCATGTGTTAAGTAGCTATTTAATACACAGGATAATGATTCTCAATGTACATTGGATACATTTTGTATACATTTCAAAAATAGCTGAAGACAGTGTGACCTAAAGTCTGAAAGTAAATCTAGATGAAGTGTATCTGCTGCTGTACCTGGAACGCAGGCTGCTGGTCTGAGGAGAGTAACAGTCTGTTGTGGTTGCGGATTTATGAGGGCAGGTTAAGAGACTTCGCCTTCCATAATTGGCATGATGAACATGAATAACACCTTTACCTTGTGACAGACACCTATATCAATTAATCACTTTAATAAAAAAAAAACGATTTGTGCCAACATGTACTGCAGCACTGATCCATTCAAAGCATTGTGGACATGAGGCTACACTGATCTCAGCATAGTAAAAAAGATACAGAAAGAAAAGTACTTACAACACTTAATGACGCTTTTATGACCATCACAGATTACTCTTCTTTCTACAAGTTTTTTTGGTGGGGGGGGACAAAGGTCAGAAATACAGTACAAGATATGCAAATATTTATACTCATTTGCGACGCCTTTATAAAATATTAAACTTCAAAGTGAACGATGGAAATGACTTACTTGCTGGGATACATTCATAAGATACTTCCAGGTATTTATAAGTCCCAACACAAGGATCAGAGAAAACAGAGTTCACTGCAGGAACAGTACAGTTCTTTCTTCCATCACACCTGATTCATGGACAGACAATGACAAGTACTTAATATACCATAAACAATTTGAATCTTGTGCTTAATGCATACACTGAAATTGTAAACTTATTTTCCCATGTTATTGGTTAAACCTACCGAACGGACATTATAGAGAGGGACGCTTCTGTGCGGCAGTGTTTATTTGAGATCTGATTAGCTCGTTTCCCACTAGTGCACGTTTTGCAAGAGGTCCGCCCATAGTTGGCTTTAATGACCTTTATGAAGCCCACATCTGATGTTTAAAGGAAAAAAAACAACTCCTGTTACCCACACTCACACTGTCCTATTTGGGAACAAAAGCCAAACATATAACTTAAAGGACTAATTACTCACCACAGTGTAGACCTGCTGATTTTCCTTCACAGACCAATGTTATTTTAGCTTCTGCACCTGAAGAGAGGAAACAAGTAAAATTACTTAAATGTTCTGCACCTGAAAGTCTTTAATGAGACTGCACATGTCAGTTGCCTTACCATGTTGATACAGAAACAGCAGCACTGAAAATCCAATTACAACAACCAGTTAAAACACTTGAAATCATGCAAATTGAATTGGTTCTAAATCAGTACTTACAAGTGATGCAGCTTAGCTTTTGCACCAGCATGTTGAATGTGTAAACAGAAGGAAAGCCCTAGAATTATTTTAAGGGAACACATGAGCACACAATATTTATAACAAAATGCAAAAATTCAGATGTTCTGAAATTTTGAACAAGATTCCAAAACACTATTCTTTTCATTCTCAAATTATTGCAGTAAAGGACTGAATTCCATTACATCATTAGCCCACTGATAGGAGTACAGTTGAATCCAAGTGCAATTTATTGAAAATAAATAAAACATGACTTTGACGAAAGAAACATGAACATGAAACTCACCAAACAGCAGTTACTGAGAACAAAGCTTGACAAAAGACTATGGAAATATGATGCCTATGCATACACAAGGACTAATGACATAACAAGACACACCTGAAAGTAATCAACACAAAGAACCAATGGGAAGACACAACTGAAAACCACATGACAAGACCATAAACCAATGGGAACATGACATGGCAAAGGAGCCGGGTGCGTCTCAGGCCCAGTCCACATGAACACGAGTATTTTCAAAACGGCAGATTTTTATATGCGGTTTAACCGTTTGTCCACACGCAAACGTAGTATCCGGTCACTGAAGCCGAACTTTTTTGAAAACTCCTGCCAGGGGATTTTGGCTTGTGACGTCAGAGTGCGTATTGTTTCCTTTGTTTGACATCAGATTGTGCTCCGCTATCTCCTTTGCGAGTGATATTTACATGATGGCGGTTCATATCTTGGTTTTGCGTTTTCATGTGGACGGAGTTTTTTTTAAACCGTGCTTGTGTGGCTGTGCGGCTTTTTTTTTCTTTTTTTTTTCTTCCTCCATTAAAAATGGAGGAAGAAAAATACCCACGTACATGTGGACTAGGCCTTAATCAGCTCCCTAACTCCAGGGTTTGAATCAGTGGCTGCATCTGAAATCGCATACTTCACTTATAGAAGGGAACAAAAGGGAACGAAATTGCCACATTATGTGGCAAAATAAGTACTGTATGTCCGAATTCACAGTACTCAAAAAAGATTAGGCAAAAAAAGTACCCAGATGACCTACTACTTCTGGCGAGATTCTGAAGTGTGCATACGATGGACACTTTACTATCCCATGGTGAATGACAGTGAAGCAACACAATTGACTTAGTTCACATGATCATGACATTAGACAGAGCCGGACAGTAACTGAGTACATTTACTTGAGTACAGTACTTAAGTACAGTTTTGAGGGATCTGTACTTTACTCGAGTATCATTTTTGGGGAGTACTCATGACTTTACTCAAGTACATTTGAGAGGCAAATATTGTACTCTTTACTCCACTACATTTCTATCCATAACTGTGAGTACCCGTTACTACTTCTAAAAAAAAAAAAAAAAAAAAGGAAAAAAGAAACATCTCGGAAACCCTCTCAAATGTGATTGGATTGTGCAGGCGCCACTGATTGGGACAGCCTATCAGCAATCACCTTCAGCTTTCCGCCAAAGTCAACTCTATGGTCAGATTTAGATAAGAGACGAAACCATGGACGAAACAATGGATGAAGACGCAGCAGGTCCATCCCGGGAGCGATATTTTTTTTTCCAGGATGGTAGGGGAAGACTCATGAATATTCATTAGGGAAGTTATCCCTGATTGGTCTTAACCCCAGTGACGGGTAGGTTTAGGGGTGGGGTTAGGGGTAGGTCATCAGACCAATCAGGGATGACTTCCCTAATGAATATTCATGAGTCTTCCCCTACCATCCTGGGAAAAAAAATATCGCATCCCGGGAAAGTGCCAAGCCGTGGCCCCACCTCGCCAGACTATTTCAATTTTCTGAACAAGTTAATGATAGTTTTCGCTTCAAGAGTTTGCTGTGTTTACCAATGTAAGCACTGTGGCAGTAGTAATGCAATATTTAGAAAATGTACTCTTGTACTCTTGATACTCAAGTACTTTTAAAAACAAGTACTTTAGTACTTTTACTTAATCTGACTGTAGTACTTTTGCTTGTACTTGAGGGGGAGGGGGAGGGGGAGGAGGGGGAGGGGGATGCAGAGATAAGGAAGGAGAAAAGTTTGGACAAGACGATGTACTGTGTACTGTCTTTGAGGTCTTCTCTTCAGGGTCCGTTTTATTGCTTTATTGCAGGGTTTGTTTTATCTCAGCTTTTGTCTTAGCAGGAAAATCAAGTCTTACACAGTGATGAAAGCTGACTGTGTTGTCGCCTCATGTCGGCTGCATCTGGCGTAAAAATTGAATTGGCTGACCGTTGGCTTGGTGTGTCCGGGCCTTAACCCATAATAAAAAGCAGAATCACAGTGAACTGGAAAAAAAGCATGTTATCTCTGTTAGCAGACGATGTTCTTTTGGAATAGTTATTTTCAGCTTTGTTTAGTGCTGTGTCAGCATAGGGAGATGCACTTCACCTTTCAAAAAAAAGGTGAAAAGAAAAAAATTAGACCTTTGCAGTAAGATAGTGTTATTATTTTTTAATTTAATACTTATTGGAATTCATTAAGCTATTCAGAATCAGTTGTGATCGCTTCACTGCCATTCATAAATCCTCTCCTGTGGCATCATGGGATAGTAAAGTGTCCACTGAATGCAAGTAGGGTCATCTGCAAGTTGAGTGAAGTAGTAGGTCATCTGGGGACTTTTCGTCTACTGATTTTCTACTGTTTTTCGAATACTGTGCTTTGATTTTCATCATCAATCCAAAGCAGTAAATCTTTAAATTGGTATATGATCAAAACATACAGATGAAGAATCCTCAAGAACATTACATTTCAGGTTTATGGGCCAAAATACATTTAAAATGAACTACTGTAACGGACATATGCCTGTTAGAGCGGTGCATGTAAACCTCACTCCCCAGGCCTCAAGAGGCTGCGGTCTTTAGTGTCCTTGTTAGTGCGCTCGTCTACCATGCCGGAGACCCGGTTCAATTCCTGCTCGAGTAGGAATGGTTGCGACCAATCACAGATCGGAAAACCATACCTGCTGTAAATGTGTAAAGGTAATAATGGTAATAATTAGCATCTTTAGGCCAAAACAAGATCAGCAACTACTAACTTTTCCTCAGAACATGTCGAATTATATCACACATTTTGATTTGGGGCCAATTAGACTTAGTTTGGCTTAGAGCTTGACACAATCAGTGACAAGCTAATATTTATTCTTCAGAGATAAAGCTTTATAAATAGTAAGGTTTATTCCTTGTTTTCAAACATATCAACATGATGCCACAAAATCTAAACTGGATCTCATGTAAGTCAGTTTCTTTATTTAATTTAAGAAAGCATAATTTAAATTACGTTGACTTGCAATGCGAATGAGACTTTTGATAATATAATCTATATATATATATAATATATATATATATATATATATATATATATATATATATACAGTATGTTTTCTGTTTGATTTTGCAGCACTAATTTTACTTTCACTACCTTGCTGACAAGGTAAGCCCTTATTGAGTTGTTTTGCAATGTAAAAAAACGCAGCATAATGTGCAATACAATTCAAAACAACCCCTAAAGTACAGGACAGTATTGCTTTTTAATTGCACTTTATTGCATCCTAAACAGCCTTTCTCTCTCTCCAGGTGTTGAAACAAAAAAATATTTCACATGTGAAGGAGGCTCTGTTCAGCTCGGTTGTGGTGAATAAATCTACATTCTAGTTGTTTCATGTGTTAACTATGGGCCAACAACTGATCACACGGCATGCTCCACTGGAAGATCACTTCATCAGCTCTAAAACGTTGGCCGCTTCCAAGAAACATCCGCAAAAGAAATGACTGTACTGTATGAAACAACAGTAGATAGATACTACAGCAATTCTTATCAAATCTGTTATATATATAATAATTTGTTGACGGGGGCAGTCGTGGCCTAATGATTAGAGGACTTGGTTAGGACTTGTAACCTGAAGGTCAAGGGTTCAGTTCCCAATACCGTCAGGAAACGACTGAGGTGCCCTTGAGCAAGAAACTTAACCCCCAATCGCTCCCCAGGTGCCGCAGTGAATGTCTGCCCACTGCTCCAGGTGTGTGTCCACGGTTTGCAGTTTGTGTGTTCACTACACACTGCTCCTAATGTGTGTGCACTAACTTGGATGGTTTGCCATACTTGGCCTTCACTTCACTTGGTTAATGTGCTATAACATAACCAAACAAAGTATTCATTTATTAAAGAATCTTTGAAAGTATATTTAGAAATTTTGAAAGCGTTTTTCATCTTCAATCGACCATATGCACAGAACGTTGTGAAGAACTTCCGCAATAATATAAGCCAGGAAAACTTCCAGTGAAATGTCACTTTTGGTGTGTTGTAGGGTTGCCAACTTCACAAAAGGAAAATGCGGGACAATCGTGGTTCTTTATAGGAAAACGAGGGACACTCAAAATATTTGTACTGTATCACACAGTGTACGTCATTTCAGTGTCTGCAGTTAAGTATGTGTTTAAAAGGTTATCAGACATAAATACATTTGCATTGCTTAACCTATTTATGTACAATTTAATTCTAAAAATAATTTTAATGTCATACATAAAAAAATGTCACATTACAAACAAACCATAGTTCAAAATAACAGCATTTATCTAAAATAGAAAGCTTTTTTAACATTATACACTAGGCCTATAGTTCAAAAGTTTGGGGTTAGTAAGATTATTTTTTAAGAAAGTATTTTGCCTACTTTTATTCAGCAAGGATGCATTACATTAATCAAAAGTGACAGTTTTAAATATTAATAATAATCAGACATGTTTTTTGAGCATATTATTCCCTCAGGTAGATTACATGTTTTCTTGCGTGGCTGGATGTTGGACTCATGAACAATAATCACGTTGTTTGCATTCGCCAAAATTGATTTGCCGAAATCAAAACGTGGACAGTGAAAGGGAATTACCGTTAGCGCGAGACGAGTCCGGCTTGAAGCGGAAGCGACCAGACGGCAGAGGATTATGTTCGCAAATCAAACAATGATTTGTCCCAAAAGAATGATTTAAAAAAGTGATGTTACATATGACACTGAAGCTTCATAGCGCGTATCGAGTAGGCTACGCAGCGCAATTTCCCATGAAGCTCGTGCCGGAGCGCATATTGTTTTCACGTGATCAACGAAAAACGTAGCCTCACTTTCTTTCCAGTCACGTGAATGCTTCACTTTCCGTGTCGGAATGTTTGTATCCAGACAGACCACTACTCTATGTTTTTGGAAGTTTAAGTACATTTACTAGCATTTTAGTAATTAGTATTAATATAATTGTTACATTTAATTTATTGCCTCACTTTAATATGTGAATCATATTATCAGAAACCTGAACATATAGCGTTGTCAGGCTTTTATTTGTGCTCAATAGATAAAACAACGACGCTGCGCACTCGGGTTTATGGCTACTATAAATTTGACCTGCCACAAGATGGCGCTGTTTTCGACACTTATGATGCTTCGAATCTTTTCCCGGAAAAATCAAGGGAAAGCCTCAGTGCTTCATGAGGCTTCATTTGCCCATCCTTAGATCAGCGTAGTAGGCTAGTCAAAAAACGGGACAAGGGAGGTCACTGATGGCAAAATGAGGCTCCCTACCACTGAGACCTCGCAGCCCATTGCTTCAGCCAAAGGTTCATTAACGTTACTCGAAGCTTCATTCAGCATTGCTCACTAGTGAAACCTAGCTACTGTGCAAAGAAATAGCAGACAAATTAATTCATTCTGAACCATATTTTTTATAAAAAATTATAAAAATATTTTTATAAATAAAATTATTTATTTATTTATTTTGTACTCACTGTTAAAGGAGAACTCCGGTCAATTTTAACATTGAGCTCATTTTTTTGTCAATTTGGAGTGCTGTCAATACAGAGAACAATGACAAAAATCGGTGTTGCCTACACCGTGTTATCCTCTTTTTAAAATTTGCACCCTGTTGACTTCAATGGGGCAATGTTTAAACCTGCTTTTAGCCTCTTAGCATCCTTGATGTGTCATTACAAGTGCACTGGTCATGTGAGTGATTCCTTCAGAGTGAACACGAGTGAATCTGACTGCAGTAGATGTGAAAGAAATGGATAAAAATTATGTTATTTAAGCCAGCGCAAATACCTGTATTTACATCCTGTTTTCGGTTGAAGTCCAAAGTAGTCGATTGCCGAGTTCACGCGCGTGATCATAGGTAACTAAACCTATGCGCGTGAACTCGGCAATCGACTACTTTGGACTTCAACCGAAAACAGGATGTAAATACAGGTATTTGCGCTGGCTTAAATAACATAATTTTTATCCATTTCTTTCACATCTACTGCAGTCAGATTCACTCGTGTTCACTCTGAAGGAATCACTCACATGACCTGTGCACTTGTAATGACACATCAAGGATGTTAAGAGGCTAAAAGCAGGTTTAAAACTTGCCCCATTGAAGTCAACAGGGTGCAAATTTTAAAAAGAGGATAACACGGTGTAGGCAACACCGATTTTTGTCGTTGTTCTCTGTATTGACAGCACTCCAAATTGTTAAAATTGACCGGAGTTCTCCTTTAATGTCTGTAACCTTTCATTTGCAATAATAAAAAGACATTAGCAGACATTTGTCCATGTGTATAATATAAAATATGTATCTTTCTCTGTCTGAATTTACTTGTGCAGTTTGGATAGTGACAGTGTGAACAACAACAGTGATACTGTGTTGAGTGCAGTGCCTAACGTTACTTAACGTTAAGTGCTTAATGTTGGAGGGAGTGTAATAAAGTAAACTGCAACAGAATAGTCTGGAAGGAAGGATTACAATAGATTTTTATTGAGAAACAGAATTATTTCAAGTGTGTTGGGGTTTAGACGATTCCTTTTCTCGGACAAAATCTCTCCAGCCTTGGAAAAGATCCTTTCACAAGGAACAGAGGATGCAGGGGAACATAAAAATGCCAGTGCCAGCTGGTATAAATGAGGATACTGATGCTTCTGTTGAGCCCAGACAGGGGAGGATTCCCTCTTTCTTGCTGGCTCCATTACCAGGAAAAAGGAAGAGGTCACAAAAAGCAAACAAATCCAAAAGGGCAATCCAAATAAAAAACCAGTCCAGTCCAGATCCAAAAATCCAGAGCAATCCAAATAATCGTATCTATAACAACTTAACAAGACTAAAATTTAGCTACAATAATTAATAATAACAATATACTATAACTATTCTAACCTGATAATGTAATAATATACAGCCCTAACACATATATGACACAATAACGACAATGATAGTTATCTAACTCTCTGACACCACTACAACTGGGCTGCGTTCAGCCCCGCAAAACGTTGCACAACGTTTTTAAAACGGAAACGGTGATGCATTGAACACACTGTTCTGATGACGCAAGAGTTGCAACTATGGCAGCTGAGAAGGCCATTCTTTGTGTTCTTTGTGAAGAATTTTCTGAGCCTGATGAAGTCGGTATAAATATGTGTTTAATACTACAAAATATGCCCGATGTTACAGTTACTGCACTTGCCGCCCAGAACAAAAGAGAACATCCCAATCGAGTGAAGGGATTGCTGAAACTGATATGGAAGCACACATCTTACCTAATTCAGACTAAAACACATCTATTTAGCCTCACATACTGACTTTATTTGTAGTTCATACTGTTTTAATACCCTGTATTTTCTTTCTCATTTTTAGGAAAAGCACTTAATTACCATTGTTTATTTCTATACCAAATGCCATACACTTGCAATGAAGCTAAAAATATAAACAACTACATCATTATGTTGATATCCTATATTTTTACAATAAAACTTACGACAAACATGTCTTCTAATATCCTCAGTTGTTGCGTATACCGAGGTGCATCGAAAACATTTGTAAATTAGGCTACTTTCCTTGAACCCATTGTGCCACTTCACTTTAATACCGCGTGCTTTATGTTGTTGCTGATTGGACTGCAGTTCTGACACACCCACCAAACAAGAGAAAACGTATCTCAAACCCCGTTGCACACCGGTGCACGCCGTTTCCAGGAAACATGACGTTCAACCCGGTGTGGTGAACAATCGAGTCCGGTTGAAGAGATGAGTCCGAGCTGCGTCAATAGCAGAGGAGAAAGACCGCGAAATTTAAAAATACGACTGTTATTGTGTCACGAAATGTAGTTTTAAGAGTTTCTCAGTCGAGAATGTAGTTGTTTGAAGCTCAAATATGTTGTTTATTTATTATAAAAAACACACAAACTATGAGAAATGTTTAATTTCACAATCTAAAGCTTCGGTTAAATACTAGTATATTAAACATAAGTTAAAATACATTAATGACTCGTTATAACGTAGTACAAACTTCTATAATAAAGTGATTTTGTATTATTTGTAACCAGGCACTAAAGTGATTACCCATAAAACGTGCTTTGAACCAATCGGATTGCTTGGGTCCTAAGCTCAGGCTCATCTCTTCAACCGGACTCGATTGTTCACCACACCGGAAACCGTAGCAAAACGTTGCGCACCGTTTTGAACTTGAACGTGCCTCTGTTTCTACTACTGCTGACAACACCCACAAGGTGGCGCGAGTTTCGAACCGCCTTTTATCCGGAAGCGACACTCGGACCGAACCGATGACGTATCCACACAAACCGAGGCCTCGTTTGTCATTAGTCACGTGATTTTCACGTTAACAACACAAGCCTCAAATCGCGGCTTCATCTGGCACGCCCATTTTTTCTCGACACAAGCTCCGACGCCTCGGTTCAAATGTCACATCACAGCTTAAAGTGGATTTTTCATAAATTGGACAAGTCATTATGCTCTCTGTGTCACAATAACAGAAGGAGAAGACTCAGATGTAACGTAAAACAACAGCGTCTTTATTCACAGGAAGTTCAATGAAGCAGTGTGGTAAACAGGTGAGTATGGTATGGAATTCAAAGTAGCACGTTTGCACTTAGCTTTAGCATTCACAGGTCTCTGATTGTTGCAGGTGCTGACTGGTGAGCGGTGCAGACAAAGTAATGGCACAACAGATGAAGACAGACTGAAGACAAGATTCCAAGGTGAGTAGTCGGGTAAGTCCTTCCACTGGATAGACGAGACCAGACCCTGACTCTCAGGGGGGCATGGAGGTTTTGCCCCCGTGGCCTTGACTCTTGGCTCGTTCACGATGGCTGGAGACGTAAGATGGAGAGAGTATTCCATGAAAGAGTCTTTCACAGGCGAGGGCAGAAAATACAGCTGCACGTTTCATTTTCTTTCATTGGGTCTTTCATTGTCAAATCCATTACCATGCTAAAAATCTTCAGAGAGTTGTCATAAATAGAACTAGTTTTTCACTCAGAGATCTCAATGAAAACTATAATGCTGCAATGTTTGATTTCTGAGCATGAGCTGCATCAGTGTGTCAGAAAACAACTTTTGTGGAAGGAGGATCGACAGAACAGCCTGAAAGAGCAGAAGCAGAAAACCGTTTTCTTTAGCATTTCTTTTGCTTTTCTTGTTTCGTTTCCATCTTCTTCAAAGCTGCTTCTGCTGTATTGTAGGGTGAGTAAATCATGGGGGAATTTTCATTTTTGGGTGAACTTACCCTTTAAAGGAGTCATAACCTAGTCTTAATTTGGATACCTACTGCTGTATTATAGTCTTTCATGCCCTTCTAAAAAATAAAAGTGGAAAAAATAATAAAAACAGAGCTCCTAAAACCTTTATTTCTGAAGGCATTTTTGTCTCGCGAGATCTGATGTGATGTTTTGGCTGTCGTGGACGTAGAGTCCATTCCCCGTGTTTACCTTGAAGCTAACGTTACATACAATAGCCGCATTAGTAGTTAGCTGCTGTTTGTTACACACAGTAGAGCAATAAAAACAGTCTTACCGTTTCAATTTCAGGCAAGTCCCGGATGGTTGGAATGGCACCTTTTTTCAAACGGAGCTTCGTGGCCAACTTCGCCTGATATTGGCCCAAATTTGTGAATGATTCCGGCGTAAAATGTTTAGCGCAGACACCGAACAATAAGCCAGTTGAAAGTGTTGCTGGGACAGCATCATTAAAAATGAATTTTATCCACTGGTCCCTGATAGTTTGGTCCGTTTTTGGTATAGAAAACACATTCGCATGTTGTTTCTGGCAGTCAACCACAGAGCAACTCACGTGTGCACTCGGTTTCTCCATCTTTCGCGACTGAACTGAATATGAGGGGGAGAGGGGAAGGGCGGGCTTCCTGCTGCGGTGTCCATATATGGTATATCCTGCCCCGTCTTGACGTCAAGACGGGGCTGAAATCAAAATCTCGTTTTTTAGTGCGCGTGCACGTGGGCTATTTTACAAACCCTGAGGTAAACAAACGCTTCACTTTTAAATATCGGCTTCCCGGCCAGTGTATAATCATTATGCAATCATAACATACATTGATTCTCGTGGAAAAGTGAAATTTGCAGGTTATGACTCCTTTAAGGGGGTGAGTGTAACAGATGTAGTCCAGTAAGAGCTGTGCGTGTAAACCTCTCTCGATCCCCTGTCCTCAAGAAGCGTTTTAGCGACTTCAACAGAACAATCCCAGAATGCGTCAGCTTGTTGATACTGTAGTTCTAGTGCGATTATTTGACCAGGAAAAGAGATTATGAAGAAGTTTACAGGCAAAAGCATAAAAATCATTGCGAGTCGGACTGCTAACGTGATCAGGAAGCAAGCTGATGAGTTGAATCACATGTGTTTTATTAGGAAGAGGTTCAACAAATAGGCCTACATCAAAAACGTGGGTGTGTCTGCAGAAACAGGATTGTGAAACACTTTGCTGGACATGCCCGAGATGAGCACAGAACACGGTGACAGGAAAGCTCTAGGATCAGGCAATCCCACAACAAGAACAAATTTTTCCGGAAATTTTCTAAAGATACCATATAATCATAAAACATTTGCAAAGTACAATCAATCAAGTTAAAGTCCGCGTGAACCGGAAGTTGCAAACGACTTTTCTCCAGTGTTGTGACGTATTTCCCAGTGAAAAGGAATATTGAACAGAGGGCAGGGTTTTACTCTAGCGCTCCTCCTCTCCATCTCTGCTCATAACAGACTAACGGTTTGAGGGGAGTGGTTAAGCGTTTCCCAACCCAAGCCGTCAAACCTACATCATCAGAGAAGGAATGCCATTCCAGACCGGAAGTAACTTTTCAGACTTTGATTTAAGATTACGACGGCAAACAATTTTTTTCTGTGTATTAACTTGCACGGATTAATTTTTCACCACAAGACTAATATGCGCTAACAAAGTAAATAGGGTCAATTTTGATTTCAGTTAGACTTTAACAATAAACGATTCACCTGTTTGTCACCATGTCCTTATGTGGTTCTTTTTCCACATATGTTTCCTACAGTAAACAGTTGATGGTGGGTGGGTGTTTGTTATAAGTAAGCTGGTGAGTTGAATCAGATGTGTTTGATAAGGAAGAGTTCCAACAAAAAGCAGAAACAGGATTGGGAAACACTGGTCCGAGATGAGCACAGAACATGGTGACGGGAAAGCTCTGGGAGTGTGTGGTTATTTTTTCGCATTTGTTATCTACAGTAAACAGTTGATGGTGGGTGGGTGTTTGTTATAAATACGGTGTGCACATGTGTCTCCTTAAGAGAATTCCACAGTTTTCCTTTTGTTCAGACAATCAACATGTTGGTGCAAAAGCTAAGCTGGATCACTTGTAAGTACTGATTTAGAACCAATTCAACTTGCATGATTTCAAATGTTCAGTTTTTCAATTTGTTTCTATTTGATTTTGATTTTCAGTGATGCTGTTTCTGTATCAACAAGGTAAGGCAGTTGACAAATGTTTATAGTCTCTTTAAATAAAAAAGAGACTTATTTTTGCATGTAATTTTATATCATTTCGCCTAAACAGAATGTTTCCTCTCTGCAGGTGCAGAAGCAAAAATAACACAGGCCTGTGAAGGAGGATCTGCGTACCTCAGCTGTGGTGAGTAATTCAATCATTTTTAAGTTATAGTTTTGGCCTTTTGTGTCTAAATAGGACAGTACGAGATAGACAAGAAGCAAGACAGTAGAACAGGATCAGGAGGGGATCTTGAACTTGCAATTTAACCATGTACAGTGTGCTTAAACTTTACCACAATTCACATGTTAATTTTTTCTTTTCTTTTTTCTTTAAATGTGTCAGATTTGGGATTCATTACGGTCATTCAAGCCAACTATGGGCGAACTGATCACACAACATGCGCTAGTGGAAGACCAGCTAATCAGATCTCAAATACATACTGCTTCCAACAATCATCCCTCCATACGATGTCCAATCGGTAGGATTAACAGATAACCAAAAAAAAAAAAAAAAGTTTACAATCTCATTTTATGCATAATTTTACAAGTGTAATTATTTTTGTCTATAGTATATTAAAGCTATTCTTATGTAGGCCTAGTAACTTGTCATTGTCTGTCCATGAATCAGGTGTGATGGAAGTAAGAGCTGTACTGTTCCTGCATTGAACTCTGTTTTCTCTGATCCTTGTTATGGGACTTATAAATACCTGGATGTTTCTTATGAATGTATCCCAGCAAGTAAGCCAGTGGTTTTATACATATAATTTTCATCCTGGATTTTGAAGTTGATTATTAATCAAAAAAATTCTTTAATGTTTTATTTTCTTTACATATCTAGAACTGGTCTTTACTGTTATTATTACTGACCTCTGTTCCCATTTTCCTCAAACTAATTTTAGTAAGAAGTGTAATCTGTGAATATACCCAAAGCGTCATTGTCTGTGGTAAGATCTATCTTTTCTTTCTGTACATTTATTTTCTATGCTGAGATAATACTGTAGCATCAAAAAAGGTAGAGCATTTTGTTTAGCCCCTAAGGTCCTCATGCCCACAATATTTTGAATAGATCAGTCCAGCTACAGTGTATGGTGGCATAAATTACTGATTTAAAATGTGTTGTTTTTGTTTCAAAAGACACTGGTGTTATTTTTGTTCATCATGCCAATTATGGGCGGCGGGATCTTGTAACCTGCCCTCATCATTTAGCAACCACACCAGACTGTTACTCTCCTCAGACCAGCAGCCTGCGTTCCAGGTACAGCAGCAGATACACTTCATCTAGAGTCACTTAAGACTTCAGAACACACACATAAACTGAATCTTCAGCTATATGTGAAAAACATATGCAAAATATACATAAGGGACAATTAGGGGTGGATGATATAGGTAGACATGATAAACTGGTAGGAATTAGTCAACCACTAGAGATTTGTATTATTGTCTCTATCGCGGTGACGCTCATGTGATTGTAGTGCTGCGGCCGTCACAAAAGTGTATCATTTGGATTCGTTTTCGTAAATAATATTTTTGTTTGCTGTTTTTTTTGCCCTATCTTAGGTGCAATGGGAGGAAGTCTTGTCAACTAAATGCTTCAAATTCTGAGTTCTCTGATCCATGTTGGGGTGTCCATAAGTATTTGGAAGTGACATACAGCTGTGAATAATATTGTGATTATCCTACCACATAAATGTATTTTATATGTTTTGTGTGTGTTTTAAATGAAATCGGGCTACATAATCTATATAAATTATAGATGTCAAATGCACGCTAATAGTTTTTGGTATTTTCATTCATTCCCCAGCAAGACCAAACAAAACAATAAATTGAAATATGGGGTTCATCTTAAAATAAATGAATGATTATAATGAATCTGTAATTATTATTGATCATGTGTCAACAAATGAGAATAATGGAAGGTAAGAAAAAAAACAAAAACAAAAAAAGAAGTTCAAAAACGGCTTCATTTTGTAGTAGGCTATATTTTTCTTCTTTTAATTTTGAGGTGACTTTTGTGGGGGGGGTTTTTTTACAGAAAAATAAAGATTTCAAAATGGGGGTTCCACATTGATGACATACTATAACCATTTTTGGCTTGCAAAAGAACCTCGGTCAACTTAAAAGAACCACTCAAATTATCGACACATAAAACACAAGAATTCTTTAGTTTCTGTAAAGCTTTTCTTTTGTAGGAATTTGTACTGCAAAAAGCACTCTACACATACTGTCTAAAGCATATTCTTAACATTTTTAAATACACTATGCAATCTTATCTGATTTAAAATGCTTGAGCAACCCTCCATCCCATCAAGAAGCCACCATCACTGCCCCACCACTTCAGAGTGTGTGCTAGACTCTTCTTTCACTGAGAAACATGAAATACACCACTTGCATGTTGCACAGATTTGCATGGGCTGCACAGTTTCCAACAATTTGTTTGTAGGAAATCTGGCTAGACCCTCTGTTTAGAGACTCTTAGTTATGGGGTGGTGGAGAAAGATGGCTGAAAATTGAGACTTCACTCTGCTCCAGGCCAGGCTTTATTCTCTTATTTTCCTTAAAAAAAAAAAAATTTTCTCCAAGCAAACATGACAACATTGCCTCAGAGGAGCCCAAAGAGCAGCATGAAAAATACTTTATTTTCTAATCAACTGGCCTGTCCAATGGGAAAAAGAAAGCAACTCACTAATGGGCCGCATACTCTATTGACGAAGGCCAACATGCGACACTAATGCCTAAAGTTAACTGGGACGGCACTTATGCATCAGATTTTGGCAGAGGCAAAATCTGTGGCCTCTTGTGTTAAAGGGACACTAGGTAACTTTTTAACCTTAACTGAACAGCTTCGGAGTCAGTGGAATGGTTATATTACTCATTTCGGGTTGAATGGTGGTGGTTTCGCACCCCCCTGGTGCCCGAGAGCGGAAAAAACTCACTTGCAACTTTGGGACGCGGGTCGGTGTCAGGAAGTATCGCGTGATATCAGGTCTCGCGATGTAACGAATTGCTTGACGGCACTGCACACGTACACGCCCCTATTCAAGCACCGGCGGGCTAGCTATAAGCAAAGGGCAACGATAGATTTAGTTATGGCTGAGGCTGAGCCTGTAAAAAAGAAGCAGAAAGCTAGGAAATCTTTGTCGGAGGACCAACGAAAGAGGAAACGGGAGACTGACCGAGCAAGAAGTCAGACTCGAGTAAATATCGGACCGGCTTTTTCAGAATGGTGAGAACTGAGAGAAACAGAAGCCTGCAAAACGGATGCTGATCCTGCTGTTGCACTTGTAAGTTAAAGGCCATCTTTCAATTTAATTTTATAACTTAATTTATACAGAATCTTGTATGAAAATGTCAATTCAAAAAGACATACATAAGAATACATATGTTTTATAAGACCCACGGGCAGAAATTAAGAAAAAAGTGTACCTATTCTAAGCTAGGCTTCAAAAAACCGCCCTTTTCCAGAGAACGCGTCATATGACGTAAGGACAGGCAAACAAAGGCGGGGGCGCTGCCCTGGACCCTGGTTCTCAGTGTGGGTTTACGTAGTCTGAGAGGTGGTAATAGAAAAGAGAGCTTGTCGTTATCGTTATTATATAGTACGTTTGAGTTGTCACAATGGTGAATTCTTGTGTTTGTTTTGGATGCAACAACTCCAACTTGTCTGGCCATCGGGTCCACCGATTTCCAAACAAGAAACACAAAGATTTCCGTGCTTGGATACGTTTCGTCCAGGCAAAGAGAGGCCATTTCGCTGCCTCCTCGGTGACAAGACACACGGTGGTATGCGAAAAACACTTCACACCGGACAACTACAACCAAGGAGATCTTATGGAATTTCGCATGGGATTTCGACGAAGAGAGTGGGTTAGGCTGGCAAATGGAGCTGTCCCATCGGTGCATGCAAGTCCACCAGCAAAATCTGGCGGGAGTGAAGAGTCCGTTAGCACTAGCAGAGAATCTGCGCGCCGAAAACGGGAGCTTTGCACAGTAAGTCTTATAATACTTTATACAAATTGTTGCATCGAAATGTAGCTCTGCATGTAATTTCTGCAAATGTATTTTTCTTGATGTTATAATGGATTAGTCTTGGCATGACTTAGTTTGAGAAGTTAACGTTAGCACCATGAAGGCACGAAAGCCCGCCTAGCTGTTAACGTTAGCTTACTCCTGTTACACCCCGTGAGGCTGCACATGAGCCTCCTGACACTTATTTTATTGAACTAATAAGACGGGCTTCCAGACTGCGACCATTTTCTGAGAATGTGAGAGTCAAAATTTTATGTGGTCGCATTTGCAGCAGTGCATGCAGGTTCATGTAACGTTAGCCTACTACTCGGTTAAATTCACGCATACATTTTCCTGCATTGAACTTGGTTTAGCGCCCGCCAAAGTGAATTTTTGTCCCGCCAAAGCTTTATTTGATCGGTGAGTAATAGATGAACTGCTGCGCTTGGCTTGTGACAGTGTGCATGTTTCGAGCAGAGAGAGAGAGAGCCCCTGTCGCGCGCGCGCACTCTGTAAACAAGACTTCACCGTCTCCAAAACGCATCCAAGTAATGCTTTACACTTTCGCCTGGCATCCGAAGAGAGAGAGTGCGCGCGCGCGCGCGACCGGGGCTCTCTCTCTGTGAAGCTGGTATCAACAGGGCACATGCGAGGGAATGCAGCTCGGGACAACTTTGAAAAGATTTTGAAAAGATTAGCAGTCTTTTAAATAATGCATGAATGGGGTATTTTCATGAAAGGACTACATTTTTTTAAAGTTTAAAGTTGTGATTTTGTTTTCAGATTTTGGGAGAGAGTGCTGCCAGCAAAGACGGGGCGGGTGCAACTGCCACTTCAGATCCTGAAGATGATGTAGATGGAGACATCTCTACAACGGACCCTGAGCCAGTAGTGGTCCATCGTGGATCACAGTGCAACATAAGATGTTTACATCGTTCATTAGGTAGTTAGCTTATATCTAGCATTCACCATACATGCCATATACAATCACAAATAAGGATTACATGTCAAAATTTTTCATGATCTCCATGGTTACTATTTTGTAATTTACACTTTTCAGACAGTAAACATTAAAAATTATGAACTTCATAATGTTAGAAAAATATATTTTGTACTGGGATGCATTAGATTAGTGCATGTGTTGTTGCCAATGAATGTACAATGGTGAACAATTATTAAGATGAATCTCTTTCATCTAAGCTGTTCAGGTAAAGCCTCAGATGGTGGATGTGGGGACTCAAACCGAAAGGTTTGAGCATCGCAGATCAACTCCACTGGCCAGTCCTGAACAAAGTGATGATGAATGGTCATTTTCTGATATCATCAACCATTCTGGTGATATGTCATGGAGTCCCGGGGAGGAGATGTTGAGCGAGTCCTCTGAGGAGGAACCAGAAGAGCTGGAATCTCTCAGTGACCCAAAGTAAAAACCTTTTTATTAATGGAAAATGTCTGATTGTGTATCAAAAAATGTCATAGTCAGAATTAATGTGTTTTTTCCTTTTCTTGTTTTCAGTGCTGTTGACAAGTTCATTGTTTGCCAGAGGCAGTTGCTGTCTTTGTTCACGGTTTGTCCTGCATGCTGTGGGGAAACCCAGGGACACATAATGCACCCGGAAGGAACCTTCATAAAAGTCAAGCAGGTAATGTCTTATTTGTCAACTGTCTGTGAGGAGCTGAATTATAGTCTGTGAATGTACAGTATGTATATTCATTATTTGTGTCTTAACTATACAGGTATTTCACTGCCTCATCTTAAAGCTGCTTGAGTCTTGAATCTTCTCTCATCTTTCAGGCCTGCGGAACTTGTGGTTATGAGCGTTACTGGCAAAACCAAGAGAAGGTGCATCGAAACATGCCTGCCTGCAACCTTTTACTCAGCGGTGCCATCCACTTCTCAGGTTGCATGGCTACTCAGACAATCAGGATGCTGAAGCTGTTTGGACTGCAGTGCATAAGTCCCGGCACTTTTTTCCGCCATCAGCGCTATTACACTATCCCTACCATCGTGCAGGCCTGGAGGAATGAGCAGAAGGGGATCATCAGGGAGTTGAAGGAGACTGGGGGTGGATTGATCCTGTCTGGTGACTGCAGGTAGAATGGTCAAGCTCACGTCACTGATGTAGAACAGGTCAGTGTATTTTTGCATTAACCTCTAAATGTAACTGTTTTTGACGTTCTTAGATCAGATTCTCCTGGACACTGTGCCAAATATGGTAGCTACTCCTTGATTGAGGATCGAATTAACAAAGTTTTGGATGTTCAACTTGTCCAAGTAAGTTGATGTCACATAAAAATCTTGCGTCTGATTTAGTTACTGATATTACTGTTACTGTTAATAATCCGTTGGTTTTACAGAGCTCAGAAGTCCCAAGCAGCTCTTGGTGTGAGCTAGAGGGTCTAAAGCGGAGTATGCAGTTCCTGATGGACCAAGACATGCAAGTGTCTGCTCTGATAACAGACAGAAATCGGCAGGTAATGATGCTAGGAGAGATCTAAAGCTGAACAGCATATTGACATGCACAGTATCACTCAAAATAAGTTCTAAATTCTATAAAATCAATTTGTGTCTTATTTGTTTTAGGTGGCCAAGTGGGTACGTGAGAAAATGTGTTCAGAAGGAACAAGGCATTTCTTTGATGTCTGGCATATTGGGAAAAGTATGTATTGTGATGTTGGTAGTTCTATATAATAGACTTGTTTTTTGTAGTTAAATTCACTTTCCTAATAATTAGTTTGCTCTGCTCTGTTTGTCTGCTCTGGAACAGGCGTACAGAAAGCACTGGATGCTGCTGCAAAAGAGAGGGACTGTGAGGATCTGAAGCTGTGGAGGCCAGCCATTATCAACCATCTGTACTGGACCGCAGCTTCCACTCCTACAGGAGATCCAGATGAGATGCAGGCAAAATGGCAGAGTATGATAAATCATGTACAGGACATACATGAACACAGCACTCCTGCATTTACCAGCTGCGCACATCCACCGTTGGAAGGAGAGGCAAGAAACAAGGAGTGGCTGGAACCAGGTACAACATAGTAGCCTATGTTAAAAGATGTCAAATGTTTAGTTTGTCAAGTTTAGTTTGGTTTTATCAATACGTAACCCCATGTGTACTAATAATTACTTGTGTTATGAAATGCGACAGACTATATGACATAATATGTTTTATTCAGGATCACCAGCAGCCACTAAACTGGAGAGTGTAGCTGCCAGGAAAGCACTGGTAAAGGATATTCGACAATTGTCACCTCAGCATCAGACATTCTCCCTGGAGGCCTACCATTCCCTCATTCTGCACTTTGCGCCCAAACACACTGGCTTTTCTTTTCTTGGGATGTACAGCAGGTAGTGTTATCACTCAAAAGTATCAATACTAATAAAATTAGGCATTTATTTTCAGTTTCAGGATATTGCAATACTTTTGTAGCAGGATGATGACAGAATGAATATGACTAAAAACTAATGCAGTCTTGTATAGCAGACCAAAATGTTATTGATTGATAACTGCATTACATATTATTTGCAACAACAAAAAAAATTGCAAAGATGAGTCATTGTCTTAGACCCATTTGAACTGAAAACATTAATGTCATGTATTTCTGTTGCATTTCACTGCATTGGGTTAGCTTTGGAGACCTAATGTTCTATCTACTTATCTCCTACAGACTTCTCTTGGCGGCCCTACATTACAATAGTAATGGCAACAGAGATGTAGCTCGAACCAGTGAGGGTGAGGCACGCTACGCCGTTCGCTACCCACGGTTTCGGAAAGGTGGCTGGGTAGTCCACCCCATCAAGGAGAAACCATCTTACGGTTAGTAGATTCACTTAGTTTTTCAATATCTTTTTTATGTGGGTCAACCATGTTACTAAATGTGTTCTAAACATTTCTCTCCTCAAGGATACGCAACAAATCTTATGGTCTCTCTGGTAGAGGAATACTCAAAGTCACCACAGGCCCTACAAGAAAGCAGTGCTGTCTTGTCCTCTGCTGCCCCGCCCCCCCTCACCACTTCCCTCCAGAAGGTTGCCAAGGATGAGGCAGTCAGCCTCCATCTCGCACAACACTCACGCTTTAACATCTAATAAAAGATCAATTTTACCAGTTGAGTTTGTTTCACTATGGATTTATTAATCATCTTCCAAGCGGGGCCACTGGAAACCTTTGTATGTTTGTCCCTCCTCTGCAAACTGCCTCCTTATTGCTGACACAACACACGAAGGTATGGCTTTCCTAATGTCCCTGCCTAGTATTCCGTACGCCCAGCGGACAACCTGCCTGTATGCTGTGTATCGGAACTGCCTGTGGTGGAGATTGGGACATAATTACATTTTGATCATACCATGGTTTCATAATAAACAATTCCAATGGTAAATATTGCATGTCCTGTTGGCTGATATTCTACTGTACTACACAACACCAAAATTGTTTTTATAGTAAGTATATGGAAACCACTGAGTTTAAAAACCTGCTTAACAGGATTTACTATTTTGGTGTAGAAAAGCTGGTTCTTTAAATTGCAGTGTGAAATAATTTTTGCTCAAAACATACTCTGGTCTGCTGGCTTGGAGAGGGCCATGCTCCTGTCTGAAGTTCATGTATGCTATCTGCAGCACAAAAGGATTCAGACAGGATGCTTCAAACCCTGGATGGAGTGTGAGGCAGGTAATGTCTTCTGGGGGATCTAGGGTTTGGACAAGGGTCCAATAGGCGTCGACCTCCCTACAGCACACACTCTCCACTGCTGATGGCATAGCCTCACATCTACCACACAAGCACCTGTTAAACAAAATGTGCTAAGATAAACTCACTCTCCTTCCCTCCTTGTAGCTCTAGTGGTTGGTGTAAGACCTTGTAAGAAACGACATGTAGACTACCTACTTACTTCCTAAAGCTTATGTAAATATGCACTGTAAAAAGACGACCCCCCCCCACACACACACACACATTTATGCACAGTATAGGCTGTCAATTAGATGCATTTATCTGCATGCCTTACACCCAGTATCCCTCCACGTGACAATAAAATATCCTTGTAACAATGACTATATTTACATGAACAGCATATTCCCGTCCTAACCGGAACACTAACTGCTTTCATACATGTACTCCGCAGTACATGCGAGCTCATTTACATAATGTCCGTCGGAAATACTAGGAGGGGAATAGTATAACAGCCGGCTAAGTTCGGAATTCCAGCTGGCCGGTTATGTTGTTCAGATATACGGCCCAAACGCTTGACATCTGCAGAAGCAGAACATGCGGACACCTAGGTCTGAAAGCAGCTACTGATTAAAAAAATCAGCTAGCAATTTCTACAAAATTTCACGATAAACTATGTTGTGCAGAAATGCACAGCTTTTCCATCCCTGTCCAGACTAGCTGACCGTCACAGATGTAAGCTAACGTTATAGCCTACAGCATTCATTAGAATCTGGGATCTAAACTCAACATTTTAAGACACATGTTGCATATGGTGACAATCTACATGGATGCTTGAAAAACAACAAAGTCGACAGCAATATTGCAAAATATGATTTATTAAAGATGCAATGTGATAAACATGGAGACAACGTTAGCCACAATTAGCTATAGCCTGTGGTCACTCACCAAGACACCTGCCCAATTCTCCACCGATTCTCCTCACACCACAACTCTATCTCTCTCCTCTGTCCATTTACCCTTCCCCTTAACTCTGCCTGACCCCTCTCTTGCCTAGGTGGCTCATAATTATACGGCAATGGCCCATCGTAAGAGTTTACATTAACCCCTACTGCAACCTCTTCACTGTCTGACTCCATTACGAAGAGATGAGATTTACCGGCCGTTGCGTCACTTCCGATCAGAGCGTTTTTGACAGCGGAAGTAATTTTACTCACACTTTCTTTTTAAAAACTTTTTTCATGCACATTTATGATTAATTTCTTCACGCAAATCGAGTTCCTACACTATTTATCTACACGTTCATTCACAGGGATCTTCAACTTGAAAGATGGACTTTAAGTATCTTTGGAATAAACTGTGTTTAATATTTAAATTTCAAGTAATTGCGACCTCAGGATGTTTCCTATTGTCTGTAAAGGTTTTTATTATGATCGCTGTCTGTTAGGGGCTTACTAGTACGCTAGATAACTTTGATGTTAGCATTGTCATAGCAAACACGTTTGATTTCTGTAGTTGTTTGGCAGTTCCTCTGTCGGTTTTATTTGTGTAACTTACACTTTTATTTTATGTCATTAAGTCAACGCGTCTGATAGTAGGCAATATCAGACGCGCAAAATGTTGCACATATCATGATCGAGCTAGAAAAAACGTTCTGATGTTTTCTTAGACAAGCAAATGTAAACCATCATTCTACCAGATGAACTTATAGACCTTGCTAATATAACTTTAGACAAATATTAGCCTCCGATATATATATATTTTTTTATGCTCATGCCCATTCTCCCAAAAACAAACAAACAAACAAACAAACACGAAAGCAGTAGTTCGCCTCGTTCATATCGTTCGTTCCCGGTAAAAATACTAGTATGCATGACAACACAATAAATAAAAAAATCGCCATCAGTTGGAAAGAAAGTATTGCTTTACTTGCCTCGGTAGACATAACTGGTTTTGAAATAGCCGGTTCCTCTGCTCAGCTAGGTTGACAGCTGATCAGCTGGGTTGCTCGTGGCGAGGGGGGAGGGACAACAGTTCGTTTTTACGACAGAGTGTTTGAAAGCATACTACCAGACACTAGGGGGAGCTCGTAGAGAAAAAACACTCAGACTTGCATAATGCCCCTTTAACAGCATGGATCGCTTGCATACAAATAACAGAGCTTTGGGTGACTGGTTAAGAAAGATGTATGGAGGGAGCAGATGTAAAAGTACTAGAAGTGATGAAAGCTGACTGTGTTGTCGGGTGCATTTTACACAAAAAATTGGGTTGGCCGACCGTTGGCTTGGTGTGTCCGGGCCTTAACCCAAATAAAAAGCAGAATCACAGTGAACAGAAAAACACGTTATATCTTTGTTTGCAGACAATGTTCTTTTGTAATAGTTTTGAATTCATTAGCTTTGTTTAGTGCTGTGTCGGCACAGGCGGAGGGTGAACCAACTCCAGTGTAAGGCTAGGGAGATGCGCTGCACCTTTAAAAAAAAGTTCGGTGAGATAGTGACGTGTAATTATTTTTCAATATATTTATTAAAATTCATGAAGTTGTTATTCAGTGTCAGTTGTGATTGCTTCACTGCCATTCATAAATCCTCTCTTGTGGCATCATGGGATAGTAAAGTGTCCATTGAATGTCCTCTTCAGAATCTCGGCGGAAGTAGTAGGTCATTTGGGCACATTTAGTCTACTGTTTTTCGAATACTGTGCATTTGGACATAGTCTGGCATACTGTTTTTCACATATTAAGAAGAGATTAGGGAAGTATTCAATGTCAGATGCAGTGACTGATTTATCACAAATGCACAATATTTGCTAAAGGATTTTTGGAATCTCCTATTGGCACAATGGAAAAAGATACAAATAACCATCTAAAAAAAGTTTTTGTGAAACATCTATGACTTTTGTATGTTATATAGTATAGTATTCTTAGTAGAAGTAGATAAAACACTCACAGGCTAATACTTTCTTCTGAATTGTAATCAGAGCAGTTTATTGCAGCTGGCAACAGCAAATCCCATGTCTGAATAAGAAAGTGAATTCTGCTTTGATTTTCATCAATCCAAAGCAGTAAATCTTTAAATTGGTATATGATCAAAACATACAGATGAAGAATCCTCAAGAACATAACATTTCAGGTTTATGGGTCAAAATACATTTCAAATGAACTACTGTAACGGACATATGCCTGTTAGAGCGGTGCATGTAAACCTCACTCCCCAGGGCTCAAGAGGCTGCGGTCTTTAGTGTCCTTGTTAGTGCGCTCGTCTACCACGCCGGAGACCCAGTTCGGTTCCTGCTCGAGTAGGAATGGTTGCATGACCAATCAAAGATTGGAAAACTATACTTGCTGTAAATGTGTAAAGGTAATAATTAGCATCTTTAGGCCAAAACAAGATCAGCAACTACTAACTTTTCCTCAGAACATGTCGAATTATATCACACATTTTGATTTGGGGCCAATTAGACTTGTTTGGTTTAGAGCTGGACACAATCAGTGACAAGCTAATATTTATTCTTCAGAGATAAAGCTTTATAAATAGTAAGGTTTATTCCTTGTTTTCAAACATATCAACATGATGCCACAAAATCTAAACTGGATCTCATGTAAATCAGTTTCTTTATTTAATTTAAGAAAGCATAATTTAAATTACGTTGACTTGCAATGCGAATTTGAGGCTTTTGATAATATCATCTATAATCTATATATATGTTTTCTGTTTGATTTTGCAGCACTAATTTTACTTTTACTACCTTGCCGACAAGGTAAGCCCTTATTGAGTTGTTTTGCTATGTAAAAAAAACACAGCATAATGTGCAATACAATTCAAAACAACCCCTAAAGTACAGGGCTGCGTTCTCCGATAACGTTGTCTCTTAACGCGCTACGAAGACTCAAAAGGTACACCTTAACTGCAGGTATACATTTCCTACGTGTGTTCTCCGAACTATACCTTAGGATGTTGCTTAAGGTAAACCTTCTTAAGTTCGACCTTAGCAGGTGCTGTCCATGATGGAGGTGCTGAATAGGTTGATATCGATGATCGATTGTGCGCTCTTTCCTTCACAGCGGTATAGGTAAAGTATTGAGAAAACAATGTTCTTTATAAAGAAGCTGTAATGAGGGGTCAGAAGCATGTGGATCCATTTGCAGATACACTTTAATAATCAAGATCAGAGTCAAACAGGCAGTGTTCAAAACAACAGTGGCAGGAATATCAGAGGCAGAGCAGAAACGTAAACGATACCGGGCAAGAGTCAGGGCAGGCAGCAAAGCAGTCAAAGTTCCAGAGAGCAAGGTCACAAGGGCAGGCGGCAGAGAATCAACAGAAGTCAAACAATCCAAGGTCATACACAGAAGAGTCACAGAATATTCAGGTAAATGCTTAGAAATGTCAGCCAGGGCAAAAAACAAGACTTCGCAATCAGTATGAGTGTGAATGCTGCTTAAGTAGAGCAGATAATGGAAAACACCTGTGCAGGTGATTAGTCTCTGTACGGGGTGCATGGGAAATGGAGTCCGGGAAAGTCAATACTCAGGTGAGGGTGCCCTCCGGTGGCCATCAGAGAGAGCCACAGAGGTCTGATTCGTGACAGAAGCGTTTTAGAAATAGTACAAACTGCATTTATCGGGGCTCATTGAAATATGTACATGCAGAAATAAATATGAGCATGTGTTTATAATTTAGCAAGTGTGCAATCCCAAACCCTCACGGCCAAAAGTGTGTTAATGTTCTCCACAACGTATGCTGATTATCCACCAGCCATGTAGTTGACATACACTAACTGGCTCCGCGGACGGCGCCGTCTTTGATTTAAAACAAGTACTCGCTGTCTTGCTGCCATAGCTATAAAGTTTGTGTAAACTCATCTTTCTTTATATAGAGTCCTAAGCATTTGCTGTCAAATGGTTCGCCAGCTGATGTGCCTAGGATAGTAATTAAAAAAGCTAACAACCATTAGTGTATGGAAACTTTATTAATGAAACCACTTCCATACACTGGGTGTAGGGTAGGCTATAACAACTTAAGTATTTTATGTGTAAAATTTTAAAGTAAAGTAAAAATGTAATTTTAATACTAAATCAGATTTTATATTAAATGTTCATATAAAATTTTCTATGTGTAATTAAACTGCGATGTAAAAAAGCTTTTTGCGTAGTGGTGGCCACTAGCGGTATGAACTGTCAGCAGCGATAAGGTATAGCTAAGAGCGCTCCAGACCAACCTTACGAACGTATGACTTACAGAAGGTATACTTAACTAAGAAGGTTTCGGAAAACACGTATTAACAATAAGGTACTTCTTAAGGTACAACTTAAGAACGTCGTAGCGTTAAGGTAGTTTCGGAGAACGCAGCCCAGGACAGTATTGCTTTTTAATTGCACTTTATTGCATCCTAAACAGCCTTTCTCTCTCTCCAGGTGTTGAAACAAAAAAATATTTCACATGTGAAGGAGGCTCTGTTCAGTTCGGTTGTGGTGAGTAAATCTACATTCTAACACTTAACAATTAAAACTTCTAATTTTACTAATTGTTCTCATGATAAGTTGTTTCATATGTTAACTATGGGCCAACAACTGACCACACAGCATGCTCCACTGGAAGATCACTTCATCAGCAGCCATATCACCCTGTAGCCCAAGACTGGTTGCCCACTGAAGCTAAGCAGGGCTGAGCCTGGTTAGTAGCTGGATGGGAGACCTCCTGAGAAAAACCAGGTTGCTGCTGGAAGAGGTGTTAGTGAGGCCAGCAGGGGGTGCTCACCCTGTGGTCTGTGTGGGTCCTAATGCCCCAGTGTAGTGACGGGGACACTATACTGCCAAAAGAGCACCGTCCTTTCGGATGAGACATTACCGAGGTCCTGACTCTCTGTGGTCATTAAAAATCCCAGGATGTCCTTCGAAAAAGAGTAGGGGTGTAACCCCGGCATCCTGGCCAAATTTGCCAATTACAACAGATGAAGACAGACTGAAGACAGGTAAGATTCCAAGGTGAGTAGTCGGGTAAGTCCTTCCATTGGATAGACGAGACCAGACCCTGACTCTCAGGGGGGCATGGCGGTTTTTCACTCAGAGATCTCAATGAAAAAACTATAATGCTGCAATGTTTGATTTCTGAGCATGAGCTGCATCAGTGTGTCAGAAAACAACTTTTGTGGAAGGAGGATCGACAGAACAGCCTAAAAGAGCAGAAGCAGAAAACCGTTTTCTTTAGCATTTCTTTTGCTTTTCTTGTTTCGTTTCCATTTTCTTCAAAGCTGCTTCTGCTGTAAGAAATTGTAGTCTGCCTCGACCCAGATTCCACTCCTAAATATATTTTAGAATGATGAGAATGATCATCCCCAAAATGGTTTAATTATCATAGAGATTAAGGCAGTCAAGTTATATAGTTTCTTGACCATTTGGGTTGATCACATCCTGAGCAAATGGTAGTCAATTGTAGAATGGGACTGGGTGTGGGACACAGAGAACCTTCTCAGGCAATGGGGTGTCTCAACTTCATTAACATACAGACCACAGCTGTTACAACAAGGGCAACTTAATTTACATTAAGTGTTGTAAACTGTAACAGGATAAAAGGTTTAAGATTTGGATGTTCTGGGTTCATTCTGACGCTGGTGAACCGAAGGTGCTTTGTGTACCTTGCCACTGCTAAGCTGTAATAAACTTCATTTTTGAGATCTTCGACGTCCACATCATTTTTTCTTACATTGGCGAGCCACCCAGCTAGGAATTTCCAACAAAAAAAGTGGGGAAAGGTAAGAAAAAGCTGTTTTCTTTCATTTTATGCCGTTTTTTTGTCAGGGAACCCCTCGTTTAAAAAAATCTAGAAGGAAATTGTTAAGGACAGAAGAGAATTTGGTTTATTCAGTATTAGCAGGAGGAGTTGTTTAGCCAATTCCGTACAATTTTGTTTTAGATTCTAACGGAACTGAATCAGCCCGAAGCAGTGTGGTGGCAGAGTTGTATTGGAATTGTTGTTTCTAAAGTAACTGAAACTTGGTGTTGGTCTCTTATAATTCTGTTAAGATTCTAAAGTAGCCTAGACCCGACGCAGTGTGGTCACAGAATTATTTCACAACGATTGTGTGTTAAATTGTAGACTAGTGAGTCTGACATGCCGTGACTCTGTGAAGTTTAAAACAAGAACCCGAAGCAGTGTGGTTTTGCCTGACGTATACTGTGGCAGTGTTTTAAATTTGATAAATATTGTTTAAGCCCGAAGTACTGTGGCTATTGTTTTAAGAAAATAACATAAAACCCGATGTAGTGTGGTTTCGTCCGACGTACTGTGACAGCGTTACATTTCTTAACTGTTTTGCGTAATGAAATTTAAGGTCCAATGGATTGTGGCTGTGGTTAAGTTTAGAAGCCTCGGTAGTGTGGCTATTTTGTTCATTTGCTTCTGAAGTACTGGAGCTGTGAATAATTAGACTAATGGATATTTTAAAGGAACTAGATAACGTGTAGTCATCTAAATCAGACTTTGTGAATAACTATTAGATCACGAGATACTCTAAAGCCTGATAAGACTTTTGAAAATGGAAGAAATGATTGTTAAATACATTGCTAAATATGGTTCTCAGGGAATGTTTGACGGAATAGAGAATATTATTGATAAACCGTACAAGTGGGCTATCTCTAAGTTTGAAAATGATCCCAAAATGCCTAAGAACAAAAATGGGAAAATTGCTAATGTGCTACAAGCACTTTTTGCTTCATACAAAGTAACTAGGAGGAGAGTAGATGAGTTAGAGGCTGAAAATGAGCGACTCAGTGTTGGGGTAATTTCTACAAAAAATTACCTTGCTAGTGAAACGATATGGAAAGAAGAAAAGGTAAAGATGCAGAATGAGATCGCACTTCTTAGAACTAACAATAGTATGCTTAAATTATATGTGGAAATATTGTCCAACAATTTGGAGGAGACGAAGGCTCCTGTCAGTTTATGATAAAGAATGGCACAACTGAGAAAAACCCTAGTAAGACATTGTTAGGTGTCACATTGTGTAACCCAGTTCCAGAAATGCCAGATTTACAGGAAGACAGGACTGAGGGTTGGAAAAAAAGATTGTAAGTCATTCAGTAGCCAATACTCTGACTGTAGAGTCAGATTTCCCATGGCACCAGTTCATACTACTAAGACTATGCGTGCTAGTGAAGGAAGCGAAGAACCAATGACTTCTACCATAGTCTGAGGATTTAATCCAACTGAACTAGAAACTGTGATCAAGAATATTGGTAAATTTGATCGTGACACAAGATCCATTAGATTTTCTGAAAAACTTGGAGGAATATGCTGAAGTTTACAATTTAACAGATGGTGATGCATGTGTTTTGTTAAGAATGTGCCTGCCTGACATTTTGTCTGGAGCCTTAACTAAGAAAGTAAAGAACAGAAATGCTAATAAGTCAGAGAGGAAACAGGCACTGCTTGAAGTCTTAGGTGTGATGTCAGTTAATTGGGATAAAATATCTGAGATGCACATGAGGAAAGGGGAGCACCCAGCAGCATTTTCAGAACGATTATTGGAGACTTTTAAGACTTTCAGTAGCAATCCTGATATTACTGAGAATGATGTCAGTTTCAAGACTGCCTTGATTAACAAATGTGACCCACTCACCCGGTCTGCTGTGACAATGCTAGTGACACCACTCTCTGAATATAATGACATTATTGCTAAAATGACACAGTTTTACAACAATAATGCTAATGCAAATAGTCAAATGAAAGCTGCCAAATCTAGACATCCAGTTGCTGCCTTTAGCGAGAGAGAATGTTCTACATTGTCTAATGGTTTCCATCATAGAAAAAGGAGATTTGCAAGAATAAATTCAGAAGGTGTTATTCTTTGCTATGCATGTGGAAAAGCTGGTCACATTGCTAGACATTGTCAAGACAATGAGAGACCTCTTCAAAACTTTGTCTGTCATGCATGTGGAAAGGATGGCCACATTGCAAGGCACTGTTTGGAGAAAAGAAAGGAAGATCAGGAAGTTGTTTGTTTTGTTTGATGGTACACAAGGCAAGACAGTATCACTATTCACACAAAAGAAAGATGGACTATCGTAGTTTGCTTAAGAAAATAGGCAATTTAGAAACCCAGTTGGCACTGTTGGAAGGAAATAAAGAAGTCATTCACACCTTGTCAAACATCACATGAGCAACATGACTGTAGCTCAGTCACAAGCAAATGCTGATGCAAATTAGAATTAGTTTTATGATAGTAACACATTGTAGAAAAAGGTTTACTATCAAAAGGGGGGTGATTCTTTATGATTTATGAAACATATTTTATTAGCATTGATATGTAGTTGTAATTTATAATAAATGTTTTAATGACATTATGTTTAGAAATGATTTTAAAAAAAAAACATTACCGATGTTTGATGTTTTGAGATGAAACTTGTGTGACTTTGATGTTTGAATGTGAAAAGATGCTTGTGGGGGAAAGGGGGGCAACCTGTTTTTTTTATTATAGTTTCTGATAAAAGCATCGAGATGTTTGTCTGAAATGTGTAACCTCCTGGAGAAAGATGATCTGGTCGTTTGAAGGACGAGAAGGAAGTGGAGCCAGGGGATTTTCTCAAGAAAAAGAAAAGAATAGAGATTTCCAGACCTGCAAGATCCAGAACTCCAGGCCTAAAAGACCTAGAAACCCTGAGACCCACCATGAGATGGATGGAACTGATGAAGAGGCACAGACTCAAACAACACCAGTGACTGCTTCTCTAGAAGGACTCGCGCTCCAAGTGAAAAAAAAAAGGACAATGAGAAGTGAAACAAGAGGAGATTTCAGAAACAAACCATTTCAGAGACTACAGCAGTCTTTCCACATAGAGGGAAAACAAGTGGATAAAGGATGTCCACACTGAGAAAATGGAACAATACACATGACAAAATGAAAAACCACACACAGACACGCACATTATATTGTCTATTGATTGTTGATTATGTAAGTTATCAAAACCAAACGCTAACATCACTGATACACATTGTGAGAGCCCAACAAGGCCTTGAAGAAAGACAAGATTTTTGCAAAACAAATGCATGATGAAGACTTAGATATGACCGATTCTGGTTTAATTTGGAATGTAACCTTTAAAACGGCTGTATGTGTATGTATCTTTCTTATTATTTGCCAATGCATTATGTTATGTGTTCTATGTTTAAATGTCGAATTGCAGATAACTTAAGGATCGCTTTAGGACACTCCTACTGGCTGTGATGGTTCTTGAATGTCTTCTCCCCCACACCCAAGAAAATGTTTGTACATCATATTGCCAAATTTTAGAAGAGTCTCTGATAATTCTGCCCAATTGGATGGAGCTGTAACCAGTGTGCATGAGGTGTCGACCCAAAGACGGGTACGATTCTCCGGTGGCCAGAGGAGGACAACCTAAGGCAGGGCTTCACCGCCACTGGGCACCCGCCCGATAGAGAAGGGAGGTGTAATCTGTGAGAAGGGAGTGGATGTGATGCTTCTTTTGGGCCAAGAGCATCAGAGAGGGGGACTGTAAGAAATTGTAGTCTGCCTCGACCCAAATTCCACTCCAAAATATATTTTAGAATGAGCTCATCCCCAAAATGGCTTAATTATCATAGAGATTAAGGCAGTCAAGTTATATTGTTTCTTGACCATTTGGGTTAATCACATCCTGAGCAAATGGTAATCAACTGTAGAATGGGACTGGGTGTGGGACACAGAGAACCTTCTCAATGGGGTGTCTCAACTTCATTAACATACAGATCACAGCTGGTTCAACAAGAGCAACTTCATTTACATTAAGTGTTGCAAACTGTAACAGGATAAAAGGTTTAAGATTTGGATGTTCTGGGTTCATTCTGACGCCAGTGAACCCAAGGTGCTTTGTGTACTTGCCACTGCTAAGCTGTAATAAACTTCATTTTTGAGATCTTTGACGTCCACATAATTTTGTCTTACACTAACCAAAAATCACAAAACTATCTACTGGTATAAATGCCCAGTATAAAATAATTCTTACATATAACTGTAAAAATTATAGACCAAGTCATGGCAACATATGTTTTTCCATTACTTTAACTCATCAAAGTAATTTTACTTAATTTTTTAACTTATACGAGATTTAATTCAATGTAATTCGATTTAGTCAGTTTAATATAATTTAAGTTGAAATTACTTGTACAGCCAATTTGATTATACTTGCAAGGCAAGGCAACTTTTTTTTTTTTCAGATAATTGGGTAATGAGTTTCAACCATATTCTGTTTTTCTCGCAGAGATCCGAATTACATTACCAGTATTATAATAAGAATATGCTTGGACTTTGACTAAATGTAGCCTACACTATGTCTGTGTAACGGATGTAGACCAGTAAGAGCTGCTTGGCCTTCTGAAGTGAAGCGATGTGTTCATGTAAGAAGGGCAACAAACTCAAGCTCCTCTGACATTTCTCTTTAAAAATGGTAATTTTAGACGTCTAATTCGTGACTGGTCTTTTGTTTTGCTCTATCCTCTGCGCTTCCACATTCGTCATTACGTTGTGCTTATCCTCTGCGCTTCCGCATTCGTCATTACGTTGTGCTTCAGGTCAAGGGTTACTCTTTCGCCGTAAATCAATGCGTACGGCTGTCTGCCGGAATCTAGTTATTTTAATCGATAAAGTTTTAAATATGGATATTTTTCTTACACGAATGGATCACTTCGCTTCAGAAGGCTTTTATTAACCTCCCAGAGCTGTGTGGAGCACTTTTATCATGGATGGATGCACCTTGATGGACAGAAACGGCCATTCACTGCCATTATAAAGCTTGAAAGAGCAGAACATTTTTTAATATAACTCCGATTGTATTCGTCTGAAAGAAGGATGGCTAGGGTGAGTAAATCATGGGGTAATTTTCATTTTTGGGTGAACTTACCTTTTAAGGGTGTGAGTGTAACGGACTTGAGAGTTGTGCGTGTAAGAGTTAAATTGCAGTAAGAGTTGTGCGTGTAAACCTCTCTCCCCTGTCCTCAAGAAGCGTTTTAGCGACTTCAACAGAACAATCCCAGAATGCGTCAGCTTGTTGATACTGTAGTTCTAGTGCGATTATTTGACCAGCATAAAAATCATTGCGAGTCAGACTGCTAACGTGACCAGGAAGCAAGCTGATGAGTTGAATCACATGTGTTTTATTAGGAAGAGATTCAACAAATACGTCAACAACGTGGGTGTGTCTGCAGCAACAGGATTGGGAAACACTGGTGGACTGTCCGAGATGAACACAGAACACAGTGAATGAAAGCTAGAAGAGTAAATGCACAAAATCAGACAATCCCACAACAGGAACAAATTTTCTGGAAATTTTCTAAAGGTGACTGAAACTTCAAAACAAAGCAATAACATAGGATACCATATAATCATACAACATTTGCAAAGTACAATCAATCAAGTTAACAATAAACGATTGACCTTGTCACCATGTCCTTATGTGGTTCTTTTTCCAAATTTGTTTCCTACAGTAAACAGTTGATGGTGGGTGGGTGTTTGTTATAAGTAAGCTGATGAGTTGAATTAGATGTGTTTGATTAGGAAGAGTTCCAACAAAAAGCAGAAACAGGATTGGGAAACACTGGTGGATTGTCCGAGATCCGCATTTGTTATCTACAGTAAACAGTTGATGGTGGGTGGGTGTTTGTTATAAATACGGTGTGAACATGTGTCTCCTTAAGAGAATTCCACAGTTTTCCTTTTGTTCAGACAATCAACATGTTGGTGCAAAAGCTAAGCTGGATCACTTGTAAGTACTGATTTAGAACCAATTCAACTGGCATGATTTCAAATGTTCAGTTTTTCAATTTGTTTCTATTTGATTTTGATTTTCAGTGATGCTGTTTCTGTATCAACAAGGTAATGCAGTTGACAAATGTTTATAGTCTCTTTAAATAAAAAAGAGACTTATTTTTGCATGTAATTTTATATCATTTCACCTAAACAGAATGTTCCCTCTCTGCAGGTGCAGAAGCAAAAAGAACACAGGCCTGTGAAGGAGGATCTGCGTACCTCAGCTGTGGTGAGTAATTCAATCATTTTTAAGTTATAGTTTTGGCCTTTTGTGTCCAAATAGGACAGTACGAGATAGACAAGAAGCAAGACAGTAGAACAGTAGAACAGGGGATCTTGAGCCTGCAATTTAACCATGTACAGTGTGCTTAATATTTACCACAATTCACATGTTCATTTTTTCTTTTTTCTTTAAATGTGTCAGATTTGGGATTCATTACGGTCATTAAAGCCAACTATGGGCGAACTGATCACACAACATGCGCTAGTGGAAGACCAGCTAATCAGATCTCAAATACACACTGCTTCCGAGAAACATCCCTCCATACGATGTCCAATCGGTAGGATTAACAGATAGCAAAAAAAAAAAAAAGTTTACAATCTCATTTTATGCATAATTTTATAAGTGTAATTATTTTGTCTATATTAAAGCTATTCTTATGTAGGCTTACTTGTCATTGTCCGTCCATGAATCAGGTGTGATGGAAGTAAGAGCTGTACTGTTCCTGCAGTGAACTCTGTTTTCTCTGATCCTTGTGTTGGGACTTATAAATACCTGGATGTTTCTTATGAATGTATCCCAGCAAGTAAGCCAGTGGTTTTATACATATAATTTTCATCCTATTTTGAAGTTGATTATTAATAAAAAAATTCTTTAATGTTTTATTTTCTTTACATATCTAGAACTGGTCTTTACTGTTATTATTACTGACCTCTGTTCCCATTTTCCTCAAACTAATTTTAGAAAGAAGTGTAATCTGTGAATATACCCAAAGCGTCATTGTCTGTGGTAAGATCTGTCTTTTCTTTCTGAAAGTATTTTTTCTATGCTGAGATCATAATAGTATCAAAAAAGGTAGAGCATTTTGTTTATCCCCTAAGGTCCTCATGGCCACAATATTTTGAATAGATCAGTCCAGCTACAGTGTATGGTGGCATAAATTACTGTTTTAAAATGTGTTGTTTTTGTTTCAAAAGACACTGGTGTTATTTTTGTTCATCATGCCAATTATGGGCGGCGGGATCTTGTAACCTGCCCTCATCATTTAGCAACCACACCAGACTGTTACTCTCCTCAGACCAGCAGCCTGCGTTCCAGGTACAGCAGCAGATACACTTCATCTAGAGTCACTTAAGACATCAGAACACACACATAAACTGAATCTTCAGCTATATGTGAAAAACATATGCAAAATATACATAAGGGACAATTAGGGGTGGATGATATACAGGTAGACATGATAAACTGGTAGGAATTAGTCAACCACTAGAGATTTGTATTATTGTCTCTATCGCGGTGACGCTCATGTGATTGTAGTGCTGCGGCCGTCACAAAAGTGTATCATTTGGATTCGTTTTCGTAAATAATATTTTTGTTTGCCGTTTTTTTGCCCTATCTTAGGTGCAATGGGAGGAAGTCTTGTCAACTAAATGCTTCAAATTCTGTCTTCTCTGATCCATGTCACGGTGTCCATAAGTATTTGGAAGTGACATACAGCTGTGAATAATATTGTGATTATCCTACCACATAAATGTATTTGATATGTTTTGTGTGTGTTTTAATGTGATCATGTGTCAACAAATGAGAATAATGGAAGGTAAGATGTTTCAAAAAAACGTTTTCTTCTTTTAATTTTGAGGTGACTTTTGTGGTATTCTAAATCTGTTTTATCTACGTAAATGTGTGTAAACTATATAATGTTGTAAAACTAGAAAGAAATATAACAGCACCATATATTCACTGCCAAACCTCATTAACGAAAAACAATCAAGATTGTGAGGAAAATTATCTAGTGTGAAAACATCTCATATTCTTGTAGAAGAATTTAAAACACAATTTCTCTTCGATTTGTAAAATTTCACTCTAAAGACTTTCTCATCATGTAATATGCATACTGATATGTTATGTGCTAGACTTGTATTTTGTAGTTTCCTGTGCCAGTTTGTAGTCCTTTTGTAATTTCTTTTCTGTTTGGTTCCTCTTGATTGTTTCCGCAGGTGTGCCATGTTAGACTGTCTATAAAAAACCCTTGTCCATGTTTCTTTGTCAGTTGTTACATGTACATGGTCCATTTCCCTGTTCTGGTTTTGCTCTTCTTATTAAAATTCCTGCACTTAGATCCATGTTTCTGCCTGCCATCCTTTGGTTCCCTTGTTACACATAGATGCGATAAGCCTCTTAAACTATAACACAAACCTGTTGCGTCTTAAGCCTGTTGTTTGAAAGTACCTTTTGACCTTCTCAGAACATACACAGGACATTTCAACATGGTCAGATTGCAACACAAGTATATTAGTAGAAATTAAGTAAAAATTGATATAAGAAATCATAGAGAATCCTAAAAGCACTTTCATTGCACTTTTTTCAAAAGACATTTCGTTCGGATTCGAGACATTTCCATCACAAGCAATCTAATTAAAATCTGCCCTCTCTCCACACACACTAATGCCATTCGACCAATGATATGCAGTGTTGGGAAGGTTACTTTGGAAATGTAATGGGTTACAGATTGCAAGCCTGTTTAAAATGTATATAGTGTAATTATTTCAATTACTTTATTAAAGTAATGTAATTGATTACAGGCTGAGCGAATATGGGTAGAACTCTTTACTGTCCTACTTCAGAAATCCTTTTAAAGGTATACATGTGAATTAAACATGGAGCAATGGCCTTCATCATCACAGTATAATAATGCTATATCTAGTGCAAGGGATTCATCAATATGCTGATTTAGGACTGTTGGGACACTCCAGGCACAGGATAGTTCTGCATGGAGAGTCGTTTGCACCTCAATGACACGTCTGTACCATTTGCTTCACAGGACATATGCTTTCAACTACATACTGTTTATTTACTAGTGTGTTCTAACATGTGTTTGGTGTCATCTTCAAACTGCACTGAATGATACAAGAGCTAGTAGACAGTCTTTTCTAAATCTTCCAATTTTCTTTCTTAAGGTGGGACGGGAAGAAGTCTTGTAAACTAAGTGCTTCAAAGTCTGTCTTCTCTGATCCATGTGTGGGTGTTCATAAGTATCTGGAAGTGACATACTGCTGTAAAAAATATTGACCATCCTGCCGCAAATGCACCTTATGTCTGTCATGATATGTCATGTCAACAAATGAAAGCAAAATAAAGTTTTGAAAGTAAAAAGTAGAATCCAGATGCTTTACAAATATTTTTTGCACTGAAATTTATGATAGAACAATCTGTTTCTAAATACTTCATTTTTCTATTTGCATTTTTTTTTTTTTACAGAAAAATAAAGATTTCAAAATGGGGGTTCCACATTGATGACATACCATTTTTGGCTTGCAAAAGAACCTCGGTCAACTTAAAAGAACCACTCAAATTATCGACAAGAATTCGAAACACAAGAATTCTTTAGTTTCTGTAAAGCTTTTCTTTTGTAGGAATTTGTACTGCAAAAAGCACTCTACACACACTGTCTAAAGCATATTCTTAACATTTTAAATACACTATACAATCTTATCTGATTTAAAATGCTTGAGCAACCCTCCATCCCATCAAGAAGCCACCATCACTGCCCCACCACTTCAGAGTGTGTGCTAGACTCTTCTTTCGCTGAGAAACATGAAATACACCACTTGCATGTTGCACAGATTTGCATGGGCTGCACAGTTTCCAACAATTTGTTTGTAGGAAATCTGGCTAGACCCTCTGTTTAGAGACTCTTAGTTATGGGGTGGTGGTCATGTGACCTGGAGAAAGATGGCTGAAAATTGAGACTTCACTCTGCTCCAGGCCAGGCTTTATTCTCTTATTTTCCTTAAAAGAAATTGTACTTTCTCTAAGCAAACATGACAACATTGCCTCAGAGGAGCCCAAAAAGCAGCATGAAAAATACTTTATTTTCTAATCAACTGGCCTGTCCAATGGGAAAAAGAAAGCAACTCACTAATGGGCCGCATACTCTATTGACGAAGGCCAACATGCAACACTAATGCCTAAAGTTAACTGGGACGGCACTTATGCATCAGATTTTGGCAGAGGCAAAATCTGTGGCCTCTTGTGTTAACAGCATGGATGAATCAGTCAAAGCTCGCTTGCATACAAATAACAGAGCTTTGGGTGACTGATTAAGAAAGATGTATGGAGGGAGCAGATGTAAAAGTACTAGAAGTGATGAAAGCTGACTGTGTTGTCGGGTGCATTTTACACAAAAACTGGGTTGGCCGACCGTTGGCTTGGTGTGAAAAACTGACCTTTTCGGTGAGATAGTGACGTGTTATTATTTTTCAATGTATTTATTGAAATTCATGAAGTTGTTATTCAGTGTCAGTTGTGATTGCTTCACTGCAATTCATAAATACTCTCCTGTGGCATCGTGGGATAGTAAAGTGTCCATTGAATGTCCTTAGTCTACTGTTTTTCGAATACTGTGCATTCGGAGATACTAATCTGGCATACTGTTTTTCACATATTAAGTAGAGATTAGGGAAGTATTCAATGTCAGATGCAGTGACTGATTTATCACAAATGCACAATATTTGCTAAAGGATTTTTGGAATCTCCTATTGGCACAATGGAAAAAGATACAAATAACCATCTAAAAAAAGTTTTTGTGAAACATCTATGACTTTTGCATACTCTAATATGTTACATAGTATAGTATTCTTAGCAGAAGTAGATAAAACACTCATAGAAGCTGATACTTTCTTCTGAATTGTAATCAGAGCAGTTTATTGCAGCTGGCAACAGCAAATCCCATGTCTGAATAAGAAAGTGAATTCTGCTTTGATATTCATCATCAATCCAAAGCAGTAAATCTTTAAATTGGTATATGATCAAAACATACAGATGAAGAATCCTCAAGAACATAACATTTCAGGTTTATGGGTCAAAATACATTTCAAATGAACTACTGTAACGGACATATGTCTGTTAGAGCGGTGCATGTAAACCTCACTCCCCAGGCCTCAAGAGGCTGCGGTCTTTAGTGTCCTTGTTAGTGCGCTCGTCTACCACGCCGGAGACCCGGTTCAATTCCTGCTCGAGTAGGAATGATTGCATGACCAATCAAAGATTGGAAAACTATACTTGCTGTAAATGTGTAAAGGTAATAATTAGCATCTTTAGGCCAAAACAAGATCAGCAACTACTAACTTTTCCTCAGAACATGTCGAATTATATCACACATTTTGATTTGGGGCCAATTAGACTTAGTTTGGCTTAGAGCTTGACACAATCAGTGACAAGCTAATATTTATTCTTCAGAGATAAAGCTTTATAAATAGTAAGGTTTATTCCTTGTTTTCAAACATATCAACATGATGCCACAAAATCTAAACTGGATCTCATGTAAGTCAGTTTCTTTATTTAATTTAAGAAAGCATAATTAAAATTTACGTTGACTTGCAATGCGAATTTGAGGCTTTTGATAATATCATCTATAATCTATATATATGTTTTCTGTTTGATTTTGCAGCACTAATTTTACTTTTACTACCTTGCCGACAAGGTAAGCACTCATTGAGTTGTTTTGCAGCATAATGTGCAATACAATTCAAAACAATCCCTAAAGTACAGGACAGTATTGCTTTTTAATTGCACTTTATTGCATCCTAAACAGCCTTTCTCTCTCCAGGTGTTGAAACAAAAAAATATTTCACATGTGAAGGAGGCTCTGTTCAGCTCGGTTGTGGTGAGTAAATCTACATTCTAACACTTCACAATTAAAACTTATAAATTTACTAATTGTTCTCATGATAAGTTGTTTCATGTGTCAGATTGGAGATAAAGGTTGTTACAGTTAACTATGGGCCAACAACTGACCACACGGCATGCTCCACTGGAAGATCACTTCATCAGCTCTAAAACCGCTTCCAAGAAACATCCATCCGTATGTTGTCCGTCTGGTACCTGCTTCTTTCTGAGCAAAAGAAATGACTGTACTGTATGAAACAACAGTAGATAGATGCTACAATTCTTATCAAATCTGTTTTTAAAATGCTTTGTGTGTGATCATAGATGTTATGGAAGAAAGAGCTGTTCTGTTCCTGCAGTGAACTCTGTTCTCTCTGACCCTTGTGTTTGGGACTTACAAATACCTGGATGTGTCCTACTTGTGTCTCCCATTTAGTAAGTCAATAGTTTGACGTACACTCTACCATTAAAAAATTAGGGTGGGTAAGAGTTTTTGGTAGTGCTTTACAAAAAAAAATTATAAAAAAATTATAATTTGTTGACGGGGGCAGTCGTGGCCTAATGGTTAGAGGACTTGGTTAGGACTTGTAACCTGAAGGTCAAGGGTTCAGTTCCCAATACCGTCAGGAAACGACTGAGGTGCCCTTGAGCACGAAACTTAACCCCCAATCGCTCCCCAGGTGCCGCAGTGAATGTCTGCCCACTGCTACAGGTGTGTGTCCAACGGTTTGCAGTTTGTGTGTTCACTACACACTGCTCCTAATGTGTGTGCACTAACTTGGATGGTTTGCCATACTTGGCCTTCACTTCACTTCACTTGGTTAATGTGCTATAACATAACCAAACAAAGTATTCATTTATTAAAGAATCTTTGAAAGTAGGCCTATATTTAGAAATTTGAAAGACCATATGCTTCAATTGACCATATGCACAGAACGTTCTGAAGAACTTCCGCAATAATATAAGCCAGCTGGAAAACTTCTGGTGAAATGCCACTTTTGTTGTGTTGGAATCATCACACCCTGAGGTAGCTTTAAAAGCATCAATAGTGAAATACTTAGTTTGTAATCAGAATGTAGTCACTTAAATGGTCAGGCCAAATGTAAAATGACAAATACAAAAACGCGTACAAATACACATTCCCTCCTTAGCATAATTCAATTCAACCATCAGTTTTCACACTTTCACACAGAGTGCGGTGCTTGCTTTCAGTGTAATTCGTTCCCAATAAAAGTTGTTTTTCATGAGACTTTATGAGTTCATACTGTGATATTGTGTTGTGATACTTCATACTTCACATTGACAATTTATTTTTCAAACCTAGTGATTTTATAATGTTTAATTTTTATTCAAAAGCGAAACGTGTGGAAAAATATAACTGAAAATGGCTAATATGAGCCAATACATTCTCCTCTGCTGCCATCTCCAGGTTATAGTGGTAATTATGTCTTGTTTTTTTTTTTTTTTTTTTTTTAAATAAAAGTGTTTTCTATCAAATGTTGTATTTCTTACATCTTGAAATGTTCGGTTTTACAAATAGGGACAATCTCGGAAGGATGAACAAATAATGTTTTTTTGTCATCACGTTTGAAGGAAAAATGTTGCGTGCACGTGTCCATTTACAGAGTGTTTCTTAACGTTCCCATTATCTTTATTGTAGTCATTGAAATTAGTTTATTGGCAAATTTAGTTAATTGTGATAACTGCATTAAAATACAACATAAAAAAGGCAACCATGGTAGGCTACAGCTCGTACATAATAACAGCAGTTCACCGGAAATGCCCAAGATGGCTTATGTTGTCCAACATAATGCTAGGATGAAGCGTCACTTGTGAAGGTAGCCAAAGTCTCATTAACTGTGGTAAATTAATATTTTCTTTTTCCAAGTTAATTTCTATGTTGATATTATAGTAACCCAGCAATAAATGTAGTCTTTGCACCTACTTTATCCACATTGGTTCTGTGGCGCTATTGTACATTGTTGTAAAACTGATTCACTTTTTTCAATATTTTTCAAATATTTCTGACCAAAACTGGCTAAAAACTTGAAATTGAAATTAGGTGAGTAAAAAAGAGACTGTAGAAGGATAAAATAGACATAAAACAACCACAGCTATAGACAATAAACAATCAGCATAATTAAACATAATAAATGCAACATAATAAAATATAAAACATTAGCATAAATGTTTTTATTTTATTTTATTTTTTACCTTTATCAGCTGCAATCAAATGGGAAAAAGTCTTGTAGAAGATCCGTGTCCGGATGTCCACTTAGAAATGACGTACAGCTGTATATAATATTGTGAGGATTCTGCCACTTAAATCTATTTTATATGTTTTATGTGTGTTGTAAATAAAAACAGACTATTATACATTTTGGATACTTAATTTATTGGTCTGAAAAAAGTTCACTTTCCTAATAGAACTGTTTAGGTCTGTGTAAAAATGACAAAAGCATGACAAAAAAAAAAAAAAATTGTACAACTAAGAGCAAATCGGATTTAAATGAAGCATCACCTCCTCGGATCCAAGTTTAATTTCATTCTCGTTATAATAATGTGTCTAACCACAAATACCGGTAATAAGCAAGCATGCCACCTAGTGGTACTTTATGGTATTGTAACAAGTTATCACCTGTCTGACTGAAACTTTGAAATCACTGGAAAAAAGTCATTTTTTTGTGTTTGACTGTAAAGTTTATGTTGTATAACATTACATATCATATGTATTATATATAATTGCAAAATACTATAAAATAAATGTCACTATTTTTAATGATTGTACTCAGTGCAAGACCATAAAACATTCTGTTAAATATACAGTAATAGAGATGTTTCTTTTTTTGCTCCAGCGTCGTCATCTGTCCTTCATTGTAACCGATTTCAAATGGTGCTAGAAACCCCAAAAGACTCTGAACACCAAAAGAAATCGGTCAACCTTGGGTAAAGGACATAGGTCTTGAAGTCAAATTTGATATAAGAGGTATACAAAGTTTAAAGCATGAATGTTGTCAGTTTTCCAGATAAAAAGTGATGCATTTCCCACCCCAAGAACACTGATTTCAAATGGTGCTAGATTAATTTCATCAGCACTCTAAGCCACCACTTGAAACCAGCTTCCAAGAGGAGACACGGTCAAACTCCTTCACAGGCCTTCCTTCGACGTCAGGTGCCGAAACATAACGCAACAGCGTCACAGATGGCAGGGCTTCAGACAAAAAGACAGAAAACAGAATATTAAGTCACATTCAGTATATATTTTGTAATAATTTCTACCTCTTGTTGCTAAATGAAGAGGTTTTATTTTTCCACAGTGCAAAAGAAACTTCTTCCACTTCTCCATTAATATCACACAAACGGCAGTTGCAGCTTTTGGATTTAGGGGAGCCGTCACTGGATCATGTGTCTGGAAACCAAAACAACAAAATGCAAAGGTTTTCTGGTCTGTAAATGCTATGTGACGAATCCCTCTGAAGCTGCAGGGAAATAACATCCTTACGATTGGCTGATGGCATCCCGCTGTTACATGAGCTGTTATATCAATGGTATATCAATGGCAAAATATAAGTACATATGGTTTTAAAAGCCTTCAAAAATAGTATTCATTAATATTAATAAAATAAAATGAATATTATTTAACAAAATAAAATATGAATATTTAATAATATCAGTATTATTCATAGTAAATTGAATAACATTTAACAATAAAATATTAACATTATAAATAATTTTAACAATGTTTATAATACATTTTATAATATTTAATAAAATAAAATATTAATGGTTTATAATGATTTTAAAAATATTTATGTAAAATGTAATAATATTTAGGTAGATGACAAACCATTAACAAAACCATGCAAGCCCTATCATACACCCGGCGCAATGCAGCGCCAGGTGTGACGCAAGTGTTTTTTGCTAGTTTCAGCCCGACGCAGTTATCATTTTCACGTCCTGCGCCACGTTGTTTAAATAGCAAATGCATTTGCACCCATTTGTGCGCCCATAGGCGTGCTGGTCTGAAAATGAGGTGTGTTCTGGTGCATTGTTATTTTGAGGCAACTGAAATAGACTGCGCCATTGACTAACAAAAACCTGGTCTAAAGTCAATGGCGCAGTATTTTTTTTTTGTTATTTAAAGAGCATGTTAGTAATGTGCGCCTATAGGCGGGTCCACAACGCATGTACACTAGGGCTATAGCTATCGATTATTTTAGTAATCGAGTATTCTACAGATTATTCCATCGATTAATCGAGTAATCGGATAAAAAAAATTGTGGTAAAAAATAGATCCAAGTTAACAACAGCCTTTAAAATGACTTAAATACAAATATATAATAACAAGCAATAATAATTGGTTCAAGTAAAGTATCAAAGTAAGTAATTATATGGGTTTTATTGAACAACACTGTTAAAATACACCCATGTAAAATAAATGATATAAACTAATATAAACATAACTTATGTACATAAATAAATGCCTGCAGAGGGCGCCAGCGGCCTGGTGTTAGTTGTTGTTACACTAAGCTAAGGCATTATCAAATCCTTGTATAATATTGGCCAAACAACATTTAATTCAAATGTCAACTTAACCTTTAAACTTTGGCCACTTCTGTACGATAGAAATGGTACAGCCACTGTAATTTCTTGAACAAGAACATGTGCACATCAAAACATGCAAACTCATAGAGAGAGTTTAAACTTTTATTTTGAAATCGCGATGAACAGCAATTCGAGAAACCCGAGACGCGCTCCACGAATGATAACAGTGCAACTATGAAACACAAACTGCGTCGTCCGACTTGCGTTCCCAAATGCAGTTAATTTAAACCTAAACAAACAGCACTGCAGAGACTGAGTTTGCTTGGAGCAGCATTTACTGCGAACGGAGCTGAGGTAATTTTAACATGAATCTGCACTCATGCAATTAAAGCGTCTTCTCTGTGGAAAAACAAAAAACAACTGGATATATTTATTTAACTGAATCACAGCCTTTGTGATTTCACAATAGCACTATGCTATATTATGATTGTAAATGTTTTTAAATATATCGCGTTGTCTTAGAAAACTGTGTAATTCAGCGGTTCGTGGATTCTAGTCTGTGGAATGCGCCACTTCCGGTATTTTGCCGATTACTCGACACGGGCAATCGAGGATTTTTTAAAATCGAGTTCTCGACTTTAATCAAGGAATCGTTACAGCCCTAGTGTACACTCTGCTTATTACACACACAGGGACGCATAGCAGCACACAAACATGCCAAATGTTAAAAATAAAAGGATTACAATGTAAAACATGATTATTGTGTAGGCTACATAAAGATATGGTGGAATCTGGCTTGTCCCTTAGATGGTCCCGTGTGCTTCTGATCCGTTTCCTCTCTGGAGAAGCGTTCAGTTTTTCCGCTTGCAAATTCCACCATGTAAATAGCGAATCCGCCATGGTGACAGCGCAACTGGCTTTAAAAGGGAATGGAGGACGAGACTCTGGTTTTTACCTTCATTAAACTAGCAAAAGTGGATTCAGGCTTAAATATGGTTCATGTGCACTTGCGCCGTGCACTTAGACCATGCGCTTCGATCGTTAAAATAGGGCCTTACGGGTTCACTTTCAACAAAGATCAACGTAGTTTGTGCCAACCGCAACTTGTCAATTAAATTATTAATTTAGTATACATGTATTAAACAAACAATTTATTTATAAGTAATTATACAAATTATAACATTTTAATATAAATCACATTTAATAAAAATGTTAATACTATTTATAATAAACATAATACTATTTATTCCAGTGAAATAAGCATTGTTAAAACATCTACACAGCTACTGTCAAAGGAACGGTGTAGTTAAGTAAGTATACGGCATGTAGGAGTAAACTGCCATTGCTAACCAGCCAAACCTTCATCACATAATCTCCATTTACTATCTATTCTGAGCTTTTATTTAAGAGCAGAAACTCAAATCTCAAGCCTCTCTGACAGATTCACAACTCAAACCACAAAACAAGACAAAAAAGCCCACACCTCCAGTTCTGGCATGAAACCCAACACTGCTAGACTCCTTTCTCGGAGGATAACCAAGATTGTTTGCAGAACCTACTAAAGACAATCAGAAAGAACACAGACATGCTACTTTAATCCTGCACATCTTCCTCCACCTGGCCACTCGCTTTAAACATTAAACGCTCAGAAGGAATTGTTTGTGACGTTAAGCAATATAATTAGAAGAATTATCGATCGGAGGATAAAAGATAACGTGGTTTCATAAGCTCTAGATAAGGCACCCATAACAAGCAAATGCAGTGGCATAATGCCAGTGAATAATGAATAAACACAAGACAATGCTGATCTGCAATCTGACTAAGCAAATTTGGCATGGATGAAGAACTGTGAACAGCCTGGTGTTTGTGGGCTTTAAGTGGAAAATTGCAAGAAAGTATGTACAGTATAGCTTCATACCTGTAAGTGATCAGTCGGCTCCGTCTCCATAGCTACAGCCACTTTACAAACTGAAACCTATTGTATTTCTCATGCAATTTGTAACTTCTCTCAGCAAATAAGAATACTGACTTGAATATTGATATCAGACATTTACTAACAGCTCCCTCTCAATGCTCTACAGTGGCTTGAGGGCAGTGAGCTAAATGCAAATAACAAAATGTTATACATATAATAAAATCAAAAATAAATATATATATATATATATATATATATATATATATATATATATATATATATATATATATATATATATTATTATTATTATAATTAATTGTAGCATGACATGAATTATTTTATTGTATACAAGTAAAATAGTATAATACTTTATAAATTTACTAATATTTTGTCAAAACTTTACAATAAGGTCTCTATAATTTACATTGGTTATTGCAATAACGAACTAACAATAACAAAGGCTAATACATGCTGTAAGAATATATTTTTCAATGTTAGTTCATAAAAATGTAGTTAATGTAATTGAATGTAGTTCACATAATGTTAACAAATACAAATTATGATCTTAATAATGTATTAGTAAATGTTGAAATTAACATTTACTAAGATTAATAAATGCTTTAGAAGTATTGCTTAGGGATAGACTGAAATGTAAATTCTGGGCCGAAACTGAAAAGTCAGGATGCACTTGGCCAAAAACCGCAACTGACAATCAATAATAAATTAATAATCAATGAATTAATCAAAGTAATTTAATCAACACTCAAATAGCTAAAACTGAGTTAGTACAAACATTTTAATTGCACATAAGACAGTTTTTATATAAACTTTTTAATAAAATAATTGTTTCTACTCCAGTTTGATAGTGAAATATAAACATTTAAATGAAAATAAACTGTAATAACTTTTTATCGTTTATCGTTTTAAACTTTATAAGTTTATCGACATGAGCTTTCCTAAGGTAAATGTAACTTTAAGTGACATTGTATAGCCTACAAGCTGTTTTACAGACGTTTTTCATCGGTTGGAACACTGATCGAGCGATGAAACAGGATTCATTTCGGTAAGATGTAATGTTTTTTTCAACATACCTTCTGGTGTTCACCCATTTTTATTTTGTGCTATAACTAGTAGTAAAGAGATGAGATAATTGGTTCACGTTTAAAGATGAGACTTCGCTTCATATTAAAAGTAACAAAGCACAAAATGTTTTGTGAAGTTTTGCTTAAGTATCATCAGAAAACACCTTAGACTAAAAGAGTTTAGATTTATGAAACCATATCTGATTAAAATAGAGAAATTAAAATTCTCAATCCAGAGCTTGTGTTGACAAGCTGACATGTTTAACTGTTGCTTATCCACGCTGTGTGCACGAAATAGACGCCGAACACAGTAAAAACTGTTTCCTTCACTGATTTTTGGCTTGAAACCAAAAATAGCTGTTTCAGCTGAAAATTTTAGGTAGCTGAAATTTTGGTGCATCCGTAGTACAGTTCACTATTAGTTAATGTTAACTAATGTAGTAAACTAATGTTAACCAATGAAACCTTATTGTGAAGTGTTACCTACATTTTCATTAACTGCACAGGTCCATCAATATACAAAAATACATTTTTTGTTTACTTTTACATGAACCATGTGAACAATTAAACAGTATTAGGTTGTAAACTTTAGGTCCTGATGGAAAACCAGTTGAGCACCACGGCTCTAGAGAACGCCCTGTATGCTTACAGCAGTTTCATCTGTCCCTCAATGGCACACGCACACAGCCTGGGAATGTGAGGCAGCGCCTACGCAGGCAAACCAGGAAAGATTTAACAGCAAAAGCAGGTCAGCATACAGTATATGACCAAAGATCAATGCATTCAACCATGTCAAAATGCCATTTGCTTGGCTTTTAAAATCGATAGAATTATGTAAAAAAAACTGGTTTTAAACCTCAAACGACAAGTACTCACTAGACCTGTGGCATATAGGATCGAGCTTCTCTATAAAGGAGATGTTCATTTAGGCTGTTACTCTGTGTTTTGCTGCCTCTACCACCGCAGTCTCTTCAAAATGAAGTGAGCGCAGGAAATGGAGCAATCTGGAAGCGAGATTCCTGACGCCAGCACTCGGCGAGGGTGTGGCGGCAGGTACTGCCCTGTAGACTGACGCTTTGCCAAGGTTTTTTGTTCTTATCTGCGTCCTCAGAGCCAAACCCTTTGCCAGATAAACATCATCCCACTCATGCGACATATATCCCTCAACTTTATTACAATTTCCTTCTAAATCTTGTTTTAAGTCCTAAATCTTTTCAAGTGTCCCTTCCCACAGACTAATAACTAAGAGAGATTCAGTAAAGCAATTCATGGATGTCAAAATATTTTTTTAGTTTCTATAGTTTGCTCAAAGCCTGCAGTCTGTGTTTGCTTTGAGCCGTGTGGCAGAGCTGAAACATGCCCCGGGAGCTCGGTGACCCTTATCTGGCTGATAGGACAGAACTCGTGGGAGTTTCCCGACCGAGAGGAGAGCATGGCGACAGTTGCTGTTTAGAGGTATCTGGTTGCCCCTCTCACTTTCTTCCGCCTGTTTGTTTGCCTTCGACCTGTTGTGCAATATTTATAAAAGACTTAAAAGGGGTAGCTTTGTTTTTCTGATAAATGAAAAAATGTCATTTAAAACAAATAATAAGTTCATAAAAATGTCTATCTATCTATCTATTACATTTAAAATGTAATAAATTTCAAAAATAAATAAATGTCCACCAAAATATTTGGACACAAAGTGCATTTAAAACCAATGAATGTCATTGCAAAAAATAACAGAAGCCTTTGGTTTGCTAATTGAATTCATGCCAAATTCTTTTTGTGGTCCAAAATTCTATGGATTGCCTATAAAGCTCAAAAATGCAATTTACGCAATTTAAAAGTGAAACTATTGGATCGAGACAAGAACAGCTTTTAAAAAAAATTAAAGCTCAATTACGAATAACTGACCAGTTTTTTTGTTTTTTTTAATACGCATTCACTTACGCATGACTTTCTCTTAACAAACATATTTGTTTTCCATCACAATATCACCATAATATAAAAGTAAAGATGAGTTCTTGGAAGAAATAGCCTACACTGACACCGATATCACAGGGTGCAACAATACCAGGCTAAAAATCAGGAAAGAACAGCACAAGTTGCAATCTGCGTCACAACACGATGCTTAATCCAGACGCCCATGGGTTAACTCGTGGTGAGATTCATCCATAAATAAGCCCCTCCCACGTGATAGGGAGAATGAGGTTGACGAGGATGCAGTCCCCTCTGGCCCTCTGGTGCCACCAACGTTTGCCAGCGCTCCGGTCTGTGGCGTCTAATGCAGCATTAACAGCTGCAGTGCAGGCCTCTGCCTCACACACAAACACACACGCTCGGACGTAACCCGGGGACAGCGCCGCTCGACACGCAACAGGTTTCAGGACAGGACTGTCTCCCTAATAGAACAAATCGCGTACACGTAAACAAACTTCAATGGCAAGACACTGTTATGATACTGCCTGACTAAACAAGAAGCTCAGCGGTCAACTAGCAAAGACAGAAGTTCTGCAACTGACCGATTGTGACAAATCAGGAGGGATTAAAAAGAAAGTCAAATAATAAAAAATTAGATGACAATTCTAGTCATACAATCATTTTATATAATGAAACAGCATGTGCTTTAACTAGACCATACTGTGTAGATGATAATGTGCTGATAATTAATCTTAACTATTGCTTATATAAAAAAGCAAAAGCAACCCATTTTGCTTTTTAGTCCACCCTAAAATTAAGATTCTGTCATAATTTATTCACCTACATGTTGTTCCAAACCTGTATGAATTATTCTTCTGTGGAACACAAAAGAAGATATTTTGAAGAATGTTGGTAACCAAACAGTTTTGGTAGCTTTTGACAATATAATGGAAGTGAATGGGAATTGAAACTGTTTGGTTACCAGCATTCACCAAATATCTTCTTTTACAAATATAACTATTCCTTTATACAGCATTAAAATCATTTTTCTCACCCTCACGTTGTTACAAAGATATTTTGAAGAATGTTGGGGTCCGAATAACATCGGACCCCATTGACTTTCATTATATGGACAAACAACATATACATTCTTCAAAATATCTCCTTTTGTGTTCCACAAAAAAGAAAACCAGTCACAAAGGTTCACAGATTGTTAATTTTTGGGTGGATTATTCCTTTAACACACTTTTGCACATTTTCCATAGTGCGGTTCTACCAAGTAACAGCTCTCTAAAATAACAACACTCTGATGTAACAATGAATTAGAACCAACTGGTTGTTTGAGTACTCACAAATGATAACATTACCTTCCAGCCAATCAGATTATTCTCTCCAGCTGCTTTCCAGAGCTAATCCAATGGGATTTGGAGCTTCAAATAGTCGGAAGCAGCAACCGGCGCCTGATAGGAGCACAGCTCTGTCACTCATCTCTCTGATGCGGATGCATTGGGAAGTCTAGCGCATGTGAACTGGACACCAGCCAGTGCACAGTCACCAAGAGAGCAAGGTAAACAATTTCTCTCTCTCTCTCTCACTCTCTCTCTCTCACTCTCTCTCATTCTAGTTCTTTCCCTGGATCCCTCCCATGACATTTAGATCCTTTTCATCAACGTGACCCTCCTCAGGACACAATTTAACCCCAAAATCAAAGGTGAGATGCAGAGAGAGAGAGAACCAGAGATTAAAAGAGTCACGCTCTGAAAATATGACTGCGTCACCACTTGTGTTTCTCGTAACTCTGCAGAAACAAATGTTGTTGATGGAGGTGTGACATCTGCCCTCTTCCCTGCCAAAAGATCACAAATTTAGCCGAAGCACCACTTCCACCTGCTCTCCTATCATCCTACCCAATATATGGGGCATAAAATACATAAAGTAAGTCGCCTGTTATGATGTCTTACAGAGCCAAAGACTGGTCTCAGGTCAGCCTAACAGTAAATAGCCCGTTAAATCACTTACCTGTTACGAGGAGCCAGAAAAGATGTTGTAACGTATATCGGTCTCAGTATCAACCGTAAATATGCGTATTGCAATTACGGTACTGACACTTGTGGTATCCGATGGGTTGGCTCGAATACAAGGTAAACAACTGCATTTATGTCAACAGCTACAACTATTCTTGTATCTCTCAGGAACGTTAGAGAGCAGCGTTTGTTTTGTTATTGCGTTTGTATTGTTAACCGTTTTTTCGCCCCGTACACACCTCGCGACGCCATCACACGCCCAGCAAACGTTGTTGCACACCGAACCTCTGCGCACACAATTCGAGAAACTCTATCACGTTCTCAGCATCCATGTTGGAACTGCGATTGTGGAGAAATGAACTAAAATGTGAAATCAGAGAGAGTGGGAGAGAAAAAGAGATGGAGAAGACGAGGGTGAAAGGCGGACGAGCAGACGAAAGGGCTGGAATACACTCACAGGTAGGAGAAAAGCACACATGTCCGAATCCTCTCCTCCTAGCTGCTGTTTTCCTCTCGACGTGAAAAAGTGACGTAGCAACTAATCCAAAATCTCTCTCTCTCTCTCTCTCTCTCCCTCCCTCCCTCTCTCTCTCTCCACCAGACCTCCACCCTCTCCTGCTCGCTCTATTTTCATCTTGTTGCAACAGCAGAATCGCTGCTGTTTTTTTCAGACAGACACATGTCTACATAAATAGATAGCTAATAGACGCATACAAACACGCTCATTGTAATCGCAGAGACCGATAGTTGCTTCGAACGCTCGCACGATCCTTCTGTCTCCTTCTCCCTCAGTTTGTCTCTCTCGCTCATTGTGACGCAGCACTTAATTCTTGGGTCTTTTTCTCTCAGTGTTATGACCACACAAATGCAGCATCTCGAAAAATCCACATAACGAGTGGGAAAGTGAAAGACAGAGAGCAAGAGAGGCACTTTGATTACAGTTGGCTTCTCTCTTTTCCTGTCTATCAGGTGTCCTCCTCTCCCCTCTGTCCTCCTATAACTGTTCCCCTACCCATCAGCCCCCCCAGATCTTCAGCGTCTCATCTGTGTATCGGAGAGACGTGCTGGTGTCTCAGTGAACTGAGATGACGGTGCCCCTGTGATCACCTGACAGCCTGCAGCTTTTAAAGGCACATCGCAGAGCTCTGTTTCAGTTATGTAACAACTGGGCTGTTTTGTTTCTCGTGTTTTTAATCTCGGCCTATTTGCTCGGCCTGTTTAAAATATCCAGGCTGTCGGGGGATGGATAAATCGGATACTATGGGCAGGGACGGAAAGAATCTTGAATCTACAAACATCACTAGTGACGTCTTATAAAGTAACACCATTCCATCACTCGGACAGATTAGCGAAATAGACGTGTAAGGTGTGATAAACGACTACATGAAAGACAAGAGAAACTGTAGAATCATGAATAGACATCATGATCATAGACTTCTTCTTCCTGTTTTATGACTACAGATCTGTAACTATGGAGACAGCAGAACAACATGGATTATGTCACCATATTCAAAACAGAAGTGATGCACGTATGAGGATAAGGGGAGGGTAAACTTTGATAATCGCATCTGAAATTAAAATGTGCTTTTAATTCAATTAAAATATGTTGCATAAAATAATAATTGTAAAAAAATAGATTCATAATAATAGTAGTAGTATTATTAGTTATAAATGATTAATTATCAAAATTAAAATAATAAAATAAAATAAAGCCTTTAAGTAACAGGAGGTCAAAATGATTAATACATTTCTAAATTCTGATAAAAAAAAAAAATTAAATGAATCTGTCATTAATGTTACTGAAAACCAGACAGAAGAACTGCTTCTCTAAAAATCCCATCAAATAGCAAATATTTGTACACATATTATAATGATAACATAACAGGACATGGCTAAAATTGTTCCATGCTCAGAGTAACCTGACTGACACACTTTAATACAGACCACAGTTCCCAGCATGCTCCTACATTTGACATCTCAATCTGAGTGTGGAAGTGATCTAATCTCTGCAGTCCTTCTCTGTGCTCCAGAATATACGTTAGATTGAGAGGTGAACACTGTATGAAGTGCTACACTATAAAGCACGATGCTATTCTGATGCAATGCTATTCTTTAATAACATTTGTCTTTAAGTTATCAAATATCTGCTTCACGCCTATAAGAAGAGCTTCTACTGTATGTCTCCCTAATGGTTTTTGAACCACCTTTTATCGCATTACAACATGGCACCAGAACAATGTCAACTGTGTATTGATTAAGGTATCCTTAGTATGCAAGAAGATACAGACCTATGGGAAATAGACTCTACAATGAACTAGACCCAACTGGTTAGAAATAAACGTTCATTCGTCTATATGTTGGCCTGCTTTTCTGAACGCAAATTAAACCTAGTCACAATTCACAGTGCATTCTTACCCAAGCTGTGTTTCAATCTATTTGTGTCAGGGTACATCGGGACAGCTATTATGTAACATTACAGTTATGAGGGCATCTGTTAAGCTGATGGCTGGTATGACTTGATCTATTTGATGCGCACCATTGTAAATAGGATTACGAAATTCAGGGAATTCTCAAAGTTGAAAACTTTCAATGGGAATAAACTGGAATATATGTGAGTTAACAGGAATTAATGGGAATAAACTGGTTAGCCAGGCTAGCCTATAATCATGGTTTAAACAACCAGATTTAATTTGTTTGTTGTTCAATGAAATAATTGATTAAAGTTATGCTCACAAATAAATCATTAATTGAGATAAATTTGTATTAGTTTGCATGCATGTCTGCTTATGACCAAACAAAATGTTCATATTTTCATTTCTATATGATACAGTTTTATAAATTATCTCAAATTTCCAATTAATTCTCTTCAATTCCGTAAATTCCCCTTAAAGCAGAACTCGGCAACTCTAGCGAACTCTAGTCACTTCTTCGCTGATTTTCCCTTTTGTTGTCGCATGTTTTCCCCACGAGCTCCCCCTACAGCTGCGGGGCGTATATTTCACAACACTCACTGTCGTAATAAATCTCACTTGCGGCGGCCTCCTCCCCCTCTCTACCGCTGCTCATGTGCGTTTGTTATGATCGGAGCAAGCCAACTGTATCGTGTGGAGCTATGTCTACCGTAATACATCATACATGCGTGTGTTTATGTCGAATTGCCGTAAAGCAATTCGTGTTTCGCGCTCGCTCTCGTTCTCGCTTCTCACGAGACTTCCAATTTCTATCTTGCCGGGACGGTAGTCCCCAAGTTGCAAGGTTGGTTTTCCGCCTGGGAACGCTGGGGGGAGCGGGGAAAGTCACCAATATCACCAGAACAGGTTGTTTAACCATCCAAATGATTTCTAGACAGTTTTATTAAGTTAAAAAAGTTACCAAGTTTTGCTTTAAGTTTCCAACTTGGAATATTTCCAAAATTGCCCATCTTGTTACCCTAATTGTAAATAACTTGAAGCAATAAATGCAGAGATGCATTGCACTTAATGCAGGAAATAATACCAAAAAAATGGGAGATTTCTTGTGTCAGAATCAATAAAAGAAACTATAGCCTTTTGAGACCATGATATATTAAATAAAAAAATATAAAATACATAAATATTAAATATAATGTAAAAAAAGAAACAGGAAGCCAAATTGATTAATATATATTAAATGAATCTGTTAATATTCAACTCTGCATAACTGTATATTGAACATCAGTTAAGGTGTGGTCACATTTACCATTACTCAATCCAGTCACTCCAATAGGAATTCACGCGATTGAGTTTCACAGGGCTGAAAAAGTTCCCCATGTCGATTTCTCTCATATTCAATTTGATCACGTGGCTTCGCCACACTGACCAACGGAAACCTGCTTGGTTTGAGAGTGACTTCTGTGAGAGCTGTACTTTTTACAACGCTACGCTATAGACAATTGAATTTTGCCCACAAAATTTCACTAATGTGACCGCACCTTTATGCTGAGAATAGACTATCAAGTTGCATTCAGTCTGAACAAATTGCTTGTCACTGAAAACTTTGTGTAGGACAACTTACATAACAACAAATGGAATTTGTTTGATTATTTTAACAAACTTTTAACTTTAGTAATAGCTCACTTCTAATAGTCTAATAGTAGGAATACACCTCTGAGGTTTGGATTGAACCCTTCTGACTTTATTTTACCCTAGGTCCAACCAATGAAGGATTACAATGTAGTTTAATATTAGACAGAACTGGCCACCCACATCAAATGAAGGCACTTTTTTATAAAGAAACATTGGATATAAGACAGAACATTCTCTCTTTATCAATACAACATGACATCGCACGTTTGTCTCCTTACCATGTCACACAGGATATACAGCAACAGTGCATGCTAACTAGCGTCCTTCCTGTCTGCTATTAATGAAGTCATCATTAGCAGGAAGCAGCAGGTGGGTTCATTTTAGCAGCGTCATCTTTGCATAGCACTTCCTGTCGACTTAATCTCTATCAGCACGGGGGCCTGGTCGACTGACTACACATTGACCCTGAATGACGCACTTTTTAATATAGCTTCTGCTCAAACAAAACCTTGGCAAAATAGAGAAATGATGATCTTGGCAAAAATGCCACGACGGCTGATTCTCATGCCATCAAGGAGTTTTATATGAGGTTATAATACACCGTGAGGGTGAATTCCCATTATTTAAATTTGGTGGAGGGAAACGATGATATGGCTTATTCTGCTTATTTGGCTTGGATGGATGAAACGGCAGATTGCCACTGTAAACACGCAATGGTGCCACACTTAAGAAGAGAATACACGTGACAAACAGGATCTGTTTTTTTGTCGTAAATCTATACAAAAATAATATGAAGATGTTTGCGAATATGTGGACACATACCTTTAAAGTGTTGCAGTCGCTCTTCATCCCAGATTCACTACAAAACAAAAATAGGTACAGATTGATATAAATTCCATTTTATACACACACACACATATTGTACAACTAAATGATGGTGAGTTCAAGAATTCCTGTGACATGTTTGAGTTTATCTGATGAATCAACATTCAAAACTCTCTTGGATAGTAACTCTAATTATTATATTTCTCATTTTAGCTGATGCTTTAGGTACAGCGACAGTCCCCATAAATCAACCTGAGGTTAAGTGCTTTTATTCAGTGGCACAATAATGATAGTTCATTTTAAGTTACCCGTCCAGATCCATAGGCAATGCTTTCCAGTCAGTGGTTCACTGTGAACTGTAAATATCAAATAAGATAAAAAATTAATTAACAGTAAAAAAAAAAAAAAAAAGATTTTAGTGTGTAATACATATATTTTAATATAGTACTTAAAGATGAAATATATTTAGTTATTTAAGCATATTAATTAAAATATAATACAAATTGCTTTATTTTAAATAAATAGATTTCAAAAATAAAATAAAAATAAATTCCACTGTGCAATCAGTCGCAAAACAGCGCCACCCAGTGACAGTGGAAAAATACATGCCTGCTTTGTTTACATCAGAAATAAAAGGTGCGCACTTGACTAAAAACATCATTAGCTGAGAAATAAGAGGCTGATGGTGGGGGTAAACCTCATATATTTACCTCACGGAACAGCAAACAAGCAGAAATGAAAAAAAGGACCACATAATCAATATTTTACATAAACCCAGTCATATAATAAAATGGACAGGTATTAAGCCTTTCATGCAAATCTGAGGTTATTTGTATGCTCAGGACAGCACCAAACTATGTGGTTAATCGACTGATGTCTGTCCGGAAAATTTACATGTTTTAATTAACGTAAAAGTAGAAAAAACGACCGAGCTCACCTGTCATGGTATTCCTGACTGTTCGTGATGAAAACATAATACATGGGTCAGGGCAAAGCACACTGGCTTGTAAATAAGAACTGCGTAACATCCTATCTTTGCCACGCCAAGTAGGCTAGGCCACACACACACACACACACACACACACACACACACCTTTGTCGCAGCAGAACCCTCCTCTTCCCTGCAAACCCCACCTTGATTTGTTTCTTTCTAAGAATCACCTGTAGGCTGAGTTATATTTAACTCAGGATAATATTTCCATGAAAACTAGTCAAGGTATTCCTAAAGCATCTCAATATACATAACTGACTGACAGCATCCTTATAATGCACCAAATCAGGACAGACTGACTTACCTACATATATGACGTTTTTCAAATAATAAATACATTATTTTGTATTAACGTTAGATCAAAACACAGTGATACAAAAGTTCATCAACATGTCACACAAAACAGCAAAACATTTTCCCTGAAGGTGGATTATTTACAACAACGCAACGCCTAATGTTAAGTACTTATCAACTTTACTAGATAGAATATACCCCACTAACCTGAACACACGTGTCGTTGTGTTATTCTAGCCCTCAATGATGTCAAACGACGGATGATAATTACTTGAACTGCATTTTTCAATTGCAAAGCGTCGTGTTGCCGAGCGAATAGAATGTTCCACAGTGCATCAGCGAGGCCCCGCCCAGCTCACACACCCCCGTTTTCTGATTGGCTGTCTGTCTAGAACGCAGTATGTCGTCAGCAGAATCACATGCTTTTGACGCATGTTTACAAACACTCGAGCGAATCACATGTCGCAGAGCCGTATTGACATGTATCGCGACTGCTGGGTTATTTGGATTGTTAGAAGAGGCATTTCCCTTTGCGCTACATATTGTTGTGAGACGTGCCGTTCAAATCGTACGACACATTTGAGTGTCCTGTCATCGAATGTGACCACACTATGACCCCCTGCAAGAAAAAGGCGTTTCCACTCGGCGGGTGAAAGTCTTACTGGCTGCAAACATGATGAACATGTTTTTAATTTACGATGTAAAGGACATTTTGATGTTTTCCTCATCTGGCAAGAAAAGCACAAAGAGAAAGAGCCCCCTTAGACACCCATGACTATTGTGGGTATTTTAACCTTAAATGCATGTTTTTATCATGTTAACATTATTGTTATGTTAGTGTGAACATGATTAGCACATGCATTTTCTTAAAAAAAAGATTAAAATATATTTTTAAGAGAAAAACACTGTTTTGACACAGTTATGGGGGTCTAAAGGGTCCCTTTCTGTTTTGAGCTTTACCTGTCACTATCAAAATTACCTTTACATCAGAAATAATATTCATGATTTATTACAATATATGATATATTTAATGTAGCCTATATGTAATTAAATGTATGATTTGCACTATTATGACAAAATAATAGCATATACAACTTGTACTTTTAATATAAAAAAAAAGCTTCACTGTCTTTCCAGCTTGACATAACAGGTCAAAATATACATGTTCTGCCTAGTCATCATTATTACACCAGGGGGCGACATTTGTCCAAGAAAAGATAACATGGATCAGTTAACATTCTTTATTCATGATGCAAGTGTCATGATTTTACACTATGCTGGTCCCTGTACACAACAAGAGAAGAACTTTAGACTCATTGTGTCCAAGTTGCTCTTAACGTATCTTGCTTTTAATATATTTTTATGCCTAGTATGCCTTCGGAGATTTTTTGTTGAGGCCGTGATGAATTATAAATAATGATAAAGTAGGCAACTTAATTACAACACACACACACACACACACACACACACACACACACACACACACACACACACACACACACACACACACACACACACACACACACACACACACACACATTTAATAATAAATCTAGGGCCAATATAGAAACAAACAGTTATGTAATTACAATTGACTGGAATGTTCAGAGTTGAGCTGAGATGACGCTTGACTTGGGAGCATTTTGGAGAACAGGAAATGAAATCGTTTAAATGTGTATTGCATCATGGTGGAAAGAAAGAAACATGTTTTCCAGATTCTGCATGGTCTTCATCAGATGTTGTGGCCTTGAAAAAACCACTGAAGACTCCCCTGTAAAGAGAGTTAAAACATCTCACAGAGAACAATAGTTTTATTCATTGTGTTTTCATCTGCTGTCCTGATCCTTCTTATGAAACCAGTTTTTTATGCAATGGTGACATTTTTTTCTAATTCTTCTTTGCTTTCAGTACAGTGGTATCTTGTAACTGTTAATTTAACCAGAAACCTAACAAAAAGTTCATTCCTTTGATGTTACAGTAATAGGGGAAACTAAGTTAACATTAATAAAAAAATTTGAGGTTTAGAATAAAAATGTATAGGTTGGGTACCTGCAATTGTAAAAAAAAAAAAAAAAAAAAAAAAAGTTCATACAAAAAAAGAAAAATAATTTTTTTGAAAACATTTTTTGATTAAGTTGTGTAGGTTACATTTAATGTATGTACATTTAGTACATATATTCATCAAACGTGAGATTTAGAGTAAAAATGTTTAGGTGATATATTTGCAATTGTAAAAAAATAAAAAAATAAATAATAAAACCCACTAATAAAAGGCTGAAATTAATGCAAATAAGTAATTGTCGGTTAATGATTCCAAGTTACATGACAAAAATGAGTTAGTAACATAATCCATTACATTACACATTTAAGGTAATATAATCAGACTACTTTTTGATTACTTTTAGATTACTTTTGACCTAACTCGTTTATCACAGCGATTTAAACAGGATAATCTTGTACCATATATATAAATACAAAGAGAAAGAAAATAAATTCCATTCTATGTTATCAACAACATAATGTGCATTAAATATTACATTATGTCAGGGTTTCCCAAACTGGGGTTTATGATGGAACTGCAGGGGATTCATGAGTTTAATGAAAAGCTATTAAGTAATTAAATCATAAAAGTTTAAAATTAAAAAAAAAAAAAAAAAAAAAAAAATCTCACTACACACTTACTAAAAAAATGTACTGTAAAAACATATTTGTTTTCCTGAATGTCATGGGACCATTAACTGACATCAGAGAACATATGATTATTATTATTATTGACTTGAATTGAAATTCTCAGGGGGTACTTCGAGTAAATATATTATAAGTCAAAGAGCTGCATTGCATGTAAATATGAAATGATGTGCATTTGTATATTTGCCTTTCAAAGACAGTAATACATTTAAATGACTCACTAAATAATAATTCAAATAATAATCAATGTGTCTGTCAAGAGCTGGTTAGATGTGCAATGTTGCAATGCTGAGAAAACACTTGATTTTAAAAATAAAATGATTAAATTCTGTGTGGGTCTCAGTTTTCAGCGAGAGACTCGTGACTAGTGGCTGATCTGTGTGTGCAATTCCACAAACTTCGAAGACCTTCATCTATTTATATATAAATGACCAACATCAGCTTTAATGAGTACATCAATTCTAAGCATGTACAGAAGAATTCTCATTTAGTTCTTCTGAAATGCTAATTTCAGATACGCCGTGTTGATCCATCATGCATGTTCCAAACAACAGGTGCAAACTTTGCACATGTGGAAAAATGTGATAGCGTACTTGACCCTTCCGAGCTGCAGTAAAATGTTATGATCCAGTAATATTCCTAAACCAGAGGACTATTACACTGTCATATGGCTGGTTTATACAGGCCTGTTCACACACAAAAACCCCTCAGCTCCTTCAAATGACCTCAATCAGGCACTGACTGACTGCTGATTGCATACTTAGAAATAAATGAATGCTTGTTAAAGTGTGGCTTCCAGTATTGGCAACTTGACACTGTGAAACTGTGTAGTTTTTGTATATGTGTGCACGTGTTAGCATCGCTAATAAAACTTAGCAGTATCATATTTTACACATGATGAAATTAACCCCCCCCCAGGCGCGACAACCAGGTGTCAGAGAGTGTGTGTCTGTTGAGAGGTCACTCTGGCTTGGACGGCTTGGTATGTGTGTAGTTTAAATTTTGTTATGGACACACCCTTTAGGTCAGACTTAGGAGCAGCACATGACTGTGTCAAACTCTCACACAAAGATGGATGGAAATGTGCACACGCCTTACTTGCGTAAGCAGCGATATCCTTCGCGCCACTTTACCCTTGTGTATGCATGTTTATGTCATGTACTCACCCAAAGGAACATTTTTTTTGCTTTATTACAATGCTTAAAGGAATATTCAGAGTCGAGAACAAGTTAAGCTCAATTGACGGCAATTGTGGCGTAATGTTGATTACAGTAAAAAAATACAATTTTAAACAACTTTTCTTAAAGGGATAGTTCACCCAAAAATGAAAATTCTGTCATCATTTACTCTCCCTCAAGTTGTTCCAAACCTGTATGACTTTCTTTCTTCTGCTGAACACAAAAGAAGATATTTTGAAGAAAGTCGGTAACCAAACGACTGATGGACCCCATTGACTTCCATAGTAGGAAAAAAAATACTATGGATGTCAATGGGGACCAGCAACTGTTTAATTACCAACCTTCTTTAAAATATCTTCTTTTGTGTTTAGCAGAAGAAAGAAAATCATACAGGTTTGGAACAACTTGAGGGAGAGTAAATGATGACAGAATTTTCATTTTTGGGTGAACTATCCCTTTAAAAAGCAAAAATCGTGGTTACAGTTAGACACATTGGAAGAGAATATACACTGCAAAAAATGCCTTTCTTTCTTAGTATTTTTGTCTTGTTTCTAGTCCAAATATCAAACGTTTCTTAAATAAAGATGCATTTACTAAAGTAGTAAAATGACATAAGATATTAAGTCTTGTTTTCTGGGGAAATAAATAAAAATGAAGTGAGTTTTTGCTTAAAACAAGCAAAATTATCTGCCAATGGGGTCAGAAAAATAATAATTAAGATTAAGATTATTTTTCTTACCCCACTGGCAAATAATTTTGCTTTTTTTTAAGCATCAACTCACTTGATTAATTCCCCCGGAAAACAGGACATAATATCTTATGTCATTTTACTCATCTAGTAAATGCATCTTGATTTAAGAAATTTTTGATATTTGGACTGGAAACAAGCATTTTTTGCAGTGTAGACAAAATTTGTAAAAGCTAAAATACTCAATAGTTCTGCCACAATACGTAAACAATATTCGCATTAATATGACTTTGTGAAGAAAAGCCATTTAAACAGCTTTACAGCTCAAACAATGCACACATTTTACCTTAAGAATTAATGGCTTTGTTCAGATCGCTTTTGAAACTGAGACACATATGAGATTGTTGGAGTAATTTTCTCAAGAGAGATTGTCGCAGATTGTCTCCATTTGCTCTACATCCCTTTGCTGTCTTTGAGAAACAATGTATATTGAAGATAAATCAACAAATCTCAGCAGATGTTCTCTCTGTTTCACTGTCTTATTTTCTATCCTCCATCCAAATGCTTACAGTGAAATCTGGAGGTCAGCCCACGTCCAGCAGCCTCCTCTGACCCTCCTGTAAGAACAGTCAGTCACGTATAGCCGTGGATTATGTGTTCTCTATAGTATACTGAGCACACCCTCTTGTCATAGGACATCGATGACAGTATGTGTGTATTAATAACCGTCTGGTTTGTGACTAGGTGTAGGGAGGGATGGAATGAAGTGAGGACTTTGAGCTGGAAAGATGAATTACTCTGAAAGGCTAAACGGTCATTGAGTTCCAGGCAAAATAAAGGCCCTGCATTAATAAAATGCACAATAATATATTCTGTTGTTTAAATTGGGTGACAGGGTTGCAGAAAGCAGAGTGTGATCCATAAATCATGCATGAACAATATGGGCCAAAGTGTTGATTTTTACAGATTATCAACTTTTTTGTTCTTTATATGAACGTTACAATAAAACTATATTGGAAAATGTTTACAATGCATCATTTACTTCATCAATTATTTGTGTCATTATACCAATCACTGAGTAATTTGGTTAAATTATGAAAAAATGCAGATATTATTTAATTATGTAAATGTAGGATACATAAAAAATAAGAAATAATGGTTTAATATGCATTCCACTACAGAATAACAGTAAATCATCTGAGTTGTAAATGATGCTATTGTGGAAATGTCCATGACTTCAAGAAAAATCACAGAATTCTCTTGTGATGCATGTATAAATGTTGGACATGGCTAGTCGACAAATAAAACCATTGAGAGTGTGAAATGTGTGTTTTAGGAGGATTTAAGTGCCCACGCCCTTATTTTATGACTTCCCCTTTCTTCGGCTGATAGAGTGACCAATCTGAGTGAAATTCTGTTCTATTGCCTGAATGCCTCTCGCACACACAAGAAGCATCTCCAGACCATATTGGTCACCGAATAGATTAGATTAAAGCAATATGGATCATATACTTTTATTGTCCTTGAAGTGAAAAGGTGTTGATGAAATCATTTTTGTCAAGCAGGGACTGTTTCTTGTGTGTGATTTTATGTGTAGTAAAAAACAAAGCACCAGCCAAAGATGCATCAGCAGTGGTTCCCTAGAAAGGGGGAAACCGTCAATTCGTCAATTTCCTGCCCAGATCTGTAAGGGCCAGATGTTTTCCAACCCCGAGAGATAAAGACCATGTCAACATGAAGCAGTCAAAATGCTCACATAAAGCAGGAAGTGGGTAAACATTCTTAAGCTCACTTATTCCTAATAGAAACCTCCTGAGGGTTCAGCTTCTATAATGGGGACAGAATGGTCACATGAATTGGCTTTCTGTAGGCTATATAAGAGCATGTGATCACCCAGGACATTTACCCAATGTTTACTTTGATTAGAATGCAATTGACTTACAATTCACCTGCAAACGCCTCTGTCAGAAAGATGAGTGATATTTGAAACAGACGTCTCAAAATATAATATCAGGAGTAGAAATGAAAGTAATACAATTAAACATTTAACCAAGTTTTAAACCAAATCAAAGAACAATATAATATCATCTATATAATATATTATAATTAAATATAATTATTTATATAATATAATTATTTATTAAAATAAGAAATCAATTTAATATTTAAATAATTAAAATAGATAGGCATAGACTCATCTGGTTTGGAGAACAGGATTTCCATGCAATTATATCCATTAGAGAGCTTTTCTCAGTAAACATTGATTAAATTATTATCATAACTCAAATTAAATCATGCCTATTCCAAAACTATTAAAGAGTTAGAATTGGTGGTCTTCAATCAGAACAGAAAGCTGTACCAAAGATAACACGAACCAAAGATTTCTTTTGTGGTATTTATGTTCATTTCAAGTGTTCTAATACATGAGGTAAGTGCACTTTGCACCCTTCATATGTCCTCTATCTTTCTCTCCCTTCATCTGCCGTTCTCTCTCCGTGACGACAACAGACTCTCCAGGGATTCTCCGACCTCCCCTCCCTTGGCTGGTGTGGCCTGAACCCCCATGACACATAACATTCTTGGACTTCTCTCACTCTATCCCTCAGCAAGGCTATCTAACCATCAGAGTGAGGCGGAGGAAAACTCGACAAACCTCACAGCTGCGACAACACACACCTTCACAGGGCCGACAAGAGAAAACACCCTGCTGCCTTGGCTTGGGTGGGAGTGTGGATATATGTGTGTGAGTTTAATCTCTGACTCCTTGTGTCACACACTCTCACACGCGCAGAAAAAAAACAGTATTTTCTGCAAGAAAAACAGATAAGCTCAGGATTTCTCTTGGTCAAACACGTGTTTTGATGATCAATGAGAACAAGTCTGGTCAACAAAAACAGATTTTGGACATGGAGTTCTTGGAAGAAATAGCCATATGGATACATGACCATTTAGTGCCATTAAATAACAAAATATGTATTTTTTTTCTATTGATCATACATAGCTGTACATGCTAAATACTGCAATTTGTAAAGTAGTGGTCATATTTTTGAAGCCCTGTCACTTACATAAATATTGCTTTATTAAAGTCTATTACTGACAATTAGACTTTATTCCTGGCTGGTGGAAACACTTTATTTTGTATCACACTTGCATTTTTACCATGCATGAAAAACACAGCAATGACGATTAAAACTTTTCCTTGCTTATGGCCTGTAAAACTATTATTAGTGACAGCCAAGGAAGGGAACCATCTCATAGTCTTGGCGGTGCCAAATAATTTCTGTATTATAACTTGTTCCTCATTTGGTCATGCCACGAACATTAGTTCAATTTTGCTGATAAATCTTCTGACAACTAGATTACTACCTAGTTGAAAAAAACGTTTTTTTCCTGACAAATTTTTAATAAATCAAAGTCCGTATATTTCTGCCTGCTGTTCAAGAATGGCTCTTTCAAACGATTCTAAGCAACGAATCTGTCAAATGGGTGGGTTTGCAAAACATGAATCATTTTTAATGAATCGTTTCGCGATTCGGTCTTAATTATTCGAACTCACTCGGACACTCGGGCACTGAATCGTTTGGAACGTTTTTTTGAACTGTATAGAACACAGTGAACTTAAAACTTTACCCACAGAAAACTGGACTAAACCTTCAAATCCATCCAATCGTGAAAGACGAGGAGGGTCTGAAGATCAATACCTGTGTACTGTAGGTAAAACATATTTAGTAGCCTATGTTACAAAATAACAAAAACGTACCATGGCATATCATGGATTTTTAGATGTGGTGTCTACGCTTGGAGTATCATGTCATTACTATGCTTACTGTACACGCAAATCATTCAGTAAGATAATATAGGGCTATAAAAATATGGTACATGTCGTGTGTTAGAATCTGATACCCAGGGTAGGCTCATAAATTAGTAACGGTTATTTTGAGGTCAACTAGTCGTTCTTTTCAGTTAGCCTAAAGGCCCGTTCACACCAAGCAGATAACTATAAAGATAACGATAAAGATAACTATATATGCGTCCACACCAACGACCGATAATGGTCTTTTTATTCTAAGCACGCGTGCGCCCGGATGATCCAGATCCATTTTAAATGCGCGAGACCTTTAAATTAGAGTGGATTCTGATTGGCTGTCAGTGTTTTATCGTTCGACAGCTGGAAAAAAATCGTTCTGAAAGTGATCCCAACGATATCGTACCTCATATCTTTATCGTTATAGTTGTGCTGTGAACTCTGTTATTCTTTAATATGGAGAACGATTTTTAGAATTATATCTTTATCGTTATCTTTATAGTTATCGTGCTTGGTGTGAACGGGCCTTTAGTCATGATATTAAATTAATTTCTGTCCTAAAGGAAGGTTGTTCCTCAGTCTTTTGTTTGTTTGTACCAGACTCGTTTGTACATGTTTTGTTTGTTTTGGTGGGTTCTGGGTTGCACTGTGAGGTTATTGTGGTTCACTCATAATTTGTTGCTATTTATCATGAAAGTGATCTGCATTAGGGTTATGGGAATGGAATTGTGGGGAACAAGAGCATCCTGTGATTATCAGAGGAGATTATGAATTACATACAGGTAGAAGACTCACAATAAATATGTGAAATTAAATGTCAGGGCAGTCTTTTCCGTTTCCTCTCACGTTGGTATTGTGATGTTTTTAGCAATATTTGCTATATTACTAAAAGATATTTTATGCCGTTGGTCTTCGGACCATATAAGGCCGCATAAATATTTGGTCTGGATCTGGGCCTGGCTTACAAGAAGGCAGTCGGACTTCCAGCATAGTGAAGGTTTTAATTACCTAGTCTGTGTGTATCTTTTGAGGATCCCACAGGCATGAAACGGAAGTTGCAATAGTCTTTTCTTCCCTATTGTGACGTTTATCCATGTGAAACAGCTTCTCGAACAAGAAAAAATGTAGTGCAGGACTTGATTTTTTTATCCATTGAGAATTGATTGAAATATTGGATGGTTGTTTGTTATTGTTGTGATTTCATGTGAGTGACAGGTTGTCCCGCCCTCACACATGTAAACACATCATCATCAGAGTCAGAAATTAAGAGTTAAGAGGTCTTTTTTTTTTTCAGTGCTGGACGGTGTTTGATATTGTTCTGGATCTACTGTAGGTTTCTGAGGTTCTGGTCTTCAACTCATCTTTGGAATGTTGCCATTTTTATTGATATTTGTGCTGGTTTAGAAAGTTTAGCCATTCATAGCTTAATTTCCAGGAGATATCCTGGATTATCCCATTAACAGCAGAACTCAGCAGTCAGTAACACATAAACGCTGACTTGCTTTCTCTTAAACTGATTAGGGACCACCGAGCCCCACCCAAATCCCTGCATTATGATGTCATCACCGTCTCTTACACAAACCAGCTGTTTGCTTAAATGGCCTTTAGAGACCATCCAAATTTTTGCACGTGTGTACAAGAATGAAAGAGAGAGATGGAGTGAGAACATATGTGTGCATTTCATATCAAACAGAAACTCTTGAGTAAACAGCCCAGCAGCCAAATAAATGAAAAATTGTATCATATAGATCCAAGGCACACAAAGACGAGGTCTCACTGGGGTAAAGTAGAAATGATTAGTGATCACATACTGATTTTTTCCCCAAAACTTTATTCCTATCACAAACATACATCAGTTTAACACAATGCTAGTACACCGATCCAAAATAAGACTGAACACCGGAATGTTATAAATGTCATAGTTGAAATAAAGGACATGATATTCATATGTATATACTTTCATATATTCGTATTGAACCTTAAAACATAATTTAATTTTCTGTCAGTTTATTTCAAGAGATACCACTGACACTCTAGCACTCAATTTTGACACAAAGGGTTAGTCAAGTCTAGTGTCAGAAATCTTGTGAAGAAGTGTGAAGTATTTAAACAAGATATGGGTTGAAAATTGCATTGTATTGGAGTGAATCTACTAAAACTAAAGGCGATGGGTAGGCCTAAACTCCAGGGTTTAATGGCTTCAACTAATTATGCCTAATGATTTATGTACAGTGTAGTAGCAAATGTAGATACAAAGTAAAACACACCCACCCACTCAAGAAATTTCTAAAAATTAAGGCAGGTCATCCAAACGATTAAGTCAGTCATTCAGTCCATAAACACTACATCTAGATGCCTAGAATAAAAAATATTACAAAAAGAGCATAATACTGGTTTACAAAGTACGGTGTAACTCAATCCAGAAATGTAAGATAATATTTAGCTGTTACCCTGAGTGCTAACGGGCTTTGCAGCATAGCTAATTTGTTGGATTTTACATTAAGGGTTGTTCGCAGCAATGAAATGGAGTTCACGTGTACACTTAAACTGATTTTTTCATGCTCACCAACTCCAGAAATCATTACTTTGTCATGCAGTGATATTAACAAAATTATACAAGACTATTAACTAGTCAGATCATACTGTACACAAAGAAGAACATATAGAACATTTCATAAGTCTAGAAACACACAAACAACCCAAAGCAAACATAAACAGAACTCATGCACCATTGGATTCTGAGAGTTTCTTTATGGTGTGATGTGATTTACACTCAGCTGGAAGCTTTAGAGCGCTGGGACAGGAGCACGGATCCTCCCGGTGTTATGTTCCAGCCCTGGCTGCTCTTATGGAAGCCAGCAATGACTCATGGGAAAGGTTCCCCACCCCACAGTAGTGTTATACTCAAGGGTTGCACCTCTTGGACTAAAACGATTTTTATTGCATCATATTTTGATTGAATTTAGCCTATATGATGTTCTTGTTATAAATCATCACTGTCATAACTGGCATTTTACAACTTTCATAGCATCACAACAATCTTTCATATAGCATTCAAGCATTGACATTTATTTTGCTAGATAAGGAGGAGGATTACTTGACCAGTTGTTTTTATTTTATATATGTGTATGCCATACTTTGATTCAAAAATGTTTACTTGTTCTGTATGACTTTAAATGGAACATTTTGCATCATATTTACATGTAAATGTGGGAATTTGAGTCTTTGTCTCCCTTGAGCCTTCTGACGGCCAAGGTCAATATGCAGTAGATTGAGTTGGGTTTATAAAGCAGGAATTGAGCGTTTCACCCAGACCCTCGTTGGCAGAACGGCTCATTCACAGCTCTGTGTCTGCCGTCTTGGTGGTCGAGTGGCCATTGGTGGCAGCAGGGGGAGTTTGGGGCTTCACTGCTTCTTGTGACTCTCCGTTAAGACTTGGCTTCTCCTGGGGCTCGGGTTGGTTCAGAGGGGCCACAGACACCAGAGTGTTGCCCTGGTTCTCCTCGTCAGCCATGTAAGACTCCTCAGCCTGTAGGAAAACATGATACAAACAGATTTATTATTATTATTAGTGCCCTCCAGAAGCTTGCTTTCTGCAAGTGAACAGCGCCTTGTGGTGCCATCTCAAAGAAAGATGCACAAAATCAGATTTTTCATAATCAACACTTGATGAGCAAGACCCTTGAAATAAGGTCGGTGTGTTCTTGGAGCAGAATATGAAAACTGCCATAAAATCATTTTTATTTTATAGAATACATGTCATGATGCATCTTCAAAGCTAAAGCATTCATTGAGCAGCATATGGCTTATGAAATCCTAGCCTGTGATGTATGTATGTTTTATTTTATTTATTATTTCTCTTTTTGAGGTCCGATGGAGTGCACTTTGTTTCAGTTTCATAATTTGACATAATTTAGCTGAGAAGGAAAACAGCTTACAACTATTGGCTAGGAGATGAAACAGTTCGTGTTTCGTTTGCATGTGTTGTGGTTCTGAACATTAGATTGGGCGTGTGCTGGAGGAACTGCGCTGCACTGATATGCTGCCAATTGTTTCCCTCTTAATTACAAGCTTGGCAACACTTCTTTACCAAATACGCTAAACTTTGCAATTAAAATGATTGCATAACACATTCAAAATGGGAATTTGATCGGGAACACTCGGTGGTGGAGAAACAGTTGTTGAAGTCATCGATTTGGGCAGGAAATGAATGAATGTGAAAATTTGCTTTAAAGATTTGCTAGGTGTTGATATTAGTAAGGATGTTACAGTTAGTAAGGATATTACAGTTAATGATCAGGGATGTTTCTTTGGGCCATTAATTTGGGGACTCACCAGTTTTATGCCTTTGCCGTTAGTTCGGCGATGGCACTTGAAGTAGTATATGCCGACTATTATGGCAGCAAGCAGTAAGCCGGCCATCAGCACAGACACGAAAACTGCAGGAGAAGACCCAGAGGCGCCTTTCTCTTCTGTATTAATTTTCGCCTGTAGAGAAACACATAAACACCAATGTATTAACATCTTCAGAAGGATTTGAACATTGTGTAGATTCAACAGCATTTTGAGTCATAATTTGTATTTGATCAAGGGATGTTGATTCAGTATGGCTGTTGCATTTTTTGTCGTAAGTCTGTTTTGATGAAATAACTCTGATATTGGTACAACCAACTGATATTGGTAGATGTGGGATATTTATTTGTGCATGCTTATTTAAATTTTTTTTTTTACATAATGATGCTAATGCTTACTTAAAGGGATAGTTCACCCAAAAATGAAAATTTTCATTATTTACTCACCCTCAAATTATTCCAAACCTGTATGAATTTCTTTCTTCTGCTCAACACAAAAGTAGATTTTTTGAAGAATATTGGTAACCAAACAGTTGATGGACCCCATTGACTTCCAAGTCAATGGAAGTCATCAACAATAGAGCATTAGACCCTTACTCTGTCCATAGTACTATCGTCAACCTCTCTCATCAGCATCAGAGTACATAGGCCTACATATAATGTATATGTAATCTATATAATATATATAGCACTTGTAGAGCACACAGTGTTTTTTGGGGGGTCAGAGCGCTCTTGATGACTTTGCACATTCACTTTATTTAAAAAAATTAACTGAACCAATGATGATTCTGAAAGAACTACTGTTGAAAACGAACACATCTTTCATGCGCATCTGATTGACAGATAAACCGCGCCCTCTTATTTAAGTGTTGTTTTAAATTTTGTGGATATTTGGCCTAACAGTTTGATTAATACATTCAGTTTAACAACATTAAGTTAAAGAGGGTAAACTTTAACATTCAGCTGAACCGTGCATGTAGGCTATGTTTCAAACACTTGTCCCTGTACTTGAAAGAGCGTAGTTTTTTTTTATAACTTTGTCCAAAAGTCCAAAATTACAACAACAGTGGTTTACATATATAATTAAATTATTTGATCAAAATTGTTGCTAGGAACAATTCAGTATAGCTGAATATTGGTAGGGACATGTCCCTAGCGTCCCAACTAAATTCTACGCCCTTGATATTTAGCATTCCTAAGCTTTCCTAATTTAGACATTTTCCACTCTCCCTGACATGCGTCCCTTATACGAACCCTTGATACAGAAAACAAAAAGAGGAAGTGAACAGGAAGGAGTCTTTGTAGTTTAGCACATCTCCCTGCCTTTTACAAAGCATTTATGATGTGTCACGCCATGGTGTCATGCCCGAATGATCAATGCCTATCATGATGAAAACAAATGAATGATTCTGCATCAGACTGGCCTATCAACACTATTATCTCACCAACTATACTTTCACTGGTCTCAGATCGGTTCTTGCCAACATAGACGATCATCATCTCCCCCACTTCTTCTGTCTAACCTCTTTCCTGGGTTCATAACCGCATGGCACCAGTGAGAGGAAGCCCCTCTTCTCTCCCACTCATTCATCTTTTGTGTGCAGGGATTATTTATAGCGAATGACAAAACAGGATCTCCCTAATCTGAGCTCACAGGCATCAACAGCTCAAACTGCCTTGCTAAACTTTATCCTCTCAGACACCAAGCTTCCTTCCTTTCTAATGTACACGGACGCAGATGACAGCAACTGAAAACATCTGAAGTCATTCTGTCCACTGGTTTGGGTTGGCAAAGAGTCTTCAGCTCTTGTAGAGATACTGTATATTGGAGTTTAAACAACTGTATAATATACCATGGTACTAAAATTAACGTACTCTCCTTTCAAAATGACCATGATACTGTTTGGTAAATGTCCAAAAATATGGTAGTACGATGGTACTTTTTTTGTAAATTAATCACAAGAAGTGCCAAATAGACTAAAACAGTTACCATAAAACTACCAAATGTTTTTGGAGAAGTACCATGGTATTATTGGAAGTACTTTGGAGTACCATATAATTGAATATCAGTGCCATGATATTGCCATCTGTAACCATCACTGTACCTCTACCATACTTGTTTTCTGTAAGGGACATGTAAAGAAAAACACAGCATTGATGTTCTATTCAAAAATGGCACTTTTCCGTTGATTAATAACTATACGTTGAGTTTAGGAAAATGTCAGCATATTCTTGGATTTTTTTTCATATTCTTCATGAAAGCTGTTGACCAATGAAAATCAGTGATCAATAATCAATTAAAAGAAAACTTGTATAGTTCTTAATCAATCTGTCAAATTACATTCTTTTCAGGCCATTGTTTTTTCCACCCAGAATTCCAATCCATAAAACTGACTCAGAATGACTTACTTCTGATTGTTTGGATTCTTGATTTGAGGCTGGATTCACTGTTTCCTTTGTCTCTTCAGGATTGTTGTTGGAGGCTACGGTTTCTGGCTGGGTTGGTGGGGATGTGATCAGGGTGGCGGATTTGCTGTTGCCAGAGGCGCTGGGGTCTGATGGAGCTAAAAATAAAAAGAATCATGTAATAGTAGTTTCACCAACTAAAACACTTTGCAATTTTTTTCTTGGACATTCTTGATGGCTCATACCAGTGTGTTGAGAAGTGTAACCGGAACTTGGTTTGGTTGGTTCAGGTGTTGTTTGAGCTTTGACCTCAAGGGTTGAGGATGCTGGCAGAACTGTGTTTGTTACTGAGACTGTTGATGGCACCATTGCCTGATCTGCTGCTGAGGTTGTTCCCGGGTCTATTGAAGCACCAGCTGGAGTGGTTCCCTGTCCCTGACAACCTACACGGAAACACAGAAAATGCTCAGTGTCAAATAATCGAAGCTTTAGGTTGGACTCCCACCTCAAGTTGGTGAATGACTGCATGTTACATAAATAACGAAGAACATGATAGAATTTCTGTAGCTGCCATTAATGCGCCGCCCATAACAGCAATTACAATGAATGTGATCTTATTAATTTTGCTTTAAGATCACCTCAGACACAGAACATTCATCTCAGTCACTTTTTTCCAGTGTTGACTTATTTCCTATAGAAACAGGAAGTCAATAGTTTCTATTAATCATGAACATGGTTTTAGGGAGCAGCACATCAGTATTCCTGATTCACATTTGATTCTGATTCACAAGCTCTTGATTTGCTTTGTTTTTAATTTTATTCTGATTTGATTCCAGTTTCCATTTCAGATATATTTCCATTTTGACACAAGAAATTCTCTCTCTATCATCTTTACCAAATATTCATTAAAATAACCAAAGAGTCATTTGTTTCGGGTATCATACAACTGGTTGTGCCATATGTACGTTTTTGATTCACCAAAAAAATAAATTGGCTCATAGGAGTCATTTGTTTGTGATGGGGCTACGCTGTTATGCTGTTATGTTTTTGATTCACTAATAATAATTTGTTCATTAAAAGTAATTTGTTCATGAATCACTGGTTGCATTCTGTGTTTGTTTTTCTGTGCAGAACGTGATGTTGTTTTATTGCATCACATTTAATGCAAACTCACATTCACAACTCAGGTAAAATCGGATTTATTTTGCCATAGTGCTGAAAATTATGCATTCATAGCAGTGATACATGCAATCCTAATATTAAATAATATATATATATTTTTAAAGTTTTGTGAAACAGTAGAGTTTGGATTTTAATCAAGGTTTCCATGCCACCCCTTCATTTCATATATTAGGCTACTACGGAATCACAAAGGGCTTGCAGGGTTTAACTTGAGTGTCAGATGCTCCTCATCCAGAGATTGCCGCACAGTGTTTGCTAGCATGTGGGTGGTAGGTGAACCCTGAGGTTGAGAAGAGGCCTGGCCCCTCCTTGACTGTTATTTAATGCCCTTCTGTCTCCACCCTCTCCAAAAATGTGCCTTGTTTGCACAGCCACTCTGCATTATTAATAACTTAAGCAGGGGGGTAATGCTGCCGACACTGACTGAGCAAATAAACATCACCCTCGAAAAGTCAAGACCTTTGGCTTTGCTGTACATTACCACACTCCTTAAGAAAGAGTTTTGTCTAGAGGCGTGGAATGCAGGAAGCGTGTGGCTGGGCGTAACGTACGAGTGAATTCATTTTCTTGGTTGTTTTAGGTGTTGCATCCTCAACTAACAACACCACATCCAAAAGTCATTGAACTTGTGCTCAAGTCAAATATTTGAGTTTTCACTTTTGATTGACAATAAAAGTTAAGGTCAATCAAAGTGCAAATTTGAGGTTACTGTGAAATACAATTAAAGTCAATTTTTGGTGGATTTAAAAGCATAAATTATTGTAATTGTAAAACTAACATGTTAATTATGTTGTTAAAACTGATGAATTACAGTATTTGAGTAATTGTAATTAAGTAAATATTGGACATAAGTTTATACATATAAGGTTTATAAGCAATTTTTTTTTTAGAACTACAGTCATGCTTCACACTTGTGACTAAATATCGAAACAGTGAATATTTGAACATGTATTGATTATTAGCCCCTTTCTCTTCCATTATTTTAAATTTTTAACCCAGAATTTTCCTCTTTTTTAAAGGAAGCGGGACAAGTGGAAATACTTTTTTTTTGTGGTGGTAATTGACATGGCACAAATGCTGTTGATTGAGTACAACTTGTATTAATCCCCGGAATACTCTTTCAAGTGTTTTTCAGCAAAGGGTTGAATTTTTTTTTTGTTTTGTTTTTTTGCCATTGGGCATTTGAGCAGCTGAGCTTTAAATTTAGAACACTTTGTGGTGTCATTTAGGACACCACACGTCTTGCCGTCAAACTCGTTGTCACGCAGGCTTCAGAATGCTATCTGGAGCTCATGCTGGGTGGTCTTGTGTTTTCCTAACTAGCAATACAAAGATATCTGCCACACCCTGATCATAACTAATTCTACATTTGTCTCAACAGGTGTGACTGTATCAATGCCACTGTATTGTAAGGCAGCAATGCTGAAACAATGAACCATTACCTTGATGAATCTTTTTAGTTAAAACACCAAAAGAAATGACAATCTGTGATTGGTCAAGCTCAGATCTCGTTGATTGCTATGATACCTCGCTTGCTGTTTGGGATTCTTAGCATTTTGTGATTTGTGATTTGCATGGCCACCATGATGGCACTCGCCCGCACGTACAGCAAGAAGCACTCCTCCTTCATTACAGAAACACTCTTGAGTGTCTTGTAAGCGGGTCTATCGTGCTTGATACTGTGAGTGGCTGGCTATATAGTTTAATTGGCTGAACTGGGCATGCATCCTACAGCTCTTAAAAATGTTAATAAAAACTAAGCACTGGCTTACACTAGCCAAAACCTGACATGTTTTTATTGATATAATAACTGTTAGGAAGAATGTTCCCTCTTCTCCTAATATCACATAAACAAGACCAGCATACGTGAACGCCTTTGTACACTTCTGTATTTGTGTGTTTTCTACAAATGAGAAGCACAACAACATGTCTTTAATTGTGTAAAGTGTACAGAACAAAAAACCCCTTCTAAAAGCAGCACACAATGACAAAGTAGCGACATCCTGTTTTCCAAACTTTCTGTCTTAAATGGTATGTCTATGAGATTAGAATTAGTGCATCTCAAATCATACATATGTAATTTTGGGTTTATTTAGCTAGATGTTAATGCTAAAATGCAAATGCAAACAGTATCCAAAAAGTGTGTTTTCATGGTATTGTTCTGTGCAGGGACATGGCTTTTGTTGTGGTACAACATCATCATCCGAATAGCAGGGAATCTTTGAGGTGAATGAGGTCATCCTAGACAATTCGTATAAATATTGTTTCTCATAGCCAGACAACTGATTAAACCTTGTGGACACAACTTTGTTTCCAGTTGGACTGATGAAAACCTTGTGTTGCGTGAAGTCAGCTAGTCAAATCCGAGTTCGCCAGATTGGGAAAGCACTTTCCAGTTTTTAAAGTGTCTGAATGTATGCTTACATTTTATGCATCATAAAATTCATATCTTTTTGTCCATACATTTTATGTAGACTTTAATAAATGTTCTACATACATTTGTTACTGCATAATATGCATTAAGTTATGTGTAACACATAATGCATCAATTGCTGATGATTATCTTGGCAATTATTTTTTATAGTTTTAAAGTTACAAAATGCTTTATGAAATGCCAGTTGCATTTACATCCGTGATGTCTCTCTTCAAAGCTACTAAACAAACTTCAGTCATGCCAACTTTATTAAGTATTATCATACTTAGTAATATCATACTAATCTTTATTAACGTGGTCACCATGGCAGTATGATAAAAATTAGAGATTGTAGAATGCACATTCTAGTTTGATGAAGTTGGTCAGTTGTTATAATTCAACCTCAAAAGGCATACAACTCATCCCATAAAATTTTCATCCCAAATGATATATTCCTCTTGACATATTTAATATTTCACAGTTTGTGTGGCAGTGAGATCTGGTAATCAAACTGACTTCTGGATGCCCTGACAGCAAGCATAAACAGAGATCTGGAAGAGTGGCTTCACCTAACTGCTTCAGTGCATGTTTTTCATCCAACAATACAACAGAAATATTACCGGAATCATTGTTTTCCTAAGGAAAGTGACACAACAGGGACAAAATGTGCTCTCCAGATTTCTGAATCGCTCTAATCCATTCGATGGTGTTTTGGCACGTCTGGTCTGATGTAATGAGACAATCTTAGGCAAAGACTCCCCAAAATCCCCAGTGCTTTCAGCTGTGTCTGAATGGACGAATGGCAGTAAGCTTAGCCAGACACGTCCTGACAGCTCTGATATAAACCTGAGAGCTAAAGCCTCCTTCTTCCACATTCCCTGGAAACATGAGAGATGCCCCTAAAATGTTTGGGTTATTTTAAAGTAAGTACCTCATTAAATAGACAGTTATGCGGATGACAGAATTTTCATTTTCCAGGCAACTGTTCCTTTACGTCTTAGTTGTAGGGTTCAGATTTCAAGAATTGTGCTTTATTTTGTTTTTATCTACAGTATATGGAGTTGTGCTGAGCTAGAAAGATGGCAGAAGAACTCCAAATGACCTTTTTTCAGTGGCTCTCAAAGCATTTTAAGTCATGTTTTGATCATTGCCTCTTTAAATGGTCCCATGGGTCTACTCATAAGACTAAAAATGATGTCACTGTAATTTTCCCATAGACATTTATTTCTGGGAATCTAAAGACATGTCTAGAAGATTTCTGGTCTGTATCCTCAACTCAGTCCCCAGGGGCAATGCAGCGATAAGCAATCTGCCTTTTCACGGCTCATAAGGGAGTGTCTTTAATCTCTAAAATGCCCGCATTAATGCTTAAATCACAAGCTTGTTGAACTCTGGGATAGCTTCCTAACAAAGACCTCCTCTTGTTCTCCCTTCCACACTCAGATCTGTGACGTGATTATCTTGCAGGACAGAAGGCCATCTCAAGATCTCCTATCTCTCTCCTATCTCTAGGTCTGGTTGAAACAGGAGAAACCTAAATAAACAGTTCAGCGAAAGAGGAAAGATTGTGATGACGGATGTAGGCAACTCAAAGGGTTGGTAATCACTCTAATAATCTCTAATGTGTTGTCCAGCAGGGTGGAGTCCATCTTTCTCCATCACCAGATGCACAGATCTTAAGGGAACCACTCTCCTCCCAGTGTACTTTGTGCTTAAACATCAGGCCCTGAGTCTGACGTCTGCAGCCTGCTGAGCTGGACGGCAGCCTGGGAATCATGGCTTCTCCACCCAGGCCATAGAGAGAGCATCTCTTGGTGATCAGAGTCAGCTGCAGCTCAATCCCCTCTCTTAAGCAGGCCTGTCATGTTAACATTTATCATCCATCCATCCATTGTTCTATCTATGGTTCTATCTATCAATCGTTCGCTCTATCGATGTCTGTCTGTCTGATTCATTTTCTCTGTTGGGAGAGAGTTGGTATACAACTTTCTTACAAGACTTTGTCAAGCCAACGTTTAAAGTTTGTTCTGACAAACTTGGCTTTTTCATTTCGCATTTAACTATTTTTTAAAATAGTATTTGGAGTCTTTTTCGTTGGTTTATTTAAAAAATCTTACAGTGGAAGCCCCTGTGATGCACTGTTGGTGCGATCACAAAATATTATTTCTCGTTATTTCTTATAGGTCAAAGAACTTCATGGGCTCTTTTAACGGACACACTAGGAAATCCAGTGGTCACTCTATCCACCCCAACTACCGGATAACTATTTCCATTTGCAAGCATGCTGATCCTGAGAGTTTACTTAGCAATGAGCCCACAGCCCTGTTGTTTTCTGACAAAACAAAAACGGGGAGAAGGAATTAATCAAATTAGTGTCAGGTGTGGAATGTTCCCCAAGCCAGACAGGATGTAGGTATCTCAGATAGAAACTATAGACAGTGCGTTAAACATGCACACAGTAATGATCCCATTCCTGACCCCTTTGGACCCAATTCGAGATGTATATTTAATACATAGACCACCTACTAATAGATTCCTCTACTATTCTTCTACAATAGTGTCTCATTCACTGTTTGCTATGTTCATTTCCATAAGAACCATCTAGATCCATACTGTACAGATACTATAAAAATGTAATTAATGGTTTAGTTAATGAATGTTGCAGATTTTGGTGTTTTTAATACATCAAACCTTGTTTTTTTCAAATAGCACCCCTACTGTCCAAAACAGGCATGATCTTGTCACCCCCCTCCAGCTGCCAGCTGCCTCCACTTTTTGCAGCTCACTGTCAGCACCAAAAGCATTGCATGGTTGCAGATGTCCATGGACCATTTCCAGGCTCTTGTTCTTTGACATCATCACGCAGATTGATTCAGACAATGTAATAGGATATCTAAATGTTTGATCCACTGCCATGCTCAGCTTATACAATGCTTGGAGAAAAGGCCACAACAGAAAGATGAGGGGGTATTGAAGCCTCTCTCTCTCTCTCTCTCTCTCTCTCTCTCTCTCTCTCTTTTTTTTTTTACTTTTCATCACACAAAAGAAAAACTGGGGTTGGGTTTTGCCCCCTCTCTCACTTTCTGGCTAACCGTAACAAATCCCCTGGGCTCTGTAACACTGTGGTTAAGGAGGAAAGACTGCTGTGAGAAAGTCCTCGTGCTTTTGATGGCAAGCAAAGGATAAAATCTTATGTTTTCAATTAGGGAACATTAGGTAGAATTGCCCCAGTGTTGTGCTGCTTGCTGAACATTAATTGCCCCACTGGTTAAAGAAGCTCAGCCAAGCCACATTAGCTCTGTTTATTCCTCAGGCAAAATGGCGAAAACCACCACAGAACTGCAAATTTCTCCATAAAGTTACTTGCATGTAACAAGTATTACAAAAAACAATGACTCAATCTTTGTACACATCAAAAGCACAAACAGTGTTTGTTGTTGTGATATCTATTAGATATTTTGTGATTACTATTAGTTATTACTATTTTATATATATATATATACATTAAAAAAATCTTTAAAAAACTTTTCCTTTTTCTATAAGAAAATGAAAAGTTTTTTTTAAAAAAGGTTAGTTTTTCTTTTTAACCTTAATTATGGAAAAAGCACAAACATATGACTAGGTACAGGATGTTGCACAAGTTTCTCATCAAAGTGAACAGATTTTATCCTGAAGGTTACAGCTAGAGTTTCTGTGAAGCTGAAACTTTGCACTCACTTTATAAGTTGCTATTTGACTAATATGATGATTCAACCAGCAGAATGGTCCAAGCTAGTGTCTTGGAGTTTCCGCTTGTTACAGATTTTGTTGTACCACAGGCTAATTACACACTAATGTTTGGACGCAGGTTTTTGGATACTCGTATTACCAGAGCGCTGTGTCAGTGTGAGAGTGGTTGGAAGCTGCATGCCAGCTGTGAGAAACGCAATAACTGCAAAACTGTATTGGAGTGCCAGGGGAACTACAGAATAACAGACTCACAAAAGCAACAACAACAAACCCTGATATGATTCCAGATTATCTTTTCTCATTTAAGATGCTGTTCAGCTAATTAAACATGACTGTTAGTTGATAGTTTACATTAGTTCTTAATATGATACGTAATAGTTGTTTTGTATCTTTTTCTTAATTATAAGTGGGGTGATGGACATAAATGTGTAAACATACAACTTGTCATAATTACTGTTTGCACAGATGATCTTTTCACATAATCTGAGAATGAACTGCTTATTTTTCCACCCTTTCAGTTTCAATCAATATGCACTGAGAAGCCCAGTGAGACTGAGCACACCCAAATCGGAGTGATGTAAGATATTCTACAGCATTTGTGTATAGGCTCCCCCACCCTTGCGAATGTGACGTGAAGTGGCCTAGGACTGCTGGAATGCCAGGCAATAGCTAAAAGCCATGAGAAACTGGCAGCTGCATGTTTTTATTGGCCAAACAGCGCATTGTCAGCCAAGGAGAATATTCCAGAACTAAGGTACACATAAATATAAGTTTAATATATCACTCCTTGCCCTGTAGTGACCCCTGCCATCCATTTTGTTTTTATCATGCATGATGCACTGGCATGCATGGACTTCCTCTTCCTTTGTGCCTTGACTATGTGATCTTTGTGTGACTAAACCCATGAAAATATGCATCTGCTCTCCAGCAAATGCAATAAAAATGTGTGTGATAATAGTCACTTTAAACATCCTGCATTGTGTAGTTTGGGAGTTCCCATGTGTTGGTTCAGACCAGGGTGGATGAATTGGCTCCTGTTGGTACAGTTGATCTAGGCCTTGGATTTTTCCCATATATCAAACTGTAATACACCACAGTAGCAGTTTTAGGACTGGGAAAATACCTGCATCAGGGATGCTAAGTCTGCCAAGGAGCTAAAGATGCGTTAAGGTGTTTTCTCACTCACCCTTGAGCTCAAAACACAGCCAGATTTAATAATATTACATGATGCTTGGGCGGCACCAACCGTTATCTTGGCATCTGTCCACTGAAATGCCACATAGCTACCAGGGTGTATAATGGCTGAACTCACAACATGGGAAAAGGTGGTAACTGAAATTTAGCATGTCGTTTGGGTGGCTAATGTAACTATGGGGTGAATGTGAGCCAGCTAAACACATTTGCCAACAGGCTGTCATAGCGAACCATTCTTTCTTGCCCTTTTCCATCCATTAGAGGAGGAAGGTTACGCCTCTAAAAGAGCAATACTTGCAATGGGAGGGCACTGTCACAGTTGAACAGTGGGTGGCCGGTTGGAATGCAGTACTTCTATCTTCTGAGTCTTTCCTCTGAGGCTTTATTCAAACACCATGTAATTTGACCCTTTTTAGCCACTTAGCTTCGGTTAATTTAATTCTGCAGCAACTGTAGCGTGCGGATGAGTGTCCACATACTGAAACCGCTGATTCGGTTATTATAAATTGAAGGTTTTTCAGATCAGTCTTTCTCATTTAGTAAATTTACATCTATGTATTTAGTAGATGCTTTTTAGGTACAAGTTTTATCAGTTAATGCATTCTCTGGGAGTCAAACCCATGACCTCGGCATTGGTAGTGGCTTGCTCCGGTGTTTGAGCTAAAATAATAAATTCTGCCAACACAACATGAACAGAATATTGCTTTCACAACCAAAATTGGTCACTCCTCAGGATTCTGTCTATGCCCTTCCAATATTGTGTTTTAATAGCACACATTGAAGTGGGTTCAACCATGATGTTTAATTCTATAATATAATTTTTGTATTATTTTTAAGCAATGTAATTTGTTTAGGATAAAAGCGTCTGCCAAAATGCATAAATGTTTAGCCACTGTCCAGTGCACAACGATATAAAGAAATGTAAACAATGTTTGAATGAGTACAAATTACATTTAAAAACTACAGTGGAAGATTATTAGTGACTAACGACTTAAATTTCAGTCTACAGAGAAATGGGAGACAACACATGTTTCAAATGTCATGAGGGTGAGTGAATTTTATCATTGAAATTTTCTCAATTTTAACATACAAATTTTGCATTGAGTGAAGCATGGAATCTTGTGAAATGAGCTGAATAAGCCACAAGAGCGACATTGATATGAGAGTCAGTATAAGAGTCAGTTTATGATTTTCATTACTAATTACCACTATTTACTTTTAAAATACATCAATCTTGCCATAAAAACAGCCATAGATGCTTGTATGGCAAAAACAAACAAATAAATAAATACTTCTTTATAAGAGTCTTTAAATCGGCATAAAATAATTTGCAGTCAGTTAACAAGAAACATTGTCCAAGAGGCAGGACTTGACAAACAAATTAAAGTGAGTGATATTTTATGATCTTAAACCTATAATGCTAATTTAAGATTTACTAAGAATTATGATTATCTGTTTGAATCTTTATAACTAGCTTTTAAGATTTTCTGTTGGATATGATGAACTTTAATGCAATTTCGGAACTTTAATGGCGCACCAACATCTGCAACATTAGGACCTGCTCCCTCTTGATACACACATATTTCCATGGTTGGCTGAAGAGTGCTGCTATGTTCTGACCATCCATTGGCAAAGTCTCACAGGAGTGCCAATTGCACTAAAGTGCCAAGCATTTAACAGACTGGTGGGAATGGAAACGTACAGTGCTTTGCGGCCTCTTGTTGGGGAGGGGAAGAGGCTTCACTTTAACAGTGACTTCTTGCAACCTCCAAAGTCTTAACGGCAGCATGACTGTTACAGCCTAATGAATTCAGCTGGGTTACAGTTTCGCATTACTCTTTATAAAAACCACTGAGCAGTACATTTGAGGAGAACTGTAGGAATATAGGGCATGTTAACTTCAGATTTCATATTACACATAGCTTTGGCAAACTTCGCTGGTTTCTCTTCTCTAACAAGGGGGGCAGGCTGCCTAATTAAATTTTTCATTTAGCTTGAAAACTGATGATGTGCTGTGTGAGTGTTTGTTTGTGCATTTTTGTAGTTTCTTATATAAAGTGGTAGTCTTCTCTTTTTTAATATTTGTTTTCTTTTACATTTTAACTGAAACATTTTCTGGTGTTTAATTCAACCACCACGCTTTTGAGAAGTTGCACGGTGTTTAAACCAGACTTCCCGTTTAAACGGCATTACTCTCACCTCTTGGGAAAAGGGGCGTACAGCTCTGCCCTGCCCACATGGGCGTCACTTACAAACCAGCTCTTTTTACTCCTTTTTGAAATAACGGAGCTCCCTGGAATCTCACTGGAAAGAGAGTGCCGTTTACATATGACTGTCTTCACCCCTGTGGCTAATAATGTAAACATCCATCTATTTTCAGGAGAACATGAACCAAACACTGTGGTCCACATTTCAGTCTACAATAAATCCACTCGTACGTCTGCTTTACAAAGGACAGTTTCACCACATGCAGTCATAGAAATCAGGATAAAGATGCTTAACAGACTCCTCAGACAGTTTCCAGGCTTTTCCAAACTCTTCAGTCCCTAAAACACACATATACGCCCATGTTTCGGCCAGCTCCACCCAGACAGAGAGCAGGATATAGCCCGCAATTACGATCAACGGCATGTTTCCACTCCAAGCCAGAGCCCTTTGTTTTAGTTTCCCGCTAGCTTTACAGCGTCTCCTTTGAGTAAACACTACAAACTGCTGGGTGTCACATCAATCAAGGTGAGACTATTTTTTAAATAAAACATTATATTAGATCTCAAAATCAGTGATACTTTTATACAGCTTACAAAATGATGAATCCTGACAAATTATAAGGAAAAAAGATGTTCCTATAAATCTGTACAAAAGAATTATACAAAATATATAATAGGAACATAAAAAGGATGCAAACGGTAATTCTGCATGTAATACACAAAATAACTTACAAAAGACTTCAAATAAACTTACTGTGAAGCAAAAGAAAGCCGAACATTAAAGCCAGAGCCATGGTTTTCCAGAGTTCATTCATTCTTCGTACAGCCATTCTGGTCTCTGAGCACGCTGAGGTGTGAGAGAGTGTGTATGCAGGCGCTGGGGCAGGGCTGAAAGAGTTTAGGGGTTTCCTGTGCCTGAGACAGAAATGAGCGGGTCACAAGATAAAGCATGGCTTGTGCTCCAGGGGTTTTATATGGCCCCTCTACACTCCCCCCACATCTCTCTCTCTCTCTCTCTCTCTCTTCCTACCGTCATTCTTCTCGTCTTGCAGGCAAGGCCACCTCCTTCATGTTGTGTGCATTTGATAGTATAAGAAGAGTTGAAACATGTATATGTTGCTGTATATTTATTATATTTATTTTGTATATTTATATTCATTACTTTGAAAAAGTCTCTTCAAGTCTCTCTGGAAAATTCATAAAACTACAAAGGCTGCCACCAATTAAACCTCCAAAAAGATTCAGAGAAATGAATCTGTTTAAATTGTATTGATTTTATTGATTGATTGATTAATGATGTCATTTTAAACATTGTCATCTGTTGGTCCACTGGAGGTTCATTTAGGATTTCCTTTAAAGAATATATTCCATATTTATTTAGTTGTTGTTGTACATTATCATGTAAGTTGCATTCTGCCAATGCGTTCTCCTCAAATTTGATTTGAGGAAACAAATAAAAAAGGTAATGTTGACTTTATCACCCGGTTTCACAGACAAGGCTTAAGTCTAGTCCCAGACTAAATGTTTGTATGTTTGAGCTGTTTTAACTGAAAGCTACTTGCACTGACATATCTTAAAATATATCAGTGCCATTGTTTTGTCTCAAGATGCACACCAGCAATGTTTGTAAGGCATGTTTATAAAAGCTACTTAAATGTCCTAATTAAACTGAGCACTAATCCTGGCTTAATCTAAGCCCTTTCTGTGATATCTTACAATTGCAGCTTTAAATCTCATAATTTGACTTTAAATGTCACAATGTTACTATTTCTTATTTTAAACTCACAATCACGTTTATTTTATGTGGAAATAGGCTTCCAAAGTTTTTGTTATAGTTTACAATAATTTGCATTATAAAAAAAGAAAAATCTGGGCTGTCTGAGAGTTTTTATGGGGGTCCATGGGCCTGAAAAGGTAAAAAACAAAACGCATTAAATTATTTTGCTTGTCTGATTTGCATTCCTTTTGGTATTGTAACTATGATGTGCCCTTTCTTCTCTCATCTCTGCAGACTATATACTCTGTTCACTGCTGATCAGCTTGTGAAAGCACATGGCGTCATGTACGCTGAATTTGTGTGTCCCTGGACCAATGAGTAATACAGTGAATCAGCTTTAACCCTCAATCACCCAAAAATACCAACACACACACAACATATAGAAGGAAAAAACGGAAGGGAAGCTGAAAAAGCCGACACGCACATGCACCCATGCATCTAAACACGCACACACCCTCACACAATCCCATTTCCCCTAGACAAACTTTCATTTCTCCTCTGTGCGACTGGGCGGGAACCGTTCACATGTATCTGTGTGTTGGCGCCGCTTGGAGAACATCTGGAAACAGTGCAGTGTGAGCAGCTTTGTGTGTTCTTGGGGACTGCTCGCAAAATTACTTGTCAAACATTTCGGCCAGATGGGGGAGAGAGCGGAGAACATGTGTCCCCCTCCCACAAGCCTGATTTTTTCATTTTCCCTCCCTTTTTGAGGTGTGTGGGGAGTTTGGAAGTGAAATGATTGATAGGCTCAAGCACACAACATCCACCTGGGCTATCCAGTTTCTGGCCAGCAATGGGTGGAGTGGGACCGTTAGCACTACGGTGTGAGGAGGGTCCGACTGCACGGCCAAGACTCCACATATGGAACCACATGTAACCTGAGCTGTTCAAAGAACAGTACAAGGCACTCCAGTTACAAATGGCCAATGCGTCTTGAAATGTGTCATTGATGCTCTAAATGAAAAGAACAAATCTGTAAATTAATTCCTGTGGGTATGGTTTTGTGAAGCAAGATGCTCCAGGCACTTAGCGTGACCATGACTCAAAGGAAAACTCATCTGTTTTCTACTTCAGAGTAGATGATTTTTTATTCTTAAGCAGACAGAAACATGAAAAATCAACCTTTTTTTAGGGCTGTTTAGTATGCAAGTATCCATTTAGCACATGCATTCATCAAAAGCAACTTGAAGTACTCATTACAATCCCCGTTGTAAAAGACAAAACGCAAATCAAATATCCTAATTGTTTTTTCAAGACAGCTTTGAGATTAAATGGACAAATGGACATGTTTTTTAAATGCATCCAACATCAAATTATCTATCTACCCTGAACAAAATTATAAACGCAACACTTTTGTTTTTGCCCCCATTTTTCATGAGCTGAACTCAAAGATCTAAGACTTTTTCTATGTACTGCCAAATTCTCTGAAACGCCTTTGGAGACGGTTTATGGTAGAGAAATGAACATTCAATTCACGGGCAACAGCTCTGGTGGACATTCCTGCAGTCAGCATGCCAATTGCACGCTCCCTCAAAACTTGTGACATATGTGGCATTGTGCTGTGTGATAAAACTGCACATTTTAGAGTGGCTTTTTATTGTGGCCAGCCTAAGGCACACCTGTGCAATAATCATGCTGTCTAATCAGCATCTTGATATGCCACACCTGTGAGGTGGATGGATTATCTCGCAAAGGAGAAGTGCTCACTAACACAGATTTAGACAGATTTGTGAACAATATTTGAGAGAAATAGGCCTTTTGTGTACATAGAAAAAGTCTTAGATCTTTGAGTTCAGCTCATGAAAAATGGGGGCAAAAACAAAAGTGTTGCGTTTATAATTTTGTTCAGTGTATAAAATACAGCCACGTTGATTTCACAGCTCTATACTTAACTCTTTCTCCGCCATTGACTGAATTTTCCAGCAATCCATGTTTTCACTGTTATACGGTAGGGGACGCTATTACGCATCTTCTGAAATAGTGCAGAATCTTCGGATTCAAAACAAGCAAAGAAGCAGTAGAAACCAGCGATAGAAGACCTGCTTATGCACATGTAAAATTACATGATTATCAAACATTAAACCACATATAAATCAAAACTGCCCAATGTTACCGAATGAAATGTCGACCAAGGAAGAGGTATAGGCGTGTGCAAGAGTTGGAGGTGTTGAAGGACTCGATTTGGTTCGAATGGTTTTGATCATCATTCTGAATCCGATCCAGACATCTTCGACAGAAACTTGATTTTCTCAGCTTTTTGTTCAAAATGTAGCTTTTTATGAAACACCCACATTTGAGTACTGATTAAAAAAAGCTAAATTTTGTTGTTTCTTTCTTTGGATATATTGTATGTTTAGATATTCACACAACAAAGTATTCTGGGGGCCATGAAAGCTTTATGAAAATGATCAGAAATGCTGGCGCTGACTGGTAAAAAAAAAAAAAAAAAACGATGGCGGGGAAAGTTAATATATAGCCTCAGTTTTGTCTATTTTTATTTCTCATCTGAGAAAAGACAAAGTTGATTGTTTAATGAAATATAACTGAGATATGAAAAAGCAACATTTAGTTTCCAATTCTCACTATTAACTAACTATTAACTAACTATTAACTACAACCTTTGCCTCAATAAACTCCTAATAACTGCTTATTAATAGTTAGTAAGGTAGTTGTTAACTTTAGGTATTGGGTAGGATTAAGGGATGCATAAGGCATTAACATGTGCTTTATAAGTACTAATAAACAGCCAATATCGTAGTAATATACATGCTAATAAGCAACTAGTTAATAGTGAGAACTGGACCCTAAAGTGTTACATAAGATTGTACTCTCCTTCATCCTGGAGCAACTTGAGGTCAAGTCAAGTCACCTTTATTTCTATAGCATTTTTTAGGTGAAAGAATGGAGAAAAAATCTTGGGAGAAACCAGGCTCAGTCGGGGGGGCCAGGTTACGCATCTTAATCAGGGGTGCAATAGTTCATGAATCATTCCTTATGGGGCTTGAACCAGCAACCTTCTATTCAACAGCCCTTTAGCCACTATGGAACACCAGCCTATAAAGAACTTGTTGGGGAGATAAACCTTACAAGCGCCATCATGCTTTTCCTGTTTGTGATATTTCCTGTTTCCTGTCATTTCCTGTTTGTGGAATTTGTCGTTTTGGTTTACATAAGATGGAACACGAAAACATACAGCATTCTTGCACATTCGCACCACACAAAGGCACACACAACCCCTTTCAGACACCTGTTTTAAATTACCATCGAGAAGGCTAATCATCTTTTTCTTCCTCCTCCTCTCTTTCTTTCAGAGTCTCAGGGGTTTTGAGAAGGGATTGCCTCATAGCGTGTATGTTCTGCCTCCTCCCTCCACAGCCACGCCTGTGAGAACACAGAAAAGAACATGTAAATATTCCTTCGCTCAGCAGCCTCACGAGAGCACAAACAGACCGTCTCTGTGGCCGAGGGCACCGTTCAGGCATCGTTCAGGCATCATGAGGCTCAGGGGTGGTGGGTAAATGGTCAGAGGCACTTGACCTTTTGTGACCTTGTTATTTTTCGGTCCATGGGGGTAAGCGGGGGGATGGTTTACACAAACTGCCACAATGTTACTTGCATTCCATTGGGAAGGAGGATGACTTCCACATGGAATGGTTAAGAGCTATATTCATGCATATAAGCAATATATGGGGCTGATAGCTAAAATCAGTTTATCTAAATATAACGATATTCTATGTATACACTACCGATTAAAAGTTTGGGATCGATTAGATTTTTTTACATGTTTTTGTAAGAATTATCTTATGCTTACCAAAATTGCTTTTGTTTAATTTTTTTATTTTTTATTTCAATGTATTTGAAAGTTTTAATTATTCCTGTAATAACAAAGCTGAATTTTCAGCATCATTACTCAATACAGTCTTCAGTGTCACATGATCCTTCAGAAATCATTCTAATGATGATTTGCTGCTCAAGCAACATTTCTTATTATCAATGTTACTAAAACAGTTGTGCAGTAATATTTGTGTGGAAACCATGATACATTTTCCCATGATTTTTTTTTTATGGATAGAAAGTTGAAAAGAACAGCATTTATTTGACATGTCAGTCTTTTATAACATTATAAATGCCACTTTTGTGGAAAAAGAGGAAGCCTTTTAAGCATTTCAGAGGATGTATAGGAAAGGCTGATCCATCATTTGACCAAACAGACATTGAATTCAAAAAGTTTTATGCAGGAAGTAAAAAATATGATTCATTAAAATGGACAGTTTGAACATTTGGTTCACATAAAAATCACCAGATTGCGGATATATTGTTATAGGCTAATATTATAGATATGCATTTGATACATCAATAAGCCCTATATAGTAGCAAATTCTCTCATATTGTTAAATGGCAAAAAGTATGAACTCAATTAATATAGCATCTGCACCGTGGACATGTTTCTAGATTTTTGGGGATGTTTTTCACGTCTAGTTGAAGAGAGCGTTGAGCTTCCCCTGACTCCAGTAAGGAAGTGGGGTGGAGAAACCTGTGGTTGTGTGACTGTGGTTTGCATGCGGTGACGCTTCGGTTAAGCTGTTGTGCATCTGTTCGTGTTCATAATTCACAATGACATTATGTTAGAGATCTGGTGCAGCGTATAACTGATCAAGTCTCTGATTTACATGTACTGTAAGTGGAGTGGGTGGTTGCCAGGGCGTTGCTATGGTGTTGCTAGGGTGTTGCTAGGGTGTCCTGGATGGTTTCTAGGTGGATTCCTTACTGGCCCATAATAATCACTGTTATTGTGGTCTCTATGGCTCAGGTTTCTTCTACAATATAAGTTTATAGGATGTTTTTTTTTTTTGGTGCACTTTTTATTGTACCAGACAAAGTATCATTCATATTAGAAGCACACATGTTGTGGGATGAGTTACATACTAAAGTTTAATACTTTGGATTAGAGGTTTGTAAAAATTGAAGCATCAGTTATAAATAGTGAATGTGAAGGTATAAAACTTTAAAGAGTTATTATAGTAATTTGTGAAGCTAAATTGCAAACAAATGAGCGCAGCTGAGCCCCAAAATCCCCAAACTGTTTTTAAATGGCAACATAACTTACATTGGCTCCTCTTCTCGACAACTGTCATGACAAAAGCTTCTGAAATCTATAAATAAGCTAAAACGGCACATGTGTAATGGCCACAAAATTCCTCCCTTGTCTGTCCAAACAGAAACTAAGGGCCTGTTCAAACAAGCAGTGATCAAACTGACCAAGACCAGGCCTGTGTTCACGTCTGATGCCAAAATAATGTGACGTTGATGTCATCAATGGGGACTTAAAAGAAGAAACAAACAAACAAATGCCAAGCCAAAAGAAACAGTGACAGGCAGCTGTTGAGCAATGCATGGAATTATGGGAGATTACTGGAGTCGCTGATTGTGTCTATCAAGCACATTCAGGAGGTGCAAATTGAGTTCCCTTCTGAAAATAGGCAAATGCCTAGAAGCTCACAGGAATCTGGATTGCAATCCTGTAGAACAAACGAGACTGGAGTCACTTTGGCCAGAAAACGCAGGAAACAATACAGGGAGCCTATGTTCTGCACAGTGTGATAGCCAACACTCCCTTCTTCCTGTCCAACTATTGCCTGCTTCCTGTCTTTCTCTGGTATGTGTGTATTTATGTGTGTAGATTGTGGACCCCCACCATCTGATTATATTTGGACATCACTTTGGGAGATGACCCTCTGGATCCTGGTCCAGGTCAGAGAAACTGTCCCAAGCTCATTCTGTTGCACTGATGACATTATTCTTTTATTACCTTAAAGAGATAATTCACCCAAAATTAAAATTCTGTCATCATTTACTCACTCAAGTGGAGTCAGCTAGAAAACAATTCCACTCTAATAAAACATGGAAATTTAAAGAGGAATGTATAGATATTTTCACTTAAAGGAATAGTTAACGCACACGCACGCACACACACACACACACACACACACACACACACACACACACACACACACACACACACACACACACGTTGGGTTTCCATGTTTTATGGGGATTTAGACATAATGGTTTTTATACTGTACAAACTGTAAATTATATACCCTAAACCTCCTCACCACAGAAACCTTTTTTTAGAATTTTCAAAAAAATCACTTTGTATGATTTATAAGCTGTTTTCCAATATATAAATATGACTCGAGATATTAAGTCTTGTTTCTGAAAATGTATCAAAATTGAGAGATTTTAAAACAAGAAAATATATCTGCCATTGGGATCAGAAGAATAAACTTAATTCAAGGAGGAAACTATTATATTTTTTCTTACCCCATTGTCAGATTTTTTTCTTCTTATTTTAATAAAAAAACAAACTCAATTTTGAAACATTTTTCAGAAAACAAGACTTAATATCTTTAGCCATTTAATTCTCAAGTTAATGTATCTTGAATTAGGTATATTTAAATATTTATACCGGAAAACGAGAAAAATTCTTAAGAAGAATATATACAAATTTGTATGATTTTTTTTTTTTTTTCAGTAGTCAACCTTTTGTCGTTCCAAATAACTTTCTTTCTTCTGTGGAACACAAAAAAAAAGGGAAATTTAGAACATTGGGGTTTAGACTTCATTGACTTCATATCTTTCAAAATATCTATTTTTGTGTTTTTTTGTTTTGTTTTTTTTTTCCCAGAAGAAAGTAAATCAGGTCAGGTCTGAAATTATATAGAATGAATAAATGAAGACAGAATTTTATTTGTAGGTGAACTATCCCTTTAAGTGAAAATTCCACATACCTCTTTAAATTTCCATGTTTTATTAGAATGGAATTGTCTTCTGGCTCACTCCAAGACACACGGAAAAGGAGACAGACCCTGAAACAACATACAGCAGGCACTTTTCCATGTTGGGAAAAATCGATTGGGAATCACAGGAAAACGGATTTTAGTGGAAAAGTGCCATGACAGATTGAGATATGGTTGTTTGAACAGCGTTTGTGATGCATCTGTACTGGTTTTATTTCTCTATTTGAGTCTTTAAGATGAATACAGTCAGAGGGCATCCAGATGGAATACATTATTACTTCCTGCCAGATCTATCTCTGAATTGATTGTATCATATATTTTGGGAAAGTGGTGCTTTTCATTCATAGATCATTTACAACAAGACAGCCTGGCTCAAAAGAAATCTTAAAGGTGAAATATGTTTTTTTTTTATCCCTATCCCAGTCTAAAGTGCAGAGATGTCTCTAAGCTATTCGTACATTGATCCTCAAAATGTGGCGCTATCAAACATTGTTTGAGCACAGCAAATTTGGAAAAACAAAACCAATCGTGAATTGGACTGGTGGTTCTGTTGGTTGCCACTAGTTGCACATTTCATCTTTGATTTACATGCTGCAATTTCGAAGGATTTGCTTTTGTCTCGCTCTCTGATCCCACAATATGGGGGATCAGTTCGTTTTTATATACTGTATATTTTAATAATAATTGCTTTATGATGTGTGTTGCATTAACTACACTTCAATTCAAAAGTTTGGGTGTCAGTAAGATTTTTCCTTTTTGTGCTTCTTTTTATTCAGAAAGAATGCATTTATTTGGTCAAAAGAAACATTAAAGACATTTGTAATGTTACAACAGATTTGTTGTTCATTTGTACTTTGTTCATCAAAGAATTCTGAAAAAAAAAAAAAAAAAATCACAGTTTCCACAAAAATATTAAGCAGCAGATTTCAGCAGCAAATCAGCATTTAGAATGATTTCTGAAGGATCATGTGACACTGAAGACTGGAGTAATGATGCTGAAAATTCAGCTTTGCCATCACAGAAATAAATTTAATTTTAAAATATATTCAAATAGGAAACAGTTCTTTTAAATTGTAATAATATTTCACAATATTACTGTTTTTACTGTATTTTTGATCCAATAAACGCAGCCTTGGTGAGCATAAGATTTTTTTTTAGAAACATTTTATTAACCCTAAACTTTTTAAAAGGAAGTGTCTTTTAATATGATAACTAATGACTTTTAAATTGTGACATATCATTATTATATAATCAAAAGCTTGTAAATTGCAGGGTTGTGAAATATTCAAAATTCATGTGCTGAAATTTTTACTGTACTGACCATTATTTTCATGCATGCCTGCTCTATAAATATTTGATGATATACTCTATACTCTATATAATATACTCTACTTTATGAGAAGTCTTACTTTGTGCAAAATATGAAGGAAACCGAGGTTCAGTTTGGCTTTCTAAAATTTTGTCTGAGCCAATTAAATCACTTCAGGCCAGTGCTACTCTATGAGGAAATGGTGCTTTGTGGAACATCTCTTGTGCCTTTTTAATCTCCCTTGACAACAAGAACTCAGCCTAAACTGATTTTATAGCTATTGTGGTTGAAACTGAAATTGTCTCTAGCTACCAATAGAAAACACAGACCACTTACAGACGTAATGAATAGCTGGTTGGTTTGTCTCTAATGATTTTTAAGTGATCGGGCTAAATTGTTCATGAAATGCAGTGAAAACTTCAGAACACACAGCTCTGTGTTTCTTGTTCTCTGTCCAAAATCCCCTCAATTTGTTCTAAACTCCTCCCTCATTTCTTCTCTCCTTTTCTTTCTTTATAGTCTGTTGTTGTCTGAGCTGAGTGTGTGCAGATGTTTGACTTTAGCAGTTATCTCAGGAGGAAGGACTCTCCATGCGCTAATAAAACATCCTCACCACACCCAACAGAAAGCGTAACCTCAACAGTATGGGAAACAAAACATACAACTGACATTCAATGGAGTAAAGAAACAAGAATGCGAAAAAGACATATCACAAACGTACTGTGTTTGTATATCTGCAGAGGAACTTTATTGCATTAAAACCAAATATTAAACCAAGTGGCATTTATTTTACAGACAGTTAACACGATTTGTTAAAGAACAATTTGTAAAAAAAATAATAATAAAAAAAAAAAAATATATATATATATATTAAATATATAAAATTATATATAAAAGTAATTAGTTTTTTAAAAAGAATTATGTTAAAAAAAAAAAAAAAAAAAAACACTAACCCAAACAGTTGAAAATAGTTAAAAATAATTAAAAAGAACAATTCGTACAATAGAAAAGAAGAAGAAAATCAGTATTGTTCAGAAAATAACTTGATCTGGTCAAAAAAAGAACAGTTAAAAAAAAAAAAACTAGACAAGAATTAATTCAAAGGAGCAATTTGTAAAATGAATAAATTAATAAATTATTATTTAAATGAACAATTTGTTCAAAAATTAACTGGTGCAAAAGTATGATTTGTGTAAAAAAAAAGTAAATAAAATAAAAATCAGTACATAAGAAAGATTTGTTCAAAAAAGAACTAGTTCAAAAGAATGGTTTGTAGAACCAAAAAAAAAAAAAAAAAAAAAAAAAAGAGAGAGAGAGAGAGAGAGAGAGAGAAATTCAGAAAAACAATTAGTTTATTAAAATAAATGATTCAAAATAGCAATTTGTACAAAAAAGGTCTGATTCAAAAGAATGATTTTTCAAAAGAGAACCGGTTCAAAAGAATAATTTGTTTTTTAAAAAAAATAAATAAACGGGTACAAAAGAATGATTTGTTCACAACTGATCCAGTTCTCAAATTCAACTCTCTGACTCAATGATCCAGTCAGCTGTCGTCAAATGAACAGCTCATAGTAAATAACTATGGCATTAGAAGTCTTGGAAGATAGTGCAATAGTCGTATGAACTATTTTCATTTTTACACTTGAGAGAGGCACTTCATCTGAATTGTAGTTGAATAAAAAAAAAAAAAAAAAACCTGCAGATTAAAAGACAAACACATCATACAAAAGTTTGCTCAACAAACATTCTCTCATCAGTGATGCCAGTACTTTCTGTACTTGTGTGATTCTGGGAGAAAAGCACTCTTTATCTGTCATGTTCTGGCTCTGATGTGGCTTTAACCACATCCTTCGTTTCATCATCTTCTCATCTCACTCTCTCTGCTGGTTCACTGTGTCTCTCTGTCTTTAGCTGATTGAAGAGGACAGAACGCACCACATGACCAGTCCTAATTGGTGCTGATTGGGCGGCTTGGCAGCTCATATAAGTGATTTATTGTGGACGTTTAATCCTTGTGAAATTCTCAAAACCTCCTTCAAACATCGATATAACTCTTAAAGTGAGACCTAGGGGAGATATCAAGAAAAATAAAGCATAATTCCTAACCCTTTAAGTGCAGTTATTTCACAGCATATTACTTCTCTCCCAAACCCACTTCCCACAATGCCGTTCTTACACACACGGATGTTATTCTCCGTCTATGTGGTTTTCACTTCGATCTCTCTCATTCTCTCTCTCTCCCTGTAAGGTCTTTTACAATAAATCAGACTGAGGCCTGACTGCAAAATGAGTGCGAGACAGTACTTGGAAGAGAGCTGAGAGAAAGCAAACAGGGATTTTGCATAGTAAATTCAATCATTTTTGTGCAAACCTGAAATGACATGCAGTTGTAAAGCATGTCTGGGTTATGGGGTCTATTTTTACTGTAAATCTTTAGAAGTGTGTGTGTATGTGTGTTGGAGAAAGCTGGAACAGAGTGAAATCGGTACTGCCAGCAAAGGCTTGTGAGATTGATCCATTATGGAGGGCACGCACATGCTTCTTATTATATTTGCTATCAGAATCATATCTGAACTGAGGTCATACTGTTGGACTGTCATGTTTTCATTTGACGGATTTCTCACGCAAGCATTTTGCCTGTGATAGATACCTTACGGTTATTCAACACAGTGATCTGATAAATAATAGAGTTCATAATCTCATATCGAAAAATAAAGATTGAATTCTCCCATTGACTTAAGATGTTCACCATCAACGATCACAAATATTTGTCGTCTTGCATTTATGTGTATACTAAATTGTCTATTTTTTGCCATCTTGCATCTATATACAGTGCTGGTCAGAATTATTTGCCCCCTTGGTAAATTAAATATGATCAAATATGGCTGTAAAAAATAAATTTGCTTTGTTTATCCTTTTGCTATTTCATTCAAAAAATGTGCAAAAATCTAACCTTTCATTGAAGTAAAAGAATTGAAAGTGGGGGGTGGGGGTCACATTATGAAATAAATGTTTTTCTCCAAAACACGTTGGGAACAATTATTTGCCCCCTTTTATTTCATACTTTTTGCAACCTCCTTTTCCCAAGATAACAGCTTTGAGTCTTCTCCTAATGCCTGATGAGTTTGGAGAACACCTGACAAGAGACAATGTCTCAAATTAGACATTGATGCAAAACAAATATCTTCCTAAAGACATTTTTAAGACTTGAAAAATAATACAACATGAATATCAGTGCTTGGGTCTCTGAGGGTGAAACAATTTAGAGACTTACAGTCTTACAGACTTGTGATAAAATGTTTAAAATGTAGCCTACATATGAATTATGATTGATTTTCATTGTTGGAATTATTTGCATTCTGAATTGTGACTTCACCATCTACCGTAAATTGACTTTACAAGCTGTGGTGATCATTTCATTACCTAAGCTCACCTAAAACTATTCTTTTGCTTCCTTGCAAGCCCTAATTTTCCTTTCAGGAAATGCAAACCTGGTTATAATTTTGTCCAGATTCGAGTATGGTTCAAGTCTATTATATTAGTAATCCAGCTTTCTCCACTTGATGGCAACATAAGACCATTTAAACCTTTGAACTGTTACAGGAGACAGTGAAGCTGTGCCATGTTACAGCAATGCCCTCTAATGGTCAAACATAGTATTGTCTGTGAACATACTAATTATGCACCTCATATTTCATAAGACAGCATAGTCTAGAAAAAGCAAAAGATGCAGAGAAAACATTAAACCCACGTTCATCATCTTCAAATGCATCTGCCAATTTGATACATTCAGTAAAATGCGAAATATTGAATTGAACTTGTATGAACTTGAAATGTTGAGCTAGACTGAGACGGTAAACGGACACTAAAACCTCTATAGCTAAATTATCTCTATTTGAGCTCTGTTAAAAGTCTATTTTACTAGAAAACAAATGTACAAAGAGTTTATAGTCTTGTTTTAGTGTGTGTGTGTGTATTGTTTGCCTCTGATGTATGTGCTCTGGGCTTGAGTACAGACTCACAGGTTCTAGGCATCAAATATTTATCCCACAGTAACTCTTATGCCTTAAATAATTCTCAAAGAACTGCAGCAAAAGCAAGCCCTTACAAACCCAGACACGCTTCAACCTGGACAATGGATTCAAGGGAACAGAGGAGAGACAGACAGACCAAAAAAAAAAAAAAAAGAAGAAGAGTAAACCGAATATTGGGGAAATTCCCTAAACTGAGAGACGTATAAGCATTGTTTAGCTAAACTTTAGCATCATGTCTTTAACTAAACTAAACTCCGCAGCACACGCTTTAGGTTCAACACTTCTCTTACATGCTTTTGGCAGAGTTAATAAACTTCTAAATCTTTCATGCTTAATGGATTGACCTTGTTGTTGTGTGGAACACAAAACTAGATACTTTGCAGAATGTTGACGCTGCTCTTTCAGATAAAGAGAATGCATATAATAAGAAGGGAATATCAGGGAAGGGAGCACTACAAAAGTGCTCAACATGAGGATCTCAAATCTCAATTCAAACTTGCAATGCATGTTACACGATGCATATTCAATGCATACCCTATTGGTTTGGAATACTTAAGTCTCTTGCTCACCAAGGCTGCATTTATTTGGTCAAAAATACAGTAAAAGCATTAATACTGTGAAATTATTAATATATTGTAAAATGTTATCTATTCCTGTGATGGCAAAGATGAATTTTCAGTATCATTACAGTCTTCAGTGTCACATGATTCTTTAGAAATCATTCTAATGTGCTGATAATATGCTCAATAATTATGAATTATTATTGGTAATGATTTTTGCTATTATCTAGGCAGACGCCTGGCTACAGTCATTGCTTTTGTAATGCAGCTTCATTTTCACTGAAATTACAGTTGAACATTAGTTGATCAAGACTGGGCTGTATTATTGCAAAATAAGGCTGGAATACATGGCTTTCACAAGATTTTAAAACACTGGTTTAAAAAAAAAAAAAACTTACTTGCTGACTTTGAAAAACTGGGCATACACTATACGTTTAAGAACCACAAAAAGACTTTTCAGTCATTCCCGAACAATACAAACTCATTGCTTGGAGACGCATGACAAATGAAAACAACGTGTTCTAAAATTGGCTTGATATATTAAACATGTTTGAAATCCTCCGACTGTATGGAATCATACTTTCAAGTCTGTGCCCATCATTTTCTGTAAACTCTGTCATCTGATTTAGCTAAGGAAGTGTGAGGAGGTGTATTTATTAGCGACTGACCCTCCGAGATTCATCTGCAAATGTTAATAAACATGCCATCAGAACACTCTTGGCATGCAGATGCCCAACTATGCCTAAAGTCAGGGTGTGAGTGGACCAGTGACACTGAATTTGGTAAGCTCTCAAATGAATGCAAGATCTAGATGTTTCCATCAACAATACATGGACATGAACTATATATGAGAATGAGCACTAATGGACCCATAAGCACACGATCTTCCCACACTGGAAGCCTCCACCACTGCCTCTACAGCTCAACCCAGATGGTGTGGGAGCGTGAGGGGCCACTGAGGGCCAGAGAAGTGCTCTGCGTTTGTTTACCACACTCTTCCCGCTGCTGTCGGGGAAAAAAAGGAGAGGCACTCATAACAGACCGTCAGGGCAGTCGAGCCTAGTGAGTCATGTAGTTCAGTGATACTGGATGAATTACAAGTCTAATGAGACAGGAAGAACATTGAGAAGAACATAGAACCAGGAAAAACTCCTCTGCTTTCTTATGATGCTTAACGCTTCTGACAGAAAACAAGTGTATACTATGTTGACAGTCTGAATAGTGACTCACACAAAGTAAGATGCCAAGACTAATGTTTGTGTACAGCCCTATGAAATCCATTTCCCTCAGAATCCTTTTTTAAAATATTTTTGTTTATTCTGTTTTAATGGTTTAGTTAAATATGGATAATCAGGATGTCTAAACAAATGACTATGTAAAGATACTGAGGATGCATCGATATCTAGAACAGTACTTGCATTCATGAATATTGGAATTATGTGATTGTGATTATACAGACTCTTTCCAAAAAATTTGAATATCATGGAAAAGTTTATTTATTTCCATAATACCATTCAAAACGTTAAACATCCATAGATTATAGATTCAGGGCCCACAACTTAAACGATTTCAAGTATTTAGTTGTTTATTTGTACATAATTTGGGCTTCCAGAGCATAAAACCCACGAAAACAGGATTTCAAAAAATTAGAATATTACATGAAATCACACAGTAATTACACAGTGATACCATGGTCATTGAACCAGGTTTTGGTTATTTTGGCAGTGTGGGCAGGTGCAAATCCTGCTGGAAAATGAAGGAAGCATGAAGTGCTCTGGAAATGTCCTGGTAGACGGCTGCGTTGAGTGGACAGCACAGTGGACCAACACCAGCCGATGACATGGCTCCCCAAACCAACACAGACTGTGGAAACTTCACACTGGACTTCAAGCATCTTGGATTGTGTGCCTCTCCATTCTTCCTCCAGACTCTGGGACCTTGGTTTCCAAATGAGATGCAAAATTTGCTCTCATCAGAAAAGAGGACTTTGGTCCACTGTGCTTTATTAAATCCAGAGTCAACGCAGCCGTCTACCAGGACATTTTCAGAGCACTTCATGCTTCCTTCATTTTCCAGCAGGATTTGCACCTGCCCACACTGCCAAAAGAACCAAAACCTGGTTCAATGACCATGGTATCACTGTGTAATTACTGTGTGGTTTCCTGTTTTCGTGGGTTTTATGAGCTGGAAGCCCAAATTATGTACAAATAAACAACTTGAAATCGTTTAAGTTGTGGGCCCTGAATCTATAATCTATGGAAGTTTAACGTTTTGAATGGAATTATGGAAATAAACTTTTCCATGATATTCAATTTTTTTGGAAAGGGTCTGTATATGACAATTCTGACTTTATAACTCGCAATTGCCAGTTTATATCACACAATTCTGAGAATAAAATTCAGAATTGCGAGATAAATTACCTTTTTTATTCAGTGGTAAAAACAAGCCTCCGAGAAGATCACAACACATCTCAATTCTCACAAAGATGTGTTCTGTGTCCCATTCTTTGCGTTCTTGGAATTGAGAAACAGCTCATGTGTTCATGTCCTTCACAAATAATGAGACTGCAGACGCTGAAAACACCATGAATGTCACTCGAGCGCCAGCATGTGCGTGCAGACTTCAAATAGTATTCTTTCTATGCGTTTAATATTCACAGACACTACTCCATATAATGCTTTGATTAAGTGTTGGAGTGTTAAAAAGGATAAATGTGCACTGCAGCTCATATTTTTAGTTTATTTAATCACAAACATGTCTAAATTGAATATTCAATGTAAAACTTCTGGTTATGCCTTGCCATAATAATTCTTTATTCCTGTAATTTTAAAATTAATTTTATATAATTTATAAATAATTATACTTTTTTTTTTTTTTTTTTTGCACTTACTTTTGGTGATGGTAACACTGCAGAAATTACACTTCCTTTACCTTGTAATGAAACTTATTCTTTAAACCTGAAAGAAATTGGCCTTTACATGAAGAGAAAGAGGGGGAGTGAGATAGAAAGTGAGGAAAGTGACAGATAGATCAGGTGAACAGGCCATCATTCTATAAATAACTCTACTTTGACACTTGGAGGGTGATTTCACCCTGGTGTGTTCTCTCCCCCTAAAAACCAGTCTTTAGAAATTCCACTCTTCCTGCACACCTCCCTCCCTCCTCCAGGAACACACAGCTGTTCTGACTTATATCTCCATCTCTATTCCTCCTCTAATCTCTTGCTCTGTCGATCAGAACCTCACTTCTGTTTTCACAAAGTCTGATTATTGTGCTCTCTTAGTTCGGCCTCGTGTCATGTGAAGTCCCTTCTCCAGTTATTATTTCAACAAATTTTGTTCATTATTCCCTCCCTTTTTGTTCTCTTCTGTGTTAGCCACGCTGCTCGTTCCGCTTTTGTCTCTCCAGCCTTCACACGTTCAACTCTCACATCTCCTCATCATTTCCTCCCCCTCTCTCTCCGTCTGACAGGTACCCTGTGTGGACAGCTTTTTGAGGCTTTAGTTCTGTAAGTAGCCTCGGGGGAAGCGGTGACTAGCCGCTGTCAGAGTATCCAGGATTAGGCCGTCTGCTCGAGGCTTGCGGATGACAGCGGTGCCCATCTCTTCACCCTTGGCATCGCTGGAGGAACACCATCAAGGTGAACGCCAGATAAAACCAAATTATTGATCAAAGCTTCTGTATCTTGTTACGGTTTTATTACGGTTACTTTGATATAAACAATTTTAAATCAGTGGTTTTCTGGTGGTCATTGAAGACCTGCAAATGGTCTATAATTTCTCATTAAAATGTAAAAATGTAAAATATAATTGTAAATGATAATTATAATAAATGCATATTGTCTATGCACATTCATGTTTAAAATTCATGTTCCCTCGTAATCTATTATCAAAATAACTTCCCCTCCCTCTTGCAGCGGCGTCTCTTCTCTACAAAGGCCAATAGACAAAATCAAGTCCCATCCTACATTTTTTCTTGTTCGAGAGCCGTTACACTCAGATATACATCACAATAGACCTTATTCAGAGTAGCTCCATGACAGGTATAAAAGCGAGGCTGAGGGATAGACTTACCGTATTTTCTGTAAAAAGCTGTATAAAGCTCCTAGATCACTTATCATTTTCCACACCTCATGTTGTCAGGAGTTTTTTTAAACAATCCAAAAACACATTAAATAACAGTACAACCCACTGAAGAAATGCATGTCTATCCCTCACAGTCTCTCTCTCATTCACGTTAAAAATCAAAGATGTCGCTGCTGTGAATAAGGTAAGACGATCGCAACTTTTCACGCCATGCCGTTCGTGAGAGTGCCTCATTTATAAAATGTTGTGTATAAACCGTCCTACATTTGATCTTGCGATCATTTCTCAAATGTGCGCGATTCAGAGAACGAACATACGCACAAAAAAGCCTCTCTTCCAGAAGTGAAATTAAATCGCAAATTATCCTGAAATTGTGCGTAGTTTTAGATTTAGCTCAGTTTACTCTGCCTTGTAAATGCCACTCTACCGCCGCAAAATATTTGTTCATTTTGTTCAAACACAGGCTACAGAGTTAAGAGTCCTCATTTATAAAACGTGTGTACGCACATATTTGAACTTATAATGCATATTTATCCATGCCACAGTTCATATTTATAAAAACAGTCAGGGTCCAATTAATTTTAGCGAATAAAGGTACAAATTGTGCTAAGTCAGTAGTTAGCATGAATGCACATTAGCCTTTGGTAGCTAAATAAATACACCAACCAAACAATACAATGTGATTTTTTTCCTTCTGATTGGTATATGAAAAAACAACTTGTACAATTTAAACTATAGTATGTGTTTTATAATGAAACAAATTTTGATATACAACTACACTGGTCAAAAATCCATATTATTTGTGAGACTGTTACACATGCACATTAGTCTGCTATAGAATAGCCATTTCAAAATGACATCATTGCCAATTAAGCTTAAACTAGCACCTCTTTTAATGAGCATTCTTAACTTGGTATTGAAAGCTTCTCACATTCCCACATCAAAACACATCGACAAACCATCAGCATTCACAGTGAAGTATCAGGCTTAATGAAGTTGCACTAAAACCCGCTCCACTGGCTTGGGCAGCACCTCAATGGCGATAGGAGGTCTCGGCAAAGCACACGCTAAAATATTTATGACCAGCTATTACACGCAGCCTCTTTCATTATTGATGGCTGCGGTTGATGGCGCCCTTTGAGCCGTGCGGACTGCACCGGACCTCTATCTATTTGACCAGCTAATTAGCGACAGGCCTCAGCACACTAGCTAATATTGACTAGATGCATAACCATCAATGACAGATGGATGGCGGTTGAAAAACTAAATCGACCAGCAGCTATTTTCTCACAGGTCGTTTAGCTAGCTTCTGCAGCCCTGCAGGTAATAAGAAACAGAGCCAAACCACAGATCCCAATGTTCTCCAGCAACCCGTGTGAAGTCCCTGCTGAAAAACACTGCATAGATGCTAACCAGCATGTGGAGGTTGCTAGTTTTTTATTATTTTATTTAGCATGGGCTGCTATGCTGCTGGGCTTCTTAAAGGGACAGTTCACCCAGTTCCGTCATCATGTGGATTACAGGTAAAAATGTTGTAAATAATGTTTAGTTTCTTGCACAGATCGATCATTTCGTCACGGGTATTCATTTTGTTTTGCCTGTATATGTTTTTTTGAATCTCAAAAGTGCCAGCACCCATTGACTTCCATTATGAATCACAGATGACCGCTGTTTCAGCTAAAAATCTTATTTACTGTTAGCCTATACTGAAGAAAAAAAGTCACCGACATATTGGATGTCCTGAGGGTGAGTAAATTAACAGCAATTTTTTATTTTTGGGTGAACTATCCCTAGACTTCGAGCATGCAAAATTTCTTCGGACACTGCAACGGTCATGATATGACGTCACGCTCTGCAGTGTCTTTTTTTATAAACATGAATTCAGCATAATTATAACAAATAGTAATACATTCAAAATGTAAAAATCAACAATGTACTTAAAGGGATATTTCACCGCTGGAAAGATGAATGTGTATTTAAATTGGGTCATTTATGTAGTAGAAATGTGAAAGAAGTTGGTGCCTTCCAGACTGAGAAAAGCCAGAAAATGTATTTTTGGCTCATGTGGATGAAAGACAACAACTCCCAGAATGCACTTGCTTCGCTGCCCTACGAGGCCACTCCCAAGCCACGCCTACCGGTTACAGAGGGCAGTATCGTAAGAAATGATACAACTAGGCTACTAGTTGACTCGAAACTGAAAAGACGATGTTTTATTGTGAGATCCCCCTATGGGCGGGTTGAAAACATGCAGAACTAGCTCCTACTACTTGCTATATTCTCTAGCCTCTGGCCAAAAAATCTGAATGGAACGAAAAGTGTTGTGTGACCTCACCTTTACCATTGTGTCATTCTAAATCAGTGTTGTTATTATTAACAATACAACTATTAAAAATAGTTTTCGGTAATTGAAATAAACTGACATTTAATAAATTATAAATATTTTATTTAGTTGTCAAGACAAGTTTTTTTTTTAACGTTTTGATTTAAATTTCTAAAACCGAAATTTCTGAATACTAAAAATGACACATAATGACATAGAAATTGATTCAAGCTATATAGAAATAAACAAAAACAAAAAATGACAAAAGCACAAAATTAGTTACACTTAAACTAAAATTATAACTGAAATTTGAAAAATATAAAAATTAAAAATATGAATAAATACTATAATACTAAAATAACACTGTTCCAAATACATGATTATCTTCTATGTTGATAAGCCACAGTTGCACACTTGTTTTTTGAATATCCTGCTTGAGCTTTATACGTTTTACCGCTGAACACCTAAACCAGAACTAACCAGGCATTTCACAATGGTGTTGTCAGCATCCTGATAGCACAAATACATTTATTAGCAAAACATAATATATTTTCATTCCAGTGAATTTTGAACCACAGTATGCCACTAAATCACTACAAGTCAGATGTTACGATAACATTCAGCTGATGTTTATAATATGTCTTAAGGCACAGGGGTCACACCTCAGTGGTCAACAGTGCATTTATTTGATGTTTAAAAACTGTGAATCAAGGTTACGGTGAATGAAGTAACAAAACACATTGCCTTAGGCTGATTTTCATGGTTTTCTTGCCCGAACTAGACATCTGTATTGATTAAAAACAGGCACATCTACCTCAGTCCCACTGGGGGCATTTTACACAGCCATCCAATCAGAAACCACCGGCCCATTACCATTGTAATGTCATTTGTCTGAGAGAAATGTCCAGCTAGGGATAATGGCCACGTGGAAAGACAAACTGCAGCGCCAGGCTGTTTAAGCTCCATTGGTTACCTTGTTACGCAGCGAGTCTGAGTGTGAGTGTTCATTGATGGCAGGGTTTAAATTGCATCCCTACATTAACCCCAACTAAGTGGGATGAATGTGAGGCTATTTTTCCCCTCGGGACTGACAGAAGTCATTCAGTTTCAGATGACGCCAGGGAGTTGCTCAATGAGTTGAGTGGAACCACCTTTTTTTAACCAGTAAATTTTATTTATATATAACAACAGTACAAAGTGAATCCTTGGCTTGCAAAATAGGTGTGCTTCATATTTACAATAGGTACACAGTAATATAATATAACAAAACAAAAGCAATTAAAAAAACAAGACCGATTTTTTTCTTTTTAAATACTTTAACTCTCTTACAATTTTCACAACACTTAAAAACAACAAGAACAGACAACCATAAGTGTTATTATTATCATCATCATCATCGAGGTCATTATTATTTCTATGTACTATGTTACAGAACTCCAGTGTCTACAAAGAGAGATTCGTTTATAATTTTGCGTGACTGAAAATGGAAGGATATTCACCTCTGAGGTGATCAAACTGACTACAAAAGCCTTTTCCGCACTCGTTTTTGTTTATGATCGGTAATATGAAGAGAATATGAACATTTCACTTGTTTGTAGCATGCTATTCCATCACAGAGCAAAACATGAGCTAAAAACAATAAAAGTGCACAAAATTGATTCCAAGACTGTCCATTCGTGCCTAATATAAAATGAACAGCAGTTGTGACCGCCACAGATGACTGCTAATATTTCAGAAAGCTGCCCAGTGCTGTCAAATTTTATTCTGCTCTGCAGAATAGCGCAATAAAATTATAATTAACTTTTTTTTTCAAGGGATCAAATGTCTTCTAATAAACATTAATAAGCGTTGAGCTACAGAAATCTCTCTCAACAAAGTGCAATTTCCTGTGCCACATCATTTCGAACAAAACCTTATGACCAGAATGCATTTTGTTCTCTGAATTTGTTGCACAACCAGGAGAGTCGTCCCTCCTCAACTAATGTGGCAGCAAAACCAAAAGGTTCACAATAACACTGAGCCGGATCCGCAAGGGCAGTGTGGCCAACGGAAGGTCTCTTGCCCTTATAGAGCTGGGATGGGCTCTGATGAACAGAAAACAGGGAAGACCGTGGATAACCAAAAAGTAGGAAGCTTCGTCACTGACATGGCTTGCAAATTCACATATGTTGACTATACAGTGTGTGTTTGTTAGAGGAATGTGTGGTTGTTCAGGAAGAGTAGCATTATGCCATAACTTCAAGTAATATTCCACGCCTAAATGGAAAATCTGTCATAATTTAATGATATGAGATTCATTCTTCCAGGGAACACATCAGGAGAGATTGTTAAAATCTAAACATTCTTAAAATCAATAAATATTTATTTATAAGTCTTCTGAAAACTTTTTTTAAAATGAAGTTAATGCTTAAAAATAGCTGCCAATGGGAAAAGACAAATCAACTTTTCTTTTTTAATTAAGAATTATTTTGATTATATATAAATGTCTCAATTTAAGAATGTTTAGATGTTTAGACACCGAAAAACACTTTTTCCGGTAAAGACTCTCCAAATCCATATAAAGCTTTCCAATTTCACAAAGGACACAACAGCACTTTAAAAAGTTCATAAGATATGTCTTATAAAGTTGTACAACAATTTTGTGTGAGAAACAGACCACTCTTTTCAATGAATTAGTTGATTCAGTTCCCAACTGAAGTCAGTTCCCAAATCACACTTTCTCTTAAAGACTTCATTTTGGTCTATTTCTTAGCCACAGTTATCGTCTGACTTTAGAAGTCTAGCACACAAGACATACAGTATGGACCACTTGCATGATGCTTTTGTATCCTTCGTAAAGCTTGCGAGCATCGATCACCATACGCAGCAAACATACTTCATCTGCTTCAGAATTTCTCCTTTCGAGTTTTATGGAAGAAAGAAAGTCAAATAAGTTTTGAATGGACATGAAGGTGAGTAAACGTTGCTAGAATCTGGGCGAACTATTCCTTTAACAGATTAATTCGATGTCTTTCATGCAGCTCTTCATTTGTAATCTCCTGCGCTGGATCCTATTTTTGATGTGTATTTTTTTTTTATCTCCTGATCACACTGTGCACACGACTAGTTGAGATCAAAGGCGAGCTTCAAAGCAGCAGGAGGAATCTGAAGCTAAAGGGGTCTGTCTCTCTCTCCTTCTCATTCCTATGCTTCTCAAACACTCCGGCAGACACCACCCGGCAGCCGTCTGAGAGAGGGCATGCCTCTTCATCCCTTCTTCATCGTCGCAATGCCTCTCTTTATCTGATCGGTCTCAAACACAGCTAACAAAGACGTGGAGAACAATGACACGTCGCTGATTAAATCAACTAGAAACAACAGATTAAATGTTCTAAGGCCACAGGGGGAAAACAACAAGCGCCATTTGAGCCGTTTCAGTCTATGTCTACTGCATTTTTACCGTAAAAACCGAGCTGAGGAGAAGTTAGTTCTCTCCCTGATGCCTCCGTGAACCTAAGATGACTCTGACCTGAACGACCTTGTCTGTTTTGGTTCGGATGATCTTCAAAAACAGCTCTACCTGCCATCATGCATTATAAATGAAAGCCATGTTGTCTTTTGTTCATGCGTTCTGTTGACATATTTCATGTCAGACGGAGGGAATGAAAGACCTAAAAAACAAAAGAGATTGGAAAGAACCCACTCCAGCAATCAAGATCCCAGACATCTAAAGTATTTTACAAATACTTCTTATATTTACATATACCGTTCCAAGCTCATGGTCGTTTTCGTACCTGAATTTGCGAGTGGTGAGAATGAAACTTCTAAACCGGAGATTTTTTTTTTTGATTTTTTTTTTTTACAGTATTCAGGGTCCGTTCCCTTAATAAAGCATCAACCGACAAGTGCGTAAATAAGTGATCTTTTGGCACTTAATCCCGACGGGTGTGTACAGAAAGGAAGTGACATGGTATATTACATCAACGGCGTTCATCTGAGTCATCCACAACTCACGTGACCTCTTGGCACTCGAACATAGGAGTAAATGGGAAAGGAGACGTTATTTTTTTTAATATGAGGTACTGTATAATGCATGCAGACTACACACACATTGGACCATACATAATAATTAATACTCTCTGGTAAGATGATCTCAAGCGAGTCCATTCGTTTGAAAGGGAAGGTGGGGTTTCTCCACGCGTGATTTGAGCTGAAGGTGCTACTCATCTCCGCTTTCGTATCTGAATCTAAGCAGCGCTATTATGGAGAAGGAGGTTCAGTTTTTTAGGACGTCGTGCCGGAGAGATCAGCTCAACTGACTCCCTGTTTTAGAAAAGCAACAAAAATGCGAAGACAAAATAGAGTAACGTTTGTACATTCACATACGCTTACGTGTAGAAAACAGAACATATGCACACAGAGAGACCGCAGAGTGGAGTTCGTCCAGTTTGATACTGGGTTTGTGGTCCTTTATCGTCAGTTGAAGAGAGTTAGGGACATGCTGGTTGAAATTTGGCCCCCTTTTTGTGAGTTTCATTAGCTCCCAAACAATGCAGATGCCTCATGGTCTCTTAGGTCAGAGGGGCTCAAAAGTTTGTACTAGCGTGTCGACATGCACACGTGTTGTTGGTAGCAGCCGCTGCTTTCCAAGGACAGAAAGACGCTTGAACTTTCGCCACACCAAGATGAGGAATTATACTAGGCGACTCAATGAAACGAACTCAAAAAGCACTCATGTATAAAAATAAAATTTGGAAGTAAAAGCCATCAACTGGAGGGTAATGGCGAGGCAGTAGATGTCCGTTTCCTTCGGTCGAATGAATCCTCCTCAAATGGTTTTTAGCAAGCGCATCTTTTGAGGAAGAATCAGCGTCTCTTCAGATCCGACAAGTCTTGCATCTGTGCTAGGCACATCGAACCAGATGAACTGAAACAAAGCAAAGAAACAAAGCAACACCCCAGGAACTGCTCGTTCCACAAAAAAACAAAAAACAGAACTCCATAATTTCCACTCCTGATCCCATCCTGAAGATGAAAGCCATGTGACTTGCTTTCATCAAATAGATGTCCATTGGTCTTAAAAGATGACCTCTTCACAAAATTGTAGAAAAAAAAGCACAAGCTATTGTTGGTGTCGTGTCTCTAGCCAGAGTTGCTCTCTTTTGTGTGGAGAGGCTTTAGATGATGGTTTGACTGAGTCTTTCGTCCTTCATTCCAGCTTTGTCATTCTCTCAGCTCTCCAGCGACATGGCGGCGATGAGCTGCTCCACTTTGTAGGCCAGTCGCTGTTTCTTTGCCGTCTCGTCCTGTTCCAGTGCAACAGTGATCTACCAAAAGAACAGAGGAAGGTGTTAATCACTCTGGGATTACGACAGATGTGAGGTGAGCAGTCAGAGCTCTAAGGAACACATTTCAACGTAATGAAGGATGGAAAAATCGAAAAGTTTATAAAGCATGAATGTGATCCGAGGACAGAGGGGGAGCGTGGCCACAAAACTGAATGCAGCATTTCATATGAGAAAAAAAACAAAAAAACAAAACATATATATATATATACAAATTATAATGTTTTTTTAAATATAATATTAAAAATGATTCTTATTTAAGAATATTTATATATTTTTAATATAATACAACACAATATAAAAATATATGTAATTTAATGTTTAGTTATTAGGAGAGTCTCATATAGGCTACACTGTCTAAACAAAGAGATCGACTATCAACACTTGCAAATTGACAGTCAAAGATCCGGTTTGAAAAACAAATCATGGGTTTAATGAGAACAAAGCTTCTGTTCCCATCCATCCGCAACTAGAACATTAAACTGATCCAGGCAACCATTAAACACCAGACACTTTCTTCAGACCGAATACTCTGTATCTAATTATAACAAAGTTACTGCTCACTGTGATATGAGACTTGGAGAAATGTTCAGTCTCTGAGAGAAAAATTGCCAGAGACTTAATTTCATGAATATTTCATTTCAAAAAAGGAAAGTATAACTTGAGTCTGACCCAATCTGCAGAGTGCCATCTCTCATTTTCCATCTGTGTGTGTTTTTTGAAAACAGAGCAGTCAAAAATGTCGAGTCATGTTGAGAGGGGGCGGGCAGACGGGATCGACCCCTCTCTGTGCTCATGTCATAGTCTCTTGACTGTGGTGTCAGAGGAACACGGCGGGAAATGGCATTGTGGCTGCAGTCTGCCACTCATTTGCACATCAAACAGTGAAAATAATGGGAAATTATATTGATATGGGCACTTCCAGCTAGCCAAGATGGGGCTTCATTAATGATATCTTTCAGATGTCTAAAATGGTGGACGTGAGCTCGCTGGTGGGTGCGTGAATGTGGGAATCTCCTCCTGTAGCTGCGAAAGAATGATTGATTGTAAACAAAGTCTCTGAAACTCACATCAATCTACTAATGTCACGTAACTGACATGTTTATACTTCATTTTATTTCACTTAAAAAGTGTTTTAGTTAATGATAACAGCCCTGCTGTCAAGGACAAAAAAGCACTGTAAAAATGGTCTATACGACTTGCACTGCAAGTCTATGTATTTATGTGAGGAACAGCTCAAAATCTTAGTTTTAATTTGCTGTAAAATATTCAAAATTGATATTTAGCAATATATAATAAAGCTCTTTAGAATGCCACCCATGCATATTCTCATTAAAATAATTTTTAAAGAAATTGTCCCCTGACTTCCCTAATAAGGTCCCCCGTGAATTTCCACCTAGTTTGATTATACAGAAGCATATTGGTTGTATTTAAAAGAGAAGTGCAAACATTCTGCAAAATGTATTTTGTGTTCCACAATTTGAAGTCATGCAGGTTGGGAACGACATGAGAGTGAATAAATAACGACGGAATTTTCATTTTTGTGTGAACTATCCCTTTAAATGCCTTGCTCAAAGGCACAATGTCATGAATTGCAAACAAATCTGCAAACTTTTGGTTAAACTTTAGGATTTTTAAAATATGCTATACCACCTCATACGACATCCAAACTAAGTTTGGTCCACCCTTGCTCGGATTTAGGTTTCATCCCACCTTCAATAAGGAATTACATTAGTATCACTTCACCACACTGCGGCAAACAAACTTAGAAGAATTCATGCATGAAAGTCAAATTTTGAAGCCACCAACAAGATCGTGAGGCACTAGATATCCGTTTCATCTTCCATCAGCATCCAGTATTCCCAGGACACCTGCCATCGGAGCCAAGTTGGGCCCACACCTGCTCGGTTTGTCTCAGCGGCTGTAGCTACGGGACAGGTCAACACTTCTACAGGCGCTCCGGGCTTCCGTTCGAGGTGCACAGCGTGAGCATCTATTCGACGAGGAGCGCGTGCACTGAATTTTTCATGGATTTCAGCACAGCTGCAGGAGCACTCTCCACATCATTGTGTCTGATTCATTCGCCTTCATTTTAAGGAGAGCGCATATTCTCTCCCTCTCTCTGTCTAGCGCTCTCTTTCCCTCTCTCATCAGGTTAAGTGCTCCGGAGCGCAGACAGAGGTAATTATTTTCAGTTGTCCTATTCGCATTGTATAATGAATATGAATTACCGCATGCAGGTACGGATTGTCCCGCCACACACATTTGGCTGGGTGAACAAAAGGATGTTCTCCTCTTAGCTTTGTGCTTGCTTTTTTCCTTTTCTTCATGGTTTACACTTGTGTCTCTCAACATGTTTTCCTTTTCTTTTCAACTTCTATTATACGGGATATTGAATACAGTCTTTCTATCTTCATTCTATGCAAGTTAGTAAAGGCTTTATATGGCCTCTGAAGACTTCTGCATTGATTTCATGTTTAACAGATAGCTAGACACTCAGGAGTCCCTAGTTAAAGGGTTAGTTCACCCAAAAATGAAACTTCTGTCATCATTTACTCACCCTCAAGTTGTTCCAAACCTGAGTAAATGATGACAGAATCCCTTTAAAGAAAAAAAGATGAGACATGCAAAGAGCTGTTCTGAGCAGAACTTAAAATAGAAGACAAGTAACTTGAATGGCAGAAAATAATAATAATAATAATAATAATATATATATATTTATATAAAATATATACACTATATTAACATCTACAAGATAGAAAATACAATATTTTAAAAGCAACATTTTATGTCCATGTATTTTATTAAATCATTTTATACTATACTGTATAAAATACATAGTATCTAACTATAATATTTAATATAAACTTTAAATATATTTAATAAATATTACTTATATACATTTATTTATATAATTAGCTGTATATAAGCAGCATAATGTACGATCAGCCATCATTATTGTGCGATTCACACAAATAGCTGAACCCAAAACGGACAGATATTTTTTTTCTGCCCTTAAAAAAGCCAATAAAAATAAATAAGTATACCAATCAATCAAATATAAATAATGTCAATCTTGACACTGCTAAAATTTGTTACAGTTATTAAACTTAAATCCACTTTTAATCTACAAAGCAAACTCAAACTCTTATAAGCACCGCCTGTAATCTGCTCAAGAACTCTTGATGTACACATATGCCTGGTTGGGAATCACTGCTCTATTTGTAGAAAGACAGACCAAGTACATAAAAGAATGAAAAGGATACGCAAAAAAAAAAAAGACTACAGAGGAATGTGAGGACAAGAGTAAACAGACCTGCAACCAAAGAGCGATATTTACATGAGAGCGAGAGGAGAGGCTGTGTCTCCGGGCTCTTGGCGCTGTCCTAAATGCGGTGTAAAGTAAAGGTCAGACTAATGGGTCCCCTGAGTGGAGCTGCCATTACGGTTGGAACATCTCCATCGTGGGCCCTACTCTAGTGCTCTTTGTGTCAGAGTGGCTGTCAGTGATCTAGCTGTGTGTAATCTTCCTCATCAGAAGCCTATTCATTCTCGTTCCCTGTCTGTCCCCACACTGTGCATAAGTGTGTGTGTGAGACACTGATGCTTGCTGCCGCTGGCTTTAGAGACTGTTTAAAGATGACATCATTCTGTGAAACTTTTTCCTGAGCACTTCTTGTTCCAATGCATGTTATTGCCAATGCTATAAACAAGGCTGTATTGATCTGGAGGTAGTATTTATGGCTGACGAACTACACCAGTATAATATATCTTAAGGTACAGACCTCAAATGATAATCTTTTGGCAACTAAATCGAGGTCTACTAACCAATCAACTGTATGGCACACTTTAGTAAAACACTGTAACTTGCTCCACTGAAACTTCAGACTGTTTCGTCTAGAACCAGCAATCATCAAACAAAATAAATATTTTATAATTCACTTTTGTAGCTCTGTTCAGGCACTTTAGACAGTAGAGCAGTCGGTTTCAATACAGAGCAGATAGAATGAGTCAAGAAGTCAGTCTACATTGATACGAGGCAAGAAATCATTGAGGATGTTTTGAAAATGATGGTTGTTGGCATGTTTTAAGATGAATCCTGATGGCAGTTTCGCCTCACCTCTTCGCTGTACTTGCTAATGTAGGAGTAAATCTCGTTGAGGGCACTGAGCATGTTAAACTCATTGGAGTGAAGTCGTGCCTGTTCTGCCAAATACGCATTCATGTCCTGATCGGAGATGGCTGGCAGCCTGCTGATGTCAGCGTAGTACCTGTGGAGACAGCCAGGGGGCGATAGTCAATATCAATGTTGAGTGGGAGCTTGGTTTTACTATTGAATTAACATTATATGAAGACAATGAGAATAATGGGGTCTAGTTTGTTACAAAAGTAATATTAAAAAGATAAAAACTGGAACTTGAATTTTTTACCGTTCTACCCAGTTCTTGTAGTTGGGGATATCTTTAGCATAAAGCAGCTTATTAGAGGGCGAGTCTTTGCCCAATCTGTGTTCAGATGTGGAACACGAGTCCATGAAGGTTTGAGCCACCACAGACAGACACGCATCCGTGATGCTGCTCTTATGGATGTCAAAAACAAACTGAGGATTCTTGATCACATTCACCCAGAAGCGCAGAGGAAGGCTGTGAAGATAAACAAACCAAAATAGAAAGAGAATGTTACATTGCTTGGCATTGCAGATACTGGGAAAAAACAACTTTCGTTTTTAGTTCTGAGGGTTAGGTTGTGTGTATGAGGGTTTTCCTCTCACCAGTTGCTTTTCCAGGTGTGGCGAACATCAGTGTCATGGATGCTGTGCTTGTCCGCTTGTTCATCCAGGAAGTCGAACATGTATTTGATAGCTAAAGGAAGCGCGCTGCCTCTGTGCACTGTACTGAAAAGAGTCTCGAACAGGTCATCCACAAATTTCTGCAGCGTACCCTAAAAGACAAAAGCAAGTGATCATTGAATATTAAAGGAGAGAGACCCAAGAGGAACCATATTGTACACTTTTGTAGAAATATACTTGTTTTGAACTTGAAGTCCACTTATACTGTCAGCATCAAAACCAGCTGTAATTTAGTTCTTCATGGCCATTTTCATTGTGAACATTAGAGTATGTAGCCTGGTAGATCATATATATATATATATATATATATATATATATATATATATATATATATATATATCATCAATCAGACAGATGAAGTCATAATCGAGTATCATAATCGAGTATCAGAATAGTGATTAAAATGACTTGAAACTACCTGTGCATTAAGCGGTTTTATTGCACACCTTCCAGCCAATCAGAATCAAGTATTCAGACAGACCATGGTTGATTTTGGCTGGTTGCTGGGTGTTAATTTTTAAAAAATTGTGAAGTTACCTTAGTAGCCAGCAGGCGGGTGAGGTAGATCTCAGATACCATCTTGCTGCCGCGGTCGCCCTCCTTTTGGTCTCCGTGCTCATGGTTCTTCACCAGGTGCCAGACTTTGACTCCGCTCTCTAGGTCCGGGGTGATCATAGGAGCACGAGAACGCAGGCTGTCCGGACTTCCGGTGTACCGGAATGTTGAGTCTGCGGTAACACAGAGAGAGAGAGATAGAAAGAGGATTATGATCTTCTTACACCACCATTCTTCCACATTGTCATTCTTTGGAATGAATAGAAAGAGCGTGGCCCTCTCACATTTCATGTACTCTGTCTAACCCTGTGTATCTCTTTCCTCCTCACTTTCTCTCTGTAGAAGATTCATCTCTGTATTCATTCAAGACCGAGAGAGATGAGTCGACGCTCTCTGGCCTCTTCAAAGGCTTCATAATTGGCTGGTCCTGATTCATTGTGCTGCACACACGCTTTAAACGTCTGCATCGCAGGACCTAATCAATGCATCTAAAGATTTCTAATGAGTTAAGCTCCCCGCTCATCCATCTCATCTCCTTTTCTCTTCCATCCTCGCATGTTAAATAATCAGTCTCTTACTCACTTCTCCAATTAGATGTGTGGCTTTTTTTTTTTTGCAGTGGTTGAGTGCTCTCTTGGGAGGTTGGATCGGCTTCTCACAATGGTGGTATATGCTTTTGTGTCCTTTCAAAGTCTCTCTCTCTCTCGCTCTCTGTCCTCATCACCTGGCTTCAAAGGGCATGTGAAACAGCGAAGGAAGGCAAATAGCTGTGGCTATTTCGAGACAGAAGTGGAATTTTGAACAGGCCGGCGTCACAAGGGAGAATTCAGGAGAAATGGTGGTGTTAGCAGCAGCAGGGGTGTACAGGAAGAAGAGGATTGCGGGTTCAATCCACCTAAAGCTACTGCAAACTTACAGTCCTTTTGGCTGTTGCCACAGTATTGACATTGAGAGATTACTACTAGACTATGTGAGTGTATACACTACAGAAAATTGGACTATCTTGACTTTAACAGCACTTTTAGTGTAGTCTGATTCACAAACAAATGATTCTTGTGATTTGGTTCTTTGAAAAAAAAAAGAAGTGTGGAAGCCCATTTCACCATCATGCTTGGTTAAATCATACTTATGACATAAAAAGTTGTAATTATGATGCAAATGTCAAAATGTTGAGCTACTAAGACATAATTATGAGATAATAGTCAAAAGTATTATGTCAAAATGAGACTCTCTCAAAATGACAAAAAGTGGGATGGATGCTTATATGATAAAATAAGTGTGTGTGTGTATATATATATATATATCATATAAGCATCCATCCCATAATTCACTAATCCCTCTGATTAATTCAAACTCTTTAGATTGATTAAAAGTCAATAACTGGTCATTAAATACCATACTATTTTTGTTAAAAAAATTATTATTATTATAAAAATGCCATTATATTATATTATATTATATTATATTATCATTACATTTTTTTGGACTATGTATATATATATATATATATATATATATATATATATATATATATATATATATACACACACACACACACACACGCACACACACGCCATGCAGTAAAAAACAATTATGGGAAGGGTGCTTGATCACATTCTAACATAAACTTTTGTGTGCATATGTTGCATGTTTTTGATGTTTGCTGCTCTCTTCCGCCAGTCAGAGGTGTGTGAGCAGTGTGTTGTTTTGGGCCAGGGTTGCTGGCATGCTAAATTGAGCCGAGCTGCTAAGTGTTGAGCATTAAATTGATATGAATCAATCAGCAGGTGCCTGTGCACAGCTGTGCCCGCTGTGCCATGGTGTGATTGATGGGCACCAGGCCTCTGTCAGAAGAGATAGCTGCTTTTTATGCACCACACACAAGAGCAGGTTGTAAAAACAGCCAAAAATGAGATGTGCTGTGTTGTGCCATCTCATTCCCACTCGATGAGATTCCTAAAATATACAACAAGCTTTTTGCAATGAAATACATCAAAGCGCCAAACGTAACCCTAAAAACTCTTAACCACCTAATTCAGGGGGAGGATACAAAAAGATTGAGGTTGGTTGGTTACCGGAGAGCATGGCTGAGAAATAAAGATAGCTTTATAGAATATTTCTCAGGTTGCTTGTTGCGTCTTTGGACGTTTGAAGTGTTCCCTGAACTTTAAATGTCATTATGTTTACAAGTGATAAGAGAAGATAATTACACTCTTTCATTAAACTGCACAGATGCGAGAAACATCCTCAAGCTTTGATTAACAGAATTGTGTAATACGCTGATACGGGTCGTGTTTCATGTGGATCTAGTGAATTGAAGCCAGGTGAGATGTTTGTGTGCACAGTTTGGCAGGGTTGCTAGGTGACAATGCACAAGGGGCTCCATTTCATCGCTGGCCCTGGTATTTGGCTGCGTGTCATTTGAGTTTTTTCGCCCGTGTGAAGTATCATCGGCGGTGCATAATTAGCAATCAGAGAGTGGCCTGCAGCTCAGTGTGATGGAAAATGAGAACGGGCCAGATGGGGAGCCCTGTGGCACTCCCTCAAAGCAACGCTATGGGGAAGGAGCTAATGTGTCCATTACGGGCGGCATCCAAACTCAGCGGAGAAATCAGCATTACTGAGCTTCATGTTAACTGCTAACACCTCTCTCTCTGACTTCCTCTTACCCTCCCTGGCATGCTCTCTCACTCTCATTCTCTGGTGCCCCGAAGGCTCCCTTGGGCATCCTGTGGGCTGCAAAGCAAAATGACTGCACGTGGCTCGTGCGCACAATAATCAGAGGCTTCATTTAGAGCCAGTCTTTAACCATGTATTTACCTCTATATTGTGAAACAGTGAACAAACTTCAAACTTCTAATTAGCTAAACTGATAATTACAGGCCTTTTCTCAAACACAGTGAATTGTGCAGCAGCAGCAGCAGCATCATCATGAGACAAACATACTCACCATATCTACTGATAGAAGTCCGAGAGATGCTAGTTGTGGGAGGAATGTTGTAGGAGGACGTCTGCTTGGGCACCAAAGCAACCACACAGCGGTCTGATACCTGTAGAAGAAACACAACGTCCATGTCAAGCCTCTTTCCTTTTCCCTTAATTCTTATTTCACAGTGTTTGGTTTCACAGCCTTTTATTATCAAGTAATGTTCAAGATAGTGGAGCACAACTAATGCCGTTTTATTCTGCTTTTGAGGAGTTGATATTACTTCTGCAAAAATATATTTCATTCCGAAAAGATTCTCAGTACATGTTTATTGCTTTTCAAAAACGGTGTGAAATTGTTCAGTTTCTCTCCAGTGCTGAAATAAAGCGACGTTAAAGCGCTTCAAAAAGATCTGTTCTACTTATAAATATATAAGGGGTGTTCATGCTGTGTTCTCTGATAAAATGCGCATTAAAGCCTTTCTCAGGTAAAAGCAGAGCTTCGCCTTTTGTGCTTTGCTCAGAAAAAGGACTAGATTGATTAGACAAGAAACTAGGGCTGTCAAAATGGCTGAAAAGCTCAATTATTTTTTTTACTTCAATATTACTAGTATTTGAATTACATTCAAATTTAAAGGCATCATTTCAGCTAGCAGAAAAATAGCGTAATATAAAAATAATAATAAAAAACAAAAATAACCTACACCATAAGTAACATAAATTCACACAGATGGAGAGAGAGACAGAAATAAACTAAAATTTAGAATGGAGGGTAATGATAAAAATAGAAACACAAAGACAGGTCAAAAGGAAGAGTTTGACAGGCTAGGGAATGTAGTGACTGAGTCATTTGGAGACGGGAAAGTAGAAAGGATGAGGATAGATGAGGTCCGGGACTTTTATATATTGGGGTGAAACTCTTCATTTCTCTCTGTCTGCTCTGTGAGTGCTCGAGTTCCATCAGATCTTCTGTATTCATCTGAACTGTCAAGAGCTGCAGAGGAAATGAGGTCTACCCTCACAAAGACAACTGACTCAACCTCAATTCAGCACAAGAAAACAACTTCCTGAAAGCAAGCTGGCAAAATCCAGTCCGAATCTCATATTATCAGCTTTTGAGGTGCTTATCTTGATCTCTACAGTATAAAACAACATTTTATTTAGTATATTTTTCTCACAAATTTGACTTTTTATCTCACAATTCTGACTTTTAAACTCACAATTGGGCGTTATAAAGTCAGAATTGTGTGATGTAATCTCATAATTGCGAGTTATAAAGTCAGAATTGTGAGTTTTAAACTTTCAATTCTGAGAAAAAAAATCTGTCTTTTTCCCTCCCACAGAATTGGACTGTAGATTGTTTATATCTCACAATTCTGAGGGAAAAAAAGTCAGAATTGCAAGATGTAAACTCGCAATTGAGAGAAAAAAGTCAGAATTGTGAGATTAAAAAATTGCAATTTTCTTTTAAATTGTTTTATTCTGTGGCGGACACAAGCTTCCATTGGATTGCATTCGTTTAACAAAAGCTACTGAAAATAGGTCAACAACCTCCTCTATAAACCAAAGAAGGTCTTTCAGATACTAGTGAACTAGGTCAAGTGCCACAGTCTAAGATCCCCGTCAACATAAAACATCAAATTTCGAGTCCATTCCATTTCAGAAAACCTCTCTGTGCACCATAATGGAGACTTTAAGGACCTCCTGAGCTCCGCTGAAGGCTGACGGTAGTTAGACTTCACTCACCTCCCTACACTCTCACAGCTGATGATGGTGTTACTTTAGCCCCCCATACGCCCCCATAAGCTCCAGCCCTATTAGTGCGGGTTTGTCCTCGGCCATCCCTTACTGCAGAGTGGGCTAATAGCCTGACTGGAGAGACACTTGAAAGAGTCTAGGACTGTGGACGAATCACCTCAGAGAGGTGGCCGAGTAGGTTGACACTCACAGATGTCTTTTTCATGGCTCAATTTCTCCCTCCAGAGTTTCTGTTCTCCTGACCAGGAGTCGTGCAACTGGTATGGCAAGTAAGCATCAAATACACTCACCTAAAGGATTATTAGGAACACCATACTAATACTGTGTTTGACCCCCTTTCGCCTTCAGAACTGCCTTAATTCTATGTGGCATTGATTCAACAAGGTGCTGAAAGCATTCTTTAGAAATGTTGGCCCATATTGATAGGATAGCATCTTGCAGTTGATGGAGATTTGTGGGATGCACATCCAGGACACGAAGCTCCCGTTCCACCACATACCAAAGATGCTCTATTGGGTTGAGATCTGGTGACTGTGGGGGCCATTTTAGTACAGTGAACTCATTGTCATGTTCAAGAAACCAATTTGAAATGATTCAAGCTTTGTGACATGGTGCATTATCCTGCTGGAAGTAGCCATCAGAGGATGGGTACATGGTGGTCATAAAGGGATGGACATGGTCAGAAACAATGCTCAGGTAGGCCGTGGTATTTAAACGATGCCCAATTGGCACTAAGGGGCCTAAAGTGTGCCAAGAAACACCATTACCATTACCCCACACCATTACACCACCACCACCAGCCTGCACAGTGGTAACAAGGCATGATGGATCCATGTTCTCATTCTGTTTACGCCAAATTCTGACTCTACCATCTGAATGTCTCAACAGAAATCGAGACTCATCAGACCAGGCAACATTTTTCCAGTCTTCAACTGTCCAATTTTGGTGAGCTTGTGCAAATTGTAGCCTCTTTTTCCTATTTGTAGTGGAGATGAGTGGTACCCGGTGGGGTCTTCTGCTGTTGTAGCCCATCCGCCTCAAGGTTGTGCATGTTGTGGCTTCACAAATGCTTTGCTGCATACCTCGGTTGTAACGAGTGGTTATTTCAGTCAAAGTTGCTCTTCTATCAGCTTGAATCAGTCGGCCCATTCTCCTCTGACCTCTAGCATCAACAAGGCATTTTCGCCCACAGGACTGCCGCATACTGGATGTTTTTCCCTTTTCACACCATTCTTTGTAAACCCTAGAAATGGTTGTGCGTGAAAATCCCAGTAACTGAGCAGATTGTGAAATACTCAGACCGGCCCGTCTGGCACCAACAACCATGTCACGCTCAAAATTGCTTAAATCCCCTTTCTTTCCCATTCTGACATTCAGTTTGGAGTTCAGGAGATTGTCTTGACCAGGACCACACCCCTAAATGCATTGAAGCAACTGCCATGTGATTGGTTGATTAGATAATTGCATTAATGAGAAATTGAACAGGTGTTCCTAATAATCCTTTAGGTGAGTGTATTAGTCATTGTATATAAAAAAGAAATTATAAACACTATTTCGGGCATTTGGATTTGTAACATATTTTTGGCTCCACACCACATAACCTCATGCACAATCTACTCTTCTTCTCTCACAGCGGGTCTCTGCGGTGTATGTGGTGGCCGTACGGAGCCTGAATGATGGAGGGGAGAAGCATTCGCCCTTGAGGGATAATCCTCAGCCAGGCAGGCGGGCCGCCGGTGGGTGTGAGAGTGATAAGGAGTGAGCTTTCCTCATGATAACGTTTGCATCAAGCAGACAGCTGACCCCTTTCCCTCATGTATCTCTGATCCCCCTGCCTGCGCTCTATCTGATGGAGATCGGCAAGCTAACGCGCCTTTAACTCAGACGCTGCATCCAGGCGGTGGGGAAGGATGCGGTGATGTGTCTGCCATTCTGACTCTTCTTTGAAATACGGCAGGCTCGGTCATGCTAGCACAAAGAGCATGAAACGCCTTTGCCACATGATAAACACAGCAGAATGATGGGCGTTTAATAGGTGAAATGGATGAAAGCATCATAATACACATGATGAATGCATTGAGGGACATATAGGCATAGCATAAAGGAAAATCCAAGGGAATTTAACTCTAACAGTTAATATACACTATAATGTACATCTTCATTGTATGTCTAAAATAAAAGTGACGAGCGGTAAACAGGGTCGTATGTCAGACTGCAAGTCCTTGAGCTTTGTCAGCACTCGAAAAGACAGCTTAACCCCCGGCAGTGATCTACGCCAAGCGCCGTATGCAATAATATACAACAGAGATGATTATCTATATTCTTTTAGAGCCAACAAAGCTTACTTACAATTATGAGCATCACAGGCTTGTGCTAAACGCGCACACACACAGCTGGCTTCAGTGACAGCGCAAAAAAATCGAATGCAATCCAGATTTTTAACATACAAATTTTAACATTTTAACATAAGGGAACAGTTATTCCTGAATCATTTCTGAAAGTCAATGAATCATTCAGTCAACAGATTTCAAAGCACCAATTCATTCACAAACAAAAGATGTGACTGTCTTTATAAGTGAGTCATTGAATTATTCACTGATTTGTAAGATTTTTTTTTTTGTTGAAAGAAATGAATACTTTTACTCAGCAAGGGTACATAACATTGATCAAAAGTGACAGTCAAGACATTTAAATTGTTACAAAAGATTTAAACTTCAAATAAATGATGTTTTTTCAAACTATCAAAGAATTCTGGATTTGTTTTTAAATCATATTTTATTTTATTACTGTTTTAACAGCATCAATAAATGCTGATCAAATAAAAGCAGCCTTGGTGCGCATAAGAGATTTCTTTCAAAAGCAGTAGTGTATTTTCTACGTTTTCTATCTAAGACTAGTTGGAACCCAGCTAAAAACACCTTACACCATGTTAAACTGTACTTCTGGTGTTATCTAGTCTTGTGTGTTTTGATGGTTTTAGAAGAATTTTAGGTACTTGTCAGCTGGTCAGGTTTAGGTAGACCAGCTAATCTTCTGCTTAGCCAGGTTAAGAGAGCACCTTAAAAAATTAAAGCACTCTACTGTATTATGCCCGTTTTTATTAGTTGTAATACAAGTTTCAGGTGTCCCCAGAATGTGTGTGTGAAGTTTCAGCTCAAAATACTCCACAGATCATTTGTTATACCATGCTGTAAATGCTCCTTTTTGAGTGGAAGCAAAAACATGATGTTTTCGTGTGTATCTTTAAATGCAAATGAGCTGCTGCTTCCTGCCCCCTGAATAGGGCTGTGTCTTTACAGCTCATGCTTCAGATAGATAAACATGGCAGACTGTGTACAGCTCACTCAGGGGTGGAGCTAAGCTAACGCAGGGGTGGAGCTTAGCTAATAGGGCAGATTCCGTCACCAGTTGTGGGCGGGGCCTGTTTCACTGTGACGTCACAATGGATGCATTTCTGAATGGCTCGTTTTGAGACATAACATTTCTGATTTATGGGGAAAATAACAGAGTGGATCGATTTTTTACCATAATAGGGCGGTTGTGTTCACACACTGCGGACCCACAATTATGTTAAAAAACAATATATCTGTCAAAGTGAATTTTGCACAATAGACCACCTTTAAGACCACTAATCCAGTTGAGACTGATGTAAACAGTTTTTTCAGCTGGGTTCCCTAAGAACAACTGGTTTAGTTTTTACACACACTCCTAGTCAAACGCCTCATTGCAATTATTGCTCTACCACTGTGACATTCCTGTGAAATACAGGTGACAATAATGCACATATTAACAGAGGCCTCTGTTTATTTGAATTATTAATGCCAATGTCTCTCATGCTGCTCCAACTATTTAAATTGGAAATTTGAAGAGTACAGTGGCCCGTCAGGGACACGCTGCCAGTCTCCTGTAATGTCATTCAGCCTACACAAGGTCAAGACGCTCACTGATTTCAAGTAAGAGTGGATGAGTGAGAAAAAGAAGAAAGAGCGAGAGAGTGGGAGAAGAAGCAGAGCCTAGAGAAATACGTCCACGCTAGCATTCAGACTGATGGAAACTTTTTCATGGCTAGTGCTCTAATCAACCCTGTGCAATCAAAATGAGCAATCAGAAAAGAACATGGTGACCACAGGTTTATGAAGCCACAGCACCAAACGTTAGAAGAACACAGCTGCTGATTATACTGTCTGCTCTCTTAAAATATGCCCTTACTATATTGAGGAACTCAACGAATGGCTGAGATTAGCATATCCGTAGTATTTCAGGAGAGAGGTGAGGGTGCCTCTGTGGAAAGCGTAGGAGTCCTGTATTTTAATGTGGTATTCTTTAAAGCTCCCTGCCTTCTGTTTTCTCTTCTCTTTCTCTAAACTCTCTATTTCACTGGTCCCTGTGGAAACAGTAAGAGTTAATATAGCAAATAGTTAATATACAGCTCCCTAAGCAAAACATTTTGTGATTTATTTACACACTGGCACACAAAGTGACATAAATTGAATTGCTCAGATGTTGCTCTTTCATAGAGACTTATTAAAAGGTCTACATATGGTCACCATCTCATTACTGTGGTGAAATGGGAGATTTGCATCAGAGATGTGCAGCTGACAAATCTGCAGCAACTGCATGATGCTGTCATGTCGATATGGACCAAAATCTCTGAGGAATGTTTCAAGTACTTTATTGAATTTATGCCAAGAAATAAGGCAGTTCCGAGGGTCATAGCGAGGTGTACCTAATAAAGCTAGTGATTAGACTGTCTCCTCTCTTAAAATAGACCTTACTCCACTCTTATAGTGCAATACTTTATATTACTCTATATATGTATAAATTATAATATGAGATCTTTCTTAAATTTTGATTTAAAAAACAAAACAAAAATTGTTTCACTGTATTAAGAATAAAATCTGGTTACCATGGTAAACTTTTGTAAAGGCAGTGTGGAACACTCTAGAAATGACACTTCCTTTTTTCTGTTCTCTCTTCATTTCTACCTCAACATCCTCATATCTCACATTGTAACAGCACATATGATGAGCTTTTTCAGAAGTAATTATGAGAATATGTGTGCCCTGTGGCAAGGACTCTGGACACTCTCTCTCTCTCTCTCTCTCTCTCTAACACTGTTATCAGGTACCTGCTCTGACGTGTGCTGTCTCTGTGGTGTCTGAAGTAAAGACAAGGTAAAGGCTGTAATTAATCCACTGAAGGTAAAGGACAACCTCTCTCTCTCACACACTCAAGCGCTTTCACAGCCGCCACACTTAAAATTTTCAGTCGCAGAGCTCAATAATTGTCCTCTATTATACTGTCCTGTGTAGTGTGATTCAGAGAGAGATCAGCCGTCTGTCTCCCTGGAGCCAAACACTCACAGCGAGACATTTTGGAGCACTGGGAGATAAAGGAAATGTTTGTTTGCTTCAGCTTAATTGTTTCAGTCTGTGGAGTTAAATGGATATACAGAGGATTACTTTTGTAGCACATTGTCCTTGTTGATACGTTTCTCTTAAGGTGCTCTAAGCGATGTTGGGTGACGTCACTTCTTGTAGACGTTCAAAGTATTGTCAAACAAAACAGAGGCTGGCTCGACCCTCCCTCCTCCTCATCATTTACTGTCCCCTCCTCCTCATCCCGTCCACTCCCCCTCCCTTCCGTGCTTCCTTCTAACAATATACTTCTTTGCTATTTGTTCATTGAAACGTCGTCTCTTTGGTCGTGTGTCGGCCATATCAAAATTAAAGAGAATATAATTTGAACGTTAGTCGTTGTCTAGGACATCTCTCCTCTAGCTAACTCCCCTCTTCATGCTTCTCTCTCCTCCACTCCCCACACCCCCCTTCATGTGTATGCGGACTAACCCCCCAACCCCCACCCCCAAATCATTCTTGTTGGTTATTGGCTGGAACACTGTTTGTTACAGCGGGGGAAATAAGTATTGAACACATCACCCTTTTTCTCAGTAAATATATTTCCAAAGGTTCTATTGACATGAAATTTTCACCAGATGTTGATAACAACTCAATGAATCAGTACATACAAAGAAACCAAAACAAATAAGCTCAGAAATTAAGTTATGTGTAATAATGTGAAATGACACAGGGAAAAAGTATTGAACACATGAAGAAAGGGAGGTGCAAAAAGGCAGGGAAAGCCAAGACAACAGCTTAAAACTATTAGTAATTAAAAAGCAATCCAGCCCCCTGTCCGTGCAAATTAATAACAGCTGGTTCAGTCCCAACGGATGCCCTACAAAAAGGTCTCATTGCCAAGGTGTCACACAAGACACATCTCATGATGGGTAAAAGCAAAGAGCTGTCTCAAGACCTTCGCAACCTAATTGTTCCAACACATAATGATGGCATTGGTTATAGGCGCCATTCTAAGCTTCTGAATGTTCCAGTGAGCACTGTTGGGGCCATAATACGGAAGTGGAAATACAATCATTTCACTATAAATTTGCCTCGACCAGTGCTCCTCGCAAGATTTCTGACAGAGGAGTGAAAAGAATAATCAGAAGAGTTGTCCAAGAGCCAAGGACCACTTGTGGAGAGCTTCAAAAAGACCTGCAGATAGCAGGTACTGTGTTCTCAAAGGAAACAGTAAGTAATGCACTCCACCTCCATGGCCTGTATGCACGCTCACCACGCAAGACTCCATTACTGAAGAAAAAAAGCATGTTGAAGCTCGTTTAAAGTTTGCTGCACAACATTTGGAAAAGCCAGGGAAATACTGGGAGAATTTAGTGTGGTCACATGAGAGCAAAATTGAATTGTTTGGATGCCATAATACACACCATATTTTTGAAGGAGAAATGGCACTGCACATTACCCTAAAAACGCCATACACCTTGGTGTTGGCTCTTGGACAACTCTTCTGATTATTCTTTTCACTCCTCTGTCAGAAATCTTGCGAGGAGCACTGGTCGAGGCAAATTTATGGTGAAATGATTGTCTTTCCACTACCGTATTATGGCCCCAACAGTGCTCACTGGAACATTCAGAAGCTTAGAATGGCGCCTATAACCAATGCCATCATTATGTGTTGGAACAATTAGGTTGCGAAGGTCTTGAGACAGCTCTTTGCTTTTACCCATCATGAGATGTGTCTTGTGTGACACCTTGGCAATGAGACCTTTTTGTAGGCCATCCGTTGGGACTGAACCAGCTGTTATTAATTTGCACGGACAGGGGGCTGGATTGCTTTTTAATTACTAATAGTTTTAAGCTGTTGTCTTGGCTTTCCATGCCTTTTTGCACCTCCCTTTCTTCATGTGTTCAATACTTTTTCCCTGTGTCATTTCACATTATTACACATAACTTAATTTCTGAGCTTATTTGTTTTGGTTTCTTTTTATGTACTGATTCATTGGGTTGTTATCAACATCTGGTAAAAATTTCATGTCAATAGAACCTTTGGAAATATATTTACTGAGAAAAATGGTGACGTGTTCAATACTTATTTCCCTCGCTGTATGTTTCGTGGTCCAGGCTGGGCCAGTTTGATTTTCTTGCCGTTTGTGGAGCCTGGGCTGTCTACAGAGACCGCGTTTTTTTACAGTGTGTTCAGGGGACAGGCAGCTAGTGGATAGTGAGGAAATGTTTGCTGTATGTGACAAAAAATGTTTTGGCCTAAAAAATGCGTGACATCGCTTAGAGCACCTTTAAATATTCCTGATGCTTTCAAGGTGCCATAGTTCACCAAGTTTTTTAACACTGATTAATGTATAAACATAAGCAGGAATATGCTACTATGCTCACGGTTGTGACACCAACACCATGCAATTGAAGGACCTGTTTATTTAGCAGTTTAGTTTCAATAAATTCAATCCAAAAATGGTTTTCTTAATCAGTGTTTTTATCTCACTTTCCAGTTAAAACTATCTGAACATCCATAAAGCCAAATAAAATTAACTGAGAAAAATTCCAGACTCATTTTCATATATGTGACCCTGGACCACAAAACCAGTCTTATGTGTCATTTTTTTTTAAATTGAGATTTATACATCATCTGAAAGCTGAATACATAATCTTTCCATTGATGTATGGTTTGTTAGGATAGGACAATATTTGGACGAGATACAACTATTTGAAAATCTGGAATCTGAGGGTACAGAAAAATCGAAATATTGAGAAAATCACCTTTAAAGTTGTCCATTTCTATTGGCGATAGTGCTGCATCCATTCACAAAAATAAATGTTTTATATATTTAATGTATGAAATTTACAAAATATCTTCATGGAACATGATCTTTACTTAATATCCTAATGATTTTTGGCATAAAAGAAAAATCTATAATTTTGACCCATACAATGTTTTGTTGGCTATTGCCACAAATATACCCGTGCAACATAAGACTGGTTTTGTGCTTCAGGGTCACACACATATATATATATATATATATATATATATATATATATATATATATATATATATATATATATATATATATATATATATATATATATATATATGTATCGACAACGGATGAGTATGTCTACATATTTGTACATCAAATAGTTTTTTTTATCAATAGAGCAAAGAAAGTCCATGATACGTCCCCTTTAATGTCTACTCACATAGACAGAAGAGGGCACCATGAGATTATATATGAGCGCGTGTGTCCTCTTTTGTACCTGATAGTGCATGAGAGTGTTGAGTCTCTTCCAATCATTTTCAATCTTAGTGGTGATGTCTTCATCCTGCAGGACCACTCGGGCCATTCGTCCCTGACGCCACTCTGAAAAATCAAACATTTGGAATTAAAACAGACACAGTGAACCTCCTCCAGCTCAAAGCAGATTGATTTGATTCAATGCATTGAATGTGTCTTTTCACATGGGTTAGAAATGTGTGTGTGCACACGCAGAGGGTATAATTAAATGCTAAAGAGAGAGCTGATAGGATATAGAGAGGCTCAGAGCGAGAGTGATCATTGATTTTCTCCTCTGTTGAATGGGGTTTATTAGTTTACGTGGTTGCCAAATGCACAGATGATGCCACACACACACACACACACACACACATACACACGCACACACACACACACACACGCACAAAAAAGCAATGCCAGTTCTGCAGCTACAGAGACAGAACATCATCATGGAGGAGATTGCTCTGGCCAAGGTGCTGGAAGGATGATTTGCACCGCTGACAGGGGGCTTTTGTGTGGCGTGTGTGTGTGTGAGATGGCCGTTTGTGTGCCAGAAATAAAATGTGGAGTCAGTCTGTCAGTGCCGTCTGTCAGCTTTTACCTGGGTCACACATGCACCTGCTTGTGTATGTGCACAAATATTGTACATTTCCATCACTGTTTATACATTACAGACAACATTAAATCAAAATTAGTTGACATTTCTGAAAAAATTTGAGGTCATTCTGTATTGAAATGTATCAATTACAAAAAAGTTAATTAATTAAAGTTAATCCTACCCTCGAATCTGAATGGCCAAGATCACTGATATTCAGTCCAAAGTGCTGAGAATTTTCAGTGACTTTTCAAATTTTTTTTTTAAAAGCACTGATTCATTCAGGAATTAAAAAAGTGACTCTTTCTGAGTGAGTAACTGAATCGTTTAGCCAACCGATTCATTAAAAACGCTGACACTGTTAAAGATAGTGTGGACTTAGTGTGTAAGTGTACTGCACTTTGGCATTTTTCAGACCTGGGACAGTCTTGCGCACTTCCTATTGGGTCCACACACTCTCAAGTGGCCAAGACCCGAGGTGTGGGTAAATTAAATTATTCACTCAAACGATTTCTTCAAAAGCATAAATTCATTAAAGAATGAATCAGGTGACAGTCTTTATGAGTGAATCATTCACTTAAAATATTTGTTCAAAAACACAGATTACTTCAGGAATGAAGTAAGTGACTCTTTATGACTGAGTAATCATTGAGTCAACTCATTCCTTCAAAACACGGATAAATTAAGGAACAAAACAAGTGACGGTTTTTATGACAGTCTATGAAACAATGTATTCATTCACTCAACAATTCATTCAAAAACACAGATTATTTTCAACTGTGGTTTCATTCGGAAGTGCATTTTTGGTGCAACAAACTCAAAATAACTCAAAATATTTATTTAAAATAATATCTAAATGTTAGTTACTTTAAATTAAAATCTTAAATATGGAACTGTTGTATAAAAGCAATATCAAACTCAATCCTGCAATGCAGTTAAACTCACCCAGGTCCATGTCCACAGCTTTGGGTCTCTGTGAATACGGCATGTTCTTATACACGGCATCCAGAATTTTTTCTTTGACCTGCGTGATGGTGTCGCAGTTCAAAACCTTGACCGGGATCTCTGGGCTGTTCTCGTTCTCCGGGTTGACGCAGTTTAAGATCTGGAGGGGGAAAAAAAGAGGATGAGGATGATAAGATGTTGGGCAGTGGTCGGTGAAACCGTAGAGCGGGGCTCTGGAAAAGGCCATTTCCTGGCCCGAGAAATCTAATTTCACACCCTCTGCAGGACCCCAATCTCAGCCTTAGCAGGGTATGAGAGACTAATGAACACTACCCTCCCTAGGCCAGACTGCCTGCTTTCATACACACATACAGTAACAGCACTGACCTTCATAAGAGTTTATTAGATACTATTTGTATTAGTGTGATGCTGACCAGCGTCTTGTAGTCGATCTGTTGCCGGATGAGTTTGTCTTCGCTGAGGGAGTATCGGGCCTCTCCGGTGATGGCGTCTATGGGACCTTTTTCCATCTGCTGTTTTATAGCACAGTACAGCATGAAGAGAGGCTCGCCTGCACACTCCTGTAGACACAGACACCAAACACACATTATTATTATTACTTTATCACTACTGGAATCACACTGACTTGTCTAAGGTTTGTACTATGTCTGTAGTATATAGTATGTACACTACCGTTCAAAAGTTTGGTGTTTGTTTAAAAAAAAAAAGATTTTAACACTTATATTCAGCAAATTTGCACTACATTGATCAAAAGTGACAGCAAATACATTTACAGTATTACAAAATATTTATATTACAAACAAAAATCCGCTTTTATTACTGTGTTAACAATGACATTGAACAATATATGAAAGGGTTAGTTCATCCAAAAAATTAAAATTCTGTCATCATTTACTCACGCTCATTTTGTTCCGAACCTGTAAGATTTTCGAACCTGTACTTCCATTTACCACAACTGATGTGTGAGTTGATGAATGTTTATATGTGAATAAAAGCCTAAATTAAATCTGTTCATCATATAAAGCGATCGTGTCCCATCAGAAAAATTGGACTAAAAACTCACTTAATATGGATTAGTTTTATGATCAGTGGTAGTTGCGTAGACTGTCAATGGAAGGATAGAAATCTCTCAGATTTCATAAAAAAATATCTTCATTTGTGTTCTGAAGATGAACAAAAGACTTACGGGTTTGGAACGACATAAAGGTGAGTAAACGATGACAGAATTTACATTTTTGGGTTACATTTAAGACATTTTACACACAATTAAAAAAAGCTAAATATAACTACATTATTATTGAAATTATATAATTTACAGAATTTTATATTTACATAATGAGGTCATGTGGTCAATCTAATAAGGCCTTGTCACAACAATGTAGCAGACTACTGTTTTAAGTGTTTATTATTGCATAATGTTTACAGTTAGTATGCAGTATGTAGTGTGTAGACTTTTATCTATTTTGGACCAAAAAAAAAAAAATGAAAAAGTCAAAAGCGTTCTTACAATCTGATTGGTTTTATGCAATTCCCAATTGACTTTATGTGAAGCAAATTTGTGTTTGCATGTTACTAAAATAAGTCTTGCTACTGCCTAACTACTCACTGGATTTTCCCCATTCATGGAAAGATATAAAAATATATTTTAGTTCAAGGCACTTAGCAACAGCAAGTAAACAGGATATCCTGAAGCACAACTGAATGCTAAACCTCTAAAGTCTGACCATAAAGTCTACACACATTAATGTCTTTGATATTTCTCATGACTGTTTGTAGAGACTCCAATTATTTGAATGATCTCCAACAAACATACAAACTCTAGTTGATCATGAGCCTGAATAAGCTGGAGAGTGAACCAGACCTCATGCTGAGAGTCAAAAGTCTGTCTCCATGAGACTAGTACTTATAGAGGAAGTCAAAGAGGCCAGTTACCTTCAAGAACTTATGAAGCAGGAAAGCAAACCAGTTGGTTAGCATCTTCTCAGCGACAGACTCCGTCCTGAAACACAAAAGTTGACACTTATCTCAAAGAATACCAGCGCATTTTCATTTTTCCTTTAATAACGGCTGCGTTTTGATAAGAGGAAAACAGAAAGTGAGAAAAACATTGCTAGCTTCCTTCCCTGTCAATCACTCCAGACTCTTTTTGGCCATATATCAGTTTTTTTTACTTCTTCTGACCACCCCCTGTCTCTTTCCTTCTTCTTTTTTTTTTGTTGCTTTGAGGCAGGAGACAGACACAAACCCACAAACGACAAACACACGACTCAAACGGGGTTCTCTAGAGTTGTGGGCAATAATTTGGGAAGAGACAAAAAGGAAGAGCCGAGGGTTTGTTGAATACAGAGCAGGTGGAAAACTGAAGAGAGAGAGAGGGGGAAAGATAAGGCAGACAGAGGAAGAGAGAACAAACAGCACCCCGACGGGAGTGGTTAACGAGCATGAAAAATACATGAAAGGGTTATTCCCTCGTTCTGACGGCTGAGCGCGCCTGTGGAATACCAATATCTCTCTTTGCCTGCAAAACATTTCTTCTTTCACCCCAGAAAATACTTTCTGTCTCTATCTGGCTCGGGTGTTTGTGGCAGCGAGTATTATGTTCACTTATGGGCATTACAAACACTCATAAGCATCACCGGACGATGTAATATCAGCTGCGTAATTGTGGCGCCGATGTCTGCAACGTTATGCGCTCACACTCCGTTGTGCCGCCGTGGAGCACACCGGCAATTTACTCAACAGCAGCACCAGAAAATGACTCTCTTAATGCATGTGGAAATAACTATGATTACACCGCTGAGACAGCCCGCAAACACAGAGTGTGGGAGAGTGTATGTGTGTTTGGGAGTATGCACGTGTGTGCATTCTGTTCGAGGGGGGGTCACGCTTCAGGGTCACACGTGAGAGCGAGCGCTGATCAGTGAGACAAGGTGACGGTGATAAACTGTAATCGCTGCATATTCATGTGACCAGATGACTTTAGACAGTGTTTGAAAGAAGTCTCTTATGCTCAGCTGCGTTTATGTGATCAAAAATAGCTAAAACAGTAATATTGTGAAATATTATTAATTATTTCATATATTTTCTCATTTTTTTTCTGTGATAGCAAAGCTGAATTTACAGCATCATTACTCCAGTCTTCAGTGTCACATGATCCTTCAGAAATCAGTCTACTGGATGCTTTGAACAAAGTAGAAAAATAAAAAAAAACGGCATTTATTTGAAATAGAAATCTTTTGTAAAATTATAAATGTCTTTACTGTCACTTTTGATGAATAAGCATTAATTAAAATTAAAATGTACTTACTAATGGCAAACTTTTGAACACTTGTGTATGATGTTACAAAAAAGGGAGTGATTAGTGTAACAGAGACAGTATACATGTAAAGAGGAAAAAATAAACCCCGCCCTCCTATTAAAAGAGCCAATCAGCTTACTGGTCTTTTTTGCTCTACAAGAATTTGCTGGACATTTTTATTGCTCATATGTCGCTCTTTCACAACTCAAAATACTTTCTTATTTAAGTACTAACTTTTTCTTAGAGGTTTTCCCAAAAGTTCTTCAGAAGAAATAAAAGTAGAAATATATTACATTGATTACAGACTTTGCTATCTTGAAAAATATGAGCACAGTGTGAGCTGTTATTGATATTTCTGAAACAGTAGCAGAAATACAAGAGTTTATGGGGTCTTATTCTCTGAGAAGCAGAAGACGTAAGCAAGAGTCTCCATTTGCTCTCTATGTAATGTCTTTCTGAGATATTAATGAGACGCCACGCCACATGCAATTCGTCTTCACCATGGGAAATGACAAAACTCTGCTGAAAAATCCAACTAAACTCATGTGTTCAAAAATATCGCAAAAGAAAGAAACTAAACTTGAAACATTGCAAAAAGCAAACCACAAAACAATAGCAGCACATGACCATGAATAATCTTGTTTATCTGTATTTATCTAAATCATATGCAGATAAACTAACCGACCATTTTAAAACAGTGCAGACGAAATGCAAACACGCAAACTGCATTTTCCCTAAAGATGGTCCCTGAGATAAACTACTGGTTGGCGGGGACCAATTTTGTCATTCCGTTAGCGTAACAGACAGATTTGGTGATTTTACACATTCAAGTGGACAGAAGCTACTAGAAAACAGTCATGATGGCCACTGAGTGGATGGACTGCTTTAAAAAAACAAGTTATTAGTGCACTGAGGGGTTTCGAGTTTGTATATTCAGAAGTTAAGAGTCCATTAACATAAAGATGATGTGATTTGCATTATTCTGCATTTGTTTTTTTTTTGTATTCACTCATCTAGGTTAATGCATTAGTGGATGATAAATGCTAATTTTACTGAAAGAACACATGGCTGTCGAATAACGAGGCTGCCAAATTATACTCATTTAATAATGGTGCATTTTAGTGAATAAGGTTTAGTGAATAAATCAATGGCAGTCTCACATACAGACGAAATGAGAGAGAATAGAGATGGGCAAATAGAAGGAGTGATGCAAGATGGAGTGAAATGAAGGAAAGTCGTCATGTTTGAGACGACTTGAGCGCCTGTCCGTGTGATTCTTCTAAAGGACAGAGCGTATTTGTGTGTTTTATTCAGCAGCGTGTGTGGCGGTCTATACAAAACACGGTTATGTTTATATATTCTCTTTTAAGCCTGTCAACTTGCCTTTGTGTTCTACCTGTTTTTCTCTGGGTCTGTGAGCTGAGGGACTTTGGATGCGGGAGCAAGAGGAACCTGTGTGTATATGTGCATTGATGAGTGCATTCATACAATATGTGACACTCATTCAGTGAGTGTGTGTGTGTGTGTCAGTATGAGTGAGTTATGCGATCTGACACACACATACACTACAATGACAGTGCATTTGATGCTGGTTGCATCAGGTCTTGCAAGAATGTTTCCTGTCTTTTTCCTGTCTCAGTCAATCATGCATCAATGATAGATGATGAGGGAGTGGGAAAAACCCTACAAATACAACCTAAATAACCAGTTACTGAACTAAATTTACCCTTTCAAATTGCAGTATCCTTGTGAAACTAGTTTATTAGAGTCATTCGGTTTTGTGCTTCCCATAAACTAGTTTCACAAATGGCTGGAAATTGAGTTCTAACAAGCAAAATGAACGGGAAATTGGCCGGACATTTTCAAATGCACACAGGAATTGGCCACTCTCCTGGTGCACGACATATTTCACATTGCAGGGGATCAGAGTCAATATCTGGCTTCAAATATTTATTTCAGACCCACTTCATTGACAATTTGATGCTTTAAAGGAAATCTTTTGAGACCAAATCACTATTTTCTTTCACCAGGAAGCACAAACACACTGGCTGCCTCCGACTGAGAGAATGAATAAACTGTAGTAGCTATTTGAGCACCTAAATGAGTTTTTGCATTCTCTAAAACTTCATCACACCAGGCTTTTTTGTAATTCTGCCTCTGTCTGCTCATAAAAATTTACTTTCCCTCTTTCTTCAGCAGTTTTAGATTTCTTTTTGCTTGCTTTCTTTTTTAACAGTTGCATTAATGAACATGAGGGTTTTATTAGCTATTAGTGTGTTTATGAGTTGTGTGTGCTGTGTGTGTGTGTGTGTGTGTGTCTCAAGGGGGGTAAAGGAATGCTTCATTGAAGGGGCGACACAACACAATGTGTCTCACTAATAGTCCATTCCGAGTGGTTCTGGGTGCCTGCAAATCTCATTAGGTGAAAACATGTACACACACACAAACAGCAGCAAGAGAGAGCCGGAGGCGATGGAGCTGTTCCATTTTTAGCCACAGTCCTCCACAGATATTAACATGAGGGAGAGAAAGACAAAAAAGAAAACTCAAAAGTTCAGTGAAGTACAGTAAGAGCTGTGGCCTAGTGTTTAGCACCGATCAACTGAGCCATGATGCTCATGTGGGTGACACAAAAATATACTACACTAACTAGGGGTGTGCCGGTTTCAGAATTGGTGATGACGGTTATGACGTGAGTCAAATGTGACGGTTCGTAACATAACCGTCGTCGGGGGCGGGGCGTTGCGACGTTCGTCTGTTATAGGACAACTTAGTTTGAACTTAGTTAAAAAAACTCATCATCCGCACCAACGTTTTTTTTTACCAAATTTCAAAGCCGCACCCGCCCGCCATCCGCTGATTGTTTTGCGGCCTATGGACGATGCAATGCTCTGCTGATGCGAGCCGCAAGAAAGCCCTTGTCTGTTCTAGAAAGGATGCAGCAAAGATATTTAATGCTAATGTATGAGGCATAGGCCTACGCTGAGTTTCATTCATTTACGATGAGATGCGCTCTAGTTCACAATGCAATGCAAGTGAACGCGGCGCACCGGCGCCTCCATGTCACGGTTATTATATTGTCATTTGCTTTTTATTTATTAAATACATTCAATTGGTTGATGAAACATTTATTAAAATTAAGATACAATTTGTACAAAACGAAATTCGCTTTAAATTAAGGCTTTCTACAAAGAAAAACCTAATGAAGTGGTAAAAATCATGTCTGACGATTTACAAAACAAAACTTGCGTTGGGACTTGGCAAAGAATCAAATACAGTTGGAAACGACGTAGACCATTAATGACACAGACTGTTAACAATTGTTTTTAATTAGTGTTTAAACATTATGACAAAAAATATTTGTAAAAAATATTTTAATAACACGGTTTTGGCGGTTATAGAGATCTAATGACGGTGTCTAACTATAACCGTCGGTCTCACAGTTATATACTAACCGTCACACCCCTAACACTAACTCTGTAACACACCACAAACAGCTTCTGAACATTATATTAAAAACAAACAGGACACGTCAGACAAAGGTCAAGGAAGAACTGAGAAAACAAAATGAGACAAAACGAAATAAAACAAGACGAAACAAAATGAGACAAGACAGAACAAACAAACGAAACACAATGAGACAAAACTAAGCAGAACAGAGCTAAAAACAAAACAACACAAAACAAAACCATGGACTCGATATGTTCAGCTGTGGTTGAGTTTCAGGAGATGCAGGTTCGAATCCAGCTAGAACCTAATCCCACATATCTTCTCTTTCTCCAATGCAATTTTCTGTCCTTTCTCGAATGTCTCTGTCAATGAAGAGTAGCAAAAAGCCAACAAAAATCTTTTTACACACTGCGCGACAGAGATTTGATTTATTGTGGCTTTCCCACTGAAATGATGAATCAGTCAGTGCTGAAAACAATCACATTCCCTGCTGATCCTCATGGAAACAGAAGCCCAGAACAAGCCCGAGTCTTATAAGTGTCTCCATATCTTCCATAATCAAATAAAGATAAAACATAATAATAGACAAGCAAATATTAATGCCATCTATGCTTTAGGCTATTTAAAATGAAACGTACAGCCACTCTGATGACAGCAGAGACCAGACAGGCCCTTGTTATTTTTCACAGTCGGTTATCATTAAATGCAAGTGGGTCACTTTATGAAAATAAATTAGTCTCTCTGTTGATATTGTCTAATTCTTAAAAGATGTCTCATTTGCAAGCAACTGCCCTACAGGCATCTTTGACATTCATTATTTTCCTTAACACACATGAATATCCTTTGTTCCTACATGAAGAAAATTGCACACATAAAAGTAGTTCACTCGTTATGATTGTCAGCTCGAAGTCGACTACTTGTGGATCTTTGTTCTTTATTAAACCAGCAAAAGGGAGCGGGAGCAGTGGCCTAGCGGTTTGTGCTGTATGATACGTTGAGCCTTGGTGCCCATGTGGATGGACAAAGCTTGTTATATATGCAGTACATATATATATGAAGAGTTCAGATGCAAAAGCCTCTGAAATTTTCTTCTAGAATGATCATTTTTATCAAGCTCGTATATTTAAGTTCAGTAATTTCACTTAAATAGCAATGAAAATAACCTATTAATTGTCATTTAAGTGAAATTACTGAACTTAAATATACAAGCTTGATAAAAATGATCATTCTAGAAGAAAATTTCAGATGGCACTTAGAGGCTTTTGCATCTGAACTCTTCATATATACACATACATACATACACACACACACTGTACATATATAAGTATATGGAATTATGGGTAAAGGTCAAAGGTCACAAATCATGTTAAAAAGTGTTGAAACCTGTTGCCTTAAATTTATTAAGTAAATAAACTTACTGCTTCATTGAAAAAAAAAAAAAGTTATGTGAACTTGAAAATTACACATTACTTAAAGGGATAGTTCACTTTGAAATTAAATTTTGGTATGTTTTAGCTTACCTGAAGGGCATCCAAGATGTAGGTGTCTTTTTTTCCGCAGTAGTTTCAATTTTGATATTTTTAGGTCAAACCGTTCTTGTCTGACAGTCATTTCATGCAGGTGTATGGTCACTGTCTCAAAGAGCATGCACAGAGTCCAAATTAAAACAATTCCCCATCGTCCAAATTAAACAATTGCCCATCGTAAGTACACATTGACGGCCTAAGACACAAAACGAGCGGTTTGTGTGAGAAAACGAACAGTATTTATATCGTTTTTACCTCTTATAACACAACCACATCCAAGTGATCTGAGGGCGCGAGCGCATCCTGGTGTGTGTCGTGTGCGCAGACTGGTGCATAGATATATACACTAGATATCGCCTTGGCTACGGCAGTTCATTGGAACGAATGTCTTTAATGCGACATCTAGTGTATATATATCTATGCACCAGTCTGCGTACACGTCACACAGCAGGAAGCGCCCGCGCCCTCAGATCACTTGGACGTGGTTGTGTTATAAGAGGTAAAAACGATATAAATACTGTTCGTTTTCTCACACAAACCGCTCGTTTTGTGTCTTAGGCCGTCAATGTGTACTTACGATGGGGAATTGTTTAATTTGGACGATGGGGAATTGTTTTAATTTGGACTCTGTGCATGCTCTTTGAGACCGTTACCATAGACCTGCATGATATGACTGTCAGACAAGAACGGTTTGACCTGAACTATCCCTTTAATTTTTTGGATTAAGCATGAAGTTTATTTACCTGATAATTTTAAGGCAATGGGTTTCCTCAATTTTTTTAAAAAAGTTAACTGATCACTTTTTACAGTGCACACCCTGACTGGCAAAAAACGGCTTTTAAAAAACAAATTGGGCCATAATTCTTCGCTAAATTTATCAGTACAACATGAAATAAGACCGTTCGCTCTTCAGAAGAACACCAGCGAACTAATCGCTCACTGAGGTGGGACAAGCTCCAGATGTATTCCATTATCCGAGAAATGTTAAGATGAGGAGCAGACACAGAAAGAGGTCACAAGAAGGGCAGGGTTCGTCCACACGGATCAATTGAAATCAAAATGCTTGAGATGGAGAGAAAATGAGAACGAGAGAGAGAGAGAGAGAGAGAGAGAGAGAGAGAGAGAGAGAGAGAGAGAAATGCCTTTTATTAAAGGAACAGAGAAGAAAATTAGTGAGATGGAGCCCAATCGATGTGGAGGGAGTGGAGGCCAGCAGTAGTCGCAGAAACAGCAGTGTTCGTTAAACCGTAACACTGACAGGAGACTGCGTGGCCGAAAGCGATAGCGGAAAAGGAAGGAAACAGTAAATAAATGAAAACACAACAGAAAGAGACGGATTTGTAGACTTTCTAAAACAGCCTTCTTGTTTTCCAAATGCTTTGTGTAAAAGTGAAGACAAGAAGCTGCGAACGAGACAGAGAGGAGCATGATGAATCAATAATCTCCTAAATTCCAATAGGAAAAAAAAGGAAAAAGTGTCATCTAAAACCACGGGCCCCTGATCCCCATGGCCCAGCCTTGCCAGCGCGGCGGGATTAGTGTTTTGTGTTCCTAACGACAGCAGATAATGAGAGAGACGCGTCGTCTGTCACGTTAAATAACGGCGTAATCCACATTCCCCCCGCATCTATTTACTGTGACTATTAATGAGCTGAGTCACGTAACGAAACACCGAAAATCATTCAATACGAGCGAGAGAGCGCGAACGAGGAACGGCTGCGGTGTTTGTTTGGCCTGTCTGCTTTGAATATTCAAAGTGTGATGTATAGCTGATATAACGCCGCAGTCAGCAGGAACAAATCACCTCCAGCTACACTAAAACACACTCGGCCTCCATCAAGTGGAGCGTAATGAAATCAGCCGCGGACTGTGCTGTGTGTTAGCCCTCGGGCAACTCTTTGTTTAATCATTATTAGTCTAAATCTTCTAGTTGATACGCTGCTTTGGAAAGACTTTGAAAAACCTATACGAATTTAGAGGGAAAGCATAAAGGACAGCCGAGAGCACGAGAGAGGAAAAAACAAGTGGATTTGAGCTGCTCATGAATGTTTTATGAGTACGTGGCACACAAATGAAAAGTGACACTGACAGTTGGGTCGTACTGAGAGACTGGAGGGAAGCAGACTAATGGATCATGAGTCAATATAGCTATAATGCTAGACTAAGATACCAGCGCAACACTTTAAGATCAGTTAGTAATTGACTTATTTACAGGTTTATGGGGTCTGAATATGTTGACATGATTTAATGTAAAAAAAAACAAAAAAAAACGTCATAATTTATATTGTTTTAGTTTTGGTTTCTTTAAAACCCATCTTCCAGAAAGCGCAGTCTGCTCTGATTGGTCAGCTGGCCTCAGTCTGTTGTGATTGATCTACCGCTTAGACATGTGTCGGAATTGTAACGACCCTTACCATAACAGGTGAGTCCCAAGGCTTCCTGAGCCGCTGTAAAAACTACTGTAACTATGGTGTCACTTGCTGTATCAGTTCGTAATGACAGTCAAGAAGAACAAGCTGATCAACCCGAACCACCTCCGTAAGCACGACTTGAGCAGGACGTTTCACAGTGATATTTTATATATTTTTATTTATGTGATATGTTATAACTGTGTCATTTCTCCATCAACACACCGACCTGCAACGAACTGCATGATTCAGAAACCAGTTGCTAGAAAAATGGTGATAACACAAGAAAAGGTTGTGTTTTTACTGCTGAGAAATAGTGTTAAACATTTTTATTTTTTTTAAATAGTGTTAAAAAAGTCCATGTAATGATGTTTTGCTCTCACAGTGAAAAAAACTGCATTTCCTCAGCATGGTGATAAACTATTTCTGGTGTAACCGGTCCTACTCTGGGTCTCCGGCGTGGGAGGAGGGCACTCTAACAAGGACACTAAAGACCGCAGCCACTAGCGTGTGTCTCTTGAGACCAGGGGAATGAGGTTTACACACTCAGCTCTTACTAGCCTATGCCCGTTACACTAACCCCTCTAAACCTCACTCCCATTTGGGTCACAGCACCAAATGTAACCCATTCTACTCAACCCGCTTCGTGCGGGATTTGAACCTGGGTCTCCAGTGTGGACTGAAGCCGTTAGCGTCAGTCGCTAGCACGCCTCTTGAGGCCAGGGGAGTGAGGTTTACACACGCTTACTGGCCTACGTCTGATACACTGGCTTTATAATGACCAATGTTTAAGAGCGAGCCAAACTAGCCAGTAGGTGGGAATTATGCAAAGTTTACATGGTGACATATACATGCCACAGAAAAAAAATGTCAGCACTACAAGCGAGGTGTTCAAAGCAGGTGTTTTTTGCTAGAGAGATTCACTCCCTTTGGGGTGGACTTTGATTGTTTACATGCACAAACAGCTATATGACACAGGTAAAATTAAAAACTACAAAGCAATTGAAAAACTAACACTAAAAACACAAAAAAATGAAGTAAACAGCAAACCTCCTGAGTAGTAGTTTGGGGTGGTTCTTGCTCTCCAGGTTCTTGTCGATGAGGTCGGAGAGCAGGTGTTTGAGCACATCTGTGGCGTATTCCAGTCGACCCTGTAGAGCCGTCATTATGAGCGACGCCACATTGCCGCGGTCGCGCATGGAGAAGGAGCGCTGCATTTCCAGCGTACGGATGAATGTCAACAAAAACACCTTGTTGTTTATCAGCTGGCCAAACAGCTTCAGAGCTTTTTCAACACATAGCTGCCCATTACCAGAGACCTGCAACACACAACAACATCTTTGTCAATGAACTAGACTGTCAATAAACTAAATTCCTTAAATACATCATTTATATTAAAAGATCACATGTAAACTACACCATTGTCTGATCAGAAATGACATTTTGATGGTGGATTGGTATGGACTTGAGCTGCGTAGCCCCGCTCAAAGTGAAATCTCACTGGTCCAAAATCCTGCCCCATATAACCGTTTATTAAACATCCAGTAAGATTGGCTATGATTGTGTCACATGGTACCGAAGTGTGCACCCATGTTGCATTAAATAAAGTAAACCGCAGCCCACCTCCAGCTCTCTGAGCACAGGATGGTCCTCGATGCCAGGGAATAGCACTCTCATGGCATATGTGCGGTAATCCAGATAGGGAATACCAGCCCGGTCCAGATCACTCGTCAACTCATTGATATCGGTCTGCAGTTCTGCAAAAGCTGAAAAAAAAAAAAAAAGAGAGACACAATTTTCAATACACAGTAATTCACAGTTCAATGTCTAGGTCATTTTTAGCCACAAAATCTATTGAAACAAATTTTTATTTTGCTTAATGAAAATTAAGCCTATTTTTGGGATTGGGACATTATTGTCATTATTAACATTCTTATCAAATTATTTTTACTGTAATACAAAAAAGTAAATGTAAAGTACATCATGGTAGTATTTGTTGTTATACTATGCTTTAATTTAATATAAGAACATTAAAATGTATGAACAATATATATATATTTTTTTATTTATTTAAAAATGACTATTATATGAAAATCACCACTAACATTAATTGGTTTATTAATTAATAAATATTATTATTATTATTAATATTAATACTAAAACATTATTAATATTATCACATACTATTTTACCCTCAAAATTAAAAGATCAGTATGCATTACACAGTAATGAGAGTTGAGCAAGGAAATTGTGGTAACACTTTACAATAAGGTTCTTTAGTTAACATTAGTTAATGTATTAACTAACACGAACTGAGCAATACACTTACAGTACAGTATTTAGTTAATAAAAATACAGCTGTACAGTGTTTGTTCATGTTAGTTGACAGTGCATTAACTAATGTTAACAAATACAACTAATGAACTTAATTAACTAATGAACCTTATTGTAAAGTGTTACCAAAATTGTTTTTAATTCGTAACCAAAAAAAAAAAAAAAGTCCAACAATATGACTAATTTTCTTAATGCAAAATATAATTTCTTATTTCTTCCTTAAAAATGTTGGGTGATTTAGGAACATTCCTTGAGTTTGGGTTTTGAAGCCACACGCCACATAAAAGGTCCAAAGCATGCCGAAACCTGAACTTCTGTTCTAATCAACTACTCTGAAGACTTTGTTTTGTCCAGTTTGAGGTTTTTATGAAGTTCCTGAAGGTTGTTGCAGGCAGACAAAGAGAGCAAACCAAAATAACCTCTCAGCTTCTCTGTATTTATGGTGTTCACACTCACACAAACACACACACACACACACACAGAGTAAATTGCAGGCTGCTGAAGTGCTTGTCCCCTGCTGGTGGAGACTGGAGGTGGGATGTCTTTAATTGGGTCTATTCTGACAGAGCCTGGGGCAGCACTCTTCCCTGAGGGAGTTATCTATCTCTCTTTCTCTCTCCCCACACATTTCCTTATTTCTCCTTTCTGGAACGTTCTTTCTGATTCACTCTATCTGTCTCCTCTCACCTGTCCTCCCTCTCTTCATCTTGGTCTGGCGTTCTCTCTCTATGCCTTTCTTCTCCTTTTAAACTCACTCTTTTGCAGGCGTTCGTGGAGTGCAGGGCTCCACGAACCCCTTTAATACTTCTGCATCTTATATTCCTTGCGACTCTAGAGTCAGCCAACACAAACTACATCCTCTCAGCCCCGCTAACCATGGGTCAGGGACACTCTTTTGTCTGAACTGTGTGTACGAAACTGTTTTATCTGTCAGCCTTCTGGAACCCTCAGACGATGATGTGTGCTGCATCATTCTATGAATAAAGGTTTAATTGGTGCTATCTGATTAATAAGAATATGACATCATGAAAAATCAAACACAAATGTCATGTGCTGCATTTCTTGAGTGTATATATATATATATATATATATATATATATATATATATATATTAAATTAAATTAACAAACATTTTATAAAAAGAGACAAGCCATCTCTAAGGCCCTGTGTACACCTGGTATTAAGATGCATTTTGGTCAATCCGATCACAAGTGGACAGCACTAAATACAGGTGTAAACAGGGTCTGAAATGTTTTGAGCTTCTCCACTTTTGACCACTTCCAGTGGTAGTCGAAAACACATTCGACCGGATTGCTTGTGTAGTGTAAGCGCTCATGTGGTTAAATGTGTTCAAAGAACCACAAAAGACCGCCTACTCTCCTCCTACTGACCTAACATTAAGGGAAGTGCGCTATCCAGACAGGAATTAAAATGTGTCGGCTGAAGACCTAAGTTTGGTTTGAAGATGTAAAACTTACTAAGCAAAAGTTATCTTGCCAACACTGATTTCTAACACACACTCTGGGCTTGTGGCTATTAGAGAAGAAACGAAAGCTGCTGCTTTCCATATGTTTTTCCGTCATCTCCTTTAACGTTCATACTGTATGTAAATTGTGCGAGCTTATGCTGCCTTCACGTGCTATGGAAAAGATGATATTTTCCACTTGTGAACTGGTATTTACCAGTGTGTTGTGTTCAAGTGCTTTTGTTGTCGTAATGTAGTACCCGCAAGGTCTGTGTCAGTAGAGTATCTTTTTTATCTTTACAAAAAAAAAAAAAAAAACGTAAATGTGGTGCTTTCTGATGATTAAAACATAATTAATAATAAAAATGTTAATGACACAACATTGTATAGGCTACAAAAACTATCCGCTAACAGTATTCACGACTCTTGCGTTGCTCTCCGCCATTTTGAAAAGGTCAAAGGTTATCTCATCTCGGCAACTCGTGCATCAAAATATTCTACGAGTTGCCCAGTGGAAAATACCACATGAGGGGGTGTTCATGTGCATTTTCCATGTCGGCTTTTGGTATTTACCATAATTACCATAGCACGTGAAGGCACCATTATTTCATCCATGAGATCGAAATATCTGAATAAAGCCCATACATTTACCCACCCATAGACCCTCCCCTTGAAGAAATCAGGAGAAAAGTGGTTGAAAGTGGACAAAAGAGAACACCAGGTGTAAACGTCTACTTGTGATCCGATTGACCAAAACACATCTTAATACCAGGTGTAAACAGGCCGTAAAAACATAAACAAGTGTCAGAAACTAATTGAAAAATTCAATTACCTGACTCGCTAAATTATGTTTTATCCAGGACAAGACAGTCCTGTTTTGGGGTCATAATGAAACAAGATCGGTTTCTCCAAAATAAACCCAAAAAATCAATAAAGCAACATAGTGAAAATCTTTCTCACCTTCTTTACACTCCAGCGCGACCCTGGACTCCAGGTTGTCCATTTGCATCTGGAGTCGCTTGAGTGTGAGGTCGTTCTCCCGGGATTTACGCTTGTAGGCAATAAGCACAAGGATGACGATGATGAGAAGCAGTCCGCCACCGGCAGCGATGCTGACAATGGCAGGAAGAGTCAGGAGGCTGTCAGAAAGAATGTTTACTGAACCAGGGGACACATGCAGACCACCGACCTGCACCTGAGAGAACAAACACACATATATACACATGAGAATCAGTTAAGAATAATCACACACACAGATACACATATAAAGATGTGCACGCAGAGACACAGAGTGTAAAAATATACCTTACCCATTCAATCCACAAAAATAGAGAAAAAACATACACATTGCTTTGAGTAAGTTTTGGGCAGCACTAACAGTAATTGGTTTTCTGTTCCTAGGGAACCTGGTGACAGCAACAAGACTGTGGCATTGCTGAAGGTCTGGCCTGCGTCTCCACCAGCGGTACAACAATAGTAAATAATGAGCATGAGGGCATTTAACACCCACCTCAACAGCACAGGTCTCAGATCTAGTAAACACGTACTAAAGGCCTTTCAAGCATGTTAAACACATGAAAACACATCAGGAATGGTTCACAGAAATCCAAATTATTTCAATCTGATCATAACTGCTGACTTGTTTTCTTTAACAAAAAAGGATCAGAAATGTGACATTATGGAAAGAGAGATGGAAAAACTACAAATATTTGGGTTGGATTTCAAATGTTTTTGAAAGAAGTCTCTTATGCTCACCAAGGCTGCATTTATTTGATCGAAAATAAAGTTAAAACTGTAATAGTGTGAAATATTATTATGATTCAAAATAACGGTTTTCTATTTTAATATAGTATATTTTATAATGTAATTTATTCCTGTGATGGCCAAGCTGAATTTTCAGCATCGTTACTCCAGTCTTCAGTGTCACATGATCCTTCAGAAATCATTCTAATATGATTATTTGGTGCTCAAGAAACATTTCTTATTATGATCAATGTTGAAAAAACTTGTGTTGCTTTATGTGGAAACTGATGCATTTTTATCCTGGATTATTTGATGAATAGAAAGTTCAAAAGGACAGCATTTATTTCAAATTTGTGACATTATAAATGTATTTACTGTCTCTTTTAATCATTTTAATGCTTCTTCACTGAATAAAAGTACTTTTTATTTTCAATGATAGTGTAATTCACTATATGGGAAAGGTACTGAGACACGTTTCCATTCATCAGAAATCAGATTTCAGGTTTCGCTCTTGACTGAAAAATATTTCAGAAAAAAAAAACTAAAAAGATTTGAGCTGGATGTGTCCAACATACAGATGCATTATATTTACCATGATTTTGTACTGGCCGGTGAGATTAGGTGGCTCGCACAGCAGTTGAGACTCAGATACGGTGACAGAACATGGAGTCTCTCCTATCAGAACGGTGTAATTAAGCTTCACTCCAGAGGCCAAGGGAACCAGATTCTTACCCTGGTACACAAACACAGCACATGTGAAAGGTTAGTTACCATTGAAAAGCTTACACTACTGAATATTTAACTACTTTCAGTATACATTGCATAAGCTTGGGTAGTGACAGTCTGATCTGTACATCTGAGGTCAAAGAGTCAAGCGTGTGGTGGATGGATGTACCTTTAAAATGATAGGTGAGCCAGGTTTCTGTTCCAGTATGCCATTGGTGCTGAGAGGCTCAAAGTAAGGGTTGGGGTAGTACATGAAGTTAGTGTTGTTGTACACTAAAAGAGCCTGCACATTATTGAAGATGAAACCAAACTCGTCTGCGTGCTTGACTGAGTCCAAACCCGGCCTGTACTCGGCTGTCAGCGAGGGAGCGAAACAGCTCATAGTCGTGGTGTTCAGAATCTTACAGACCTGGAAATGAGAGAGAGACAGAGATAAATATGCTTTATTTTCATCACCAGTTTTTGAGAGTAATTGTTATTCATTGTTTCATCTCACTTCAGTTCTTTCCCATTAAGATCCCTTTGATACCATCTGTTTTCAAGTGTTTTACTGAACTGAAAAGACTGCAGATGCATTTTCTTTTGTTAGACAACAACGGAGCTGGAGAACAAAGGAAAGACTACCTTTTAAATTCAAAAATCAGAAACAAACTCAGAGAGAAAACATTAAAAGTGCAAATTACACTCTTCTGATCGAATCTCGCCACATCATGCGAGTGTTTGAACTTCATGAAAGAAATGAGCTGGCGTATCTACACGTCCAGGTCGCTTGAAAGACAAAGTTCTAATATTTTTGCTTAAAGAAAAAGCAGCATGTCTTAGAACCATTCGGATTTGTTGCATTGTGAAATTATTATTTTACAATTTTCCCATTATTATTAAAACTGCAAAGTACATCATAGTGATATGTTTTTAATTAACATTAATTTATGCTATTATATAAAAAAAAAACCAAGTTTAAAAAAATACTGTACAACAATAATTAGAATCTGAGATTCTAAAAACGAGTACAAGTAATAATAGCAAAGTAATGGAAAATTGGAGGGAAATGTCATTTATTGGATGAAAATATTTAAATAATGCAACAACAAAAAAAAGGTCCTTAAAAGGCTTAATGTTCTGTAATTTCTTTTTGTATTATTTATTATACTCTACAAAATATTCTTTGGAGGATTAGGGGACGTTTTTTGTCAGAAGTTTGACATTTCATGAGTTCGGAACTTGCAACACAAGCAGCGCGGCTCAATGTATCGCTAACCGCGAGGCTTCAGATTCAATGTAATTTCATTGTTGAGCTGAAATGATGCAAACTGTAGCACTCTCGTACCTCAAGTATGCAACAACCGTGATCTGTACTGCATAAACATCAGCAGTCACACTTGACGGATGCACTCTCAGACGCCGAGCCGTTCCCTCGGAGTAGCAGAGAGCAGCAATGACGCTCCAACAACAAAATTGATTGCTGTGAAACTCTGACTGTGCCGGGAGGTTTTCATCTCATTTCTTTCTTCTCTCCGACTCTCAGGGGAGAAACTTAATTAGAGCTAAATATCTTCAAAGCACGGCAGGACCGGCGAGCACTACATCTCCTCCTCGCATCTCGCCTCCTCGCAGCCAGAGCCGCAATCCATACTAACTCATTTTGACCACACAAACTTGATTTTCGTGAGATTGTGGGTGCATCTCATTCCATAGCTTTTGGTTCCTCATTCCTTTGCTCTTCCTCTTCACTCGGCCCTCGAGGAGTGTATAATAAGTGATATTTGTCAATTCTGAGATTGAAATGGTTTTTTTGTGAGTGATTATTGCTCTCTAGGCCACTGCCATTACAAGTAAACACTACTATGAAAAAAGGCCGAATTCTCAGAATGAATTGACAGTCTGAGTTAAAAAAATAAGCCGCAAAATATAGCATCTGGTTTTGGACATGAGGATTTCTGGATGGATTGTCCCTCTGAAAGTGTATTTACATTGAAAATCTTTCTGAAACTCGAACCAGGGCTCGAACCTGCAACCTTCTGGTTCTGGTTTTCCTCAAATACAGCAAAATATCCAGCATCTACAGTATAAGGACTGACTTACTATGCTTATTTAAAGTCAGGAAAACTTGAAAAGAAAACATGCTTCCAAAATTACAACCTTCATGGCAGCTGACTGAACAGCGTGTAGGTTCGAACAACATTTGACGTCGCCTCCGTGAGCACGGGTCTCGTCTGTAGGCACTTCACATTACGCACCGCGTTTCCATGATAACAGAAGCTCTCTTGCAGCTCAGAGGGGCTGGATCTGGTTAAAAATGAATGGGATTCAATAACTCTAAAGTCACACTGTCATCAAAACCTGTAATCCCATTACATACTCCACTGCACAACACGTGAGGTAACCGAGGAATGCAGATCTAGTCAAACTGTTGAAAAACTGATTCTTACTGAGCCAAAGAGCAAGAGGCGAGAGTCACTGAATGTAGATAAATGACAAAACACCTCTTCTAATACAAACATTATAAAATACTTTTTTTTATATTAAATATGTTATATGTACAAAATGTATATATTATATATATATATATATATATATGGGATGATATGGTTGAAGTTTGCAGGTTTGATCCCCACAAGATCCATGAACTATCATCATTGTGCCCTTGAGCAAGACACTTAAACCAGATTGCTTCAGGGATATTGTCGCTGTAGTAAGTGTTCTGTTACTCAGGATTAAAGTGAGCGCTAAATTATTACTTACTCCAGTGATGACAGCAGAGGACTGTTCCAGCAGTTCTCCAGTTCATACACCACTCCTACTAAACACTGAACCTGCAACCTTTGTGTTATTGAATTGAAAAGCCATTCTGAAGGTTGCTGCCCAGCTAAGCAGGACAAGATAAGGGTCTAATGCGATTGAACCGCGTGTGTGTGTGTTTCTCTGTCCTTCCGTGGCAGTGCCATGTCAGAGACAGATGCTGTGGGCACCACCAGACTGGAACAGCCTGGAAGAGCCTTTCACAGCCTCTGGACGCCATCTGTTTCAAACTGGCTTGACACACACTGGCTGTTGTCACATTTTGTCTTGCTGTACCAGTTTGTTTCTTCACTTCCGCCCACATCAAGCTACCAGTTTTACAACAGTGGGGGTTTGAGGGGGGGGGGGGGGGGGGGTGTAGATTTCCACATGGATGGATTTAATTAGCAGATTTTAATTGTATTTTAAATAACACCTGCTATAAGCAGAAGGAAATGCAGATATTGAGTGGGTCAAAAGCAAATGTGTTTTCAGCTGTACTTCAGGACATGCACCAGACTAATAACATTTGAGTTGGTCTTCTGTCCTTCTATGACCAGGCTGCAGTAGCTGCAGGTATTTGGCTGTGGAAATAATTGGGATCCTTTTCTGTCTCACTGAAATAATTGGTTTCAGGTTCTTCCAAGAACTGACACATGACTCAGCACAAAGCACAGTTCTACCCGCCTAAACTAATGAATCCAAACATCTCTCTCCACTCATCTCTCTGTCTCTGGGACAAAGAGTTGCATAGAGATGGTGCTCCCTGGCTAAAATCTGTCTCGAGTTACTCGGGTCAGTGAAAACGGGTACTAATGCCTTAAAGGGATAGTTCAGCCAAAAATGAAAAGTCTGTCATCATTTACTCATCCTGATGTTGTTTCGAACCAGTCTGAGTTTCTTTTCCTCCGTGGAACACGAAAAATATATCGTCAACTGTTTTTGTCCATACAATGAAAGTCAGTGGAGTCCAAAAACAACTTCCATTGTATTCCACATTTTCATGTTGCACAGAAGAAAGGCATACAGGTTTTGAACGATTGCTAAATAGAATATATAATTTTATATATATATATGAATATCTAATCCTTTAAACATTAACATTTCTTGCTCGATTGGAACACAAAAAGTGATGTACAGAACAGCAAGATATCTTCTGAACCAGACACAGCAAAAGTAAAAAGTTTTATGGTAATGACTGCCCACCATTTCTGAATTATGCCCTTTGTTGTTTTAAGTACATGCGCATGTAACTATATATCGGGGAAAAAAAAGATAGATGGAAATTAGAACAACTATAAGGATCTGCGCGATTGTAGACAAACGCCCGTGGCTCTGTTAAATGCTAAGATGCTTTTATCATCCATAGTTCATGTTCTTCATGTTGGTTTTTTGCGAGCACGCTCTTATCCGAGGTATCTGGGGAGGTCTTTGACACTGATTGGTGGGAGCGTCTGATCGCTTAGTTTTAGAAGAAAAAAAAACTGAAGTGCCTTTGTGATCGGCTCAGATAGTGGCGTGCAACGCTTTAGGAATCTGTCTCCAGACTTCATTACCGAATCTCTTCGCTGCTGCATGTGTCAAGCGATTTTTTCTTCTTCTTCTACTCATCCTCGAGAGAAGACAAAGGTAGAAAAACTCATCTTTTAGCTATAATCAGGAAAATGATTAATGTCTCAATTGCGGGTTGGTGACAGGTACAGCAGGATGCACAAAGGCAATTGTCTGCCATTCGCTCGGCTTCTGAGAACCCCACCAGGTAACGGGAGGGGAGGAGAGGAGGAAGAGAAGCAATTTGGGGAGGAGGCAGATGACAGTTTGAAGGCTGCCTTGACGGGCGCTCGGCTTTGATTGCCAGACTCCGCGGCTGTTTTGTTCCCCATCTCCCTCTCCAAAAATACAGAGGAAAAAGGGGGATGAAGAAATACATAATCGTAAGCTCAACGGTTAATACAAATGCAGGGAATCAAAGCCAGGTTGGGTCTTTGGTGATGATGCCTGAAAGAAGGAAGCCAACCTTTCTCTGTCTACCTCTCTTTTTATTGCTCTGTTGTAAAGAGTAAGAAAGAGAAAGAGAAAGAAAGAGAAAGACAGCACTAGCACCTGACACATCAGACAGCGCCCACACAACATATTTCATGAGTCCCTTTAAGAACTCTTAGAGCTCTGGGCTCTGTGAAGCGTGGAGGAACGCAAGCTTCTGTCACTCCTCATTGCGCAGTCGGTGTCTCTTTTACTAAAAGTGACTTTCAGGAGAACTACCCGCACACGGGTACATCTGTACAGCTGGGGACTGAAGCGCAGTTATGCTGTTGGAAACAGAGGAAGGATGGCTATGGCAGTTTTGTTTTCACCTCACTGAAGTAAGAAATAATGTGTGATTAGTGCTGTTCTAAACACCTCCACACTTGGAAAGATGCGTTTTACATAATCATCACATTGCTCATAGACATGCAAATGGGCAAAGACCAACATTGTATATATAGAAAGTAAATAGGAAGTGTACAAACATAATTGTTGATCTATCATACAGTACTGTATACTTAAAAAAAAAAAAAAAAAAATCAAAGTATGTTAATACAATAGAAGATATAAGACCCCACTGGCTATTCCATCCTCATGTCTGACCAGGCTGAAAAATCCTATTATGTTAATTAAACTTGGACCCCCTGCAGTACAGAGCCAATTGAATTTGTACCAACTCCTTAGCCCTTGGGTCTTATTATTTTTGGGATATCTTTATGTTGACCAAGCCGATGGGTTTGGAGTTTATCTTTCTTTGAAACCTATTAAGCAATACAACCCTTTTTAACAGGCCGCTATCCACCAATACTGCATTGGATGCATTGGATGGTTTTATGCAGGACTCTACAAATAATGGCCAACAAAACCCAGTTCGACAAAGGTGGCATGAGCAGAGTAAAATGCTCAAATTAAATGCCTCATCCGCACCACTTTGCGCAGACTGAATAATTCAGCAGGGTACTTAGTCGAAATTACAGATACACAGCTTGAAAAAGAGGTCACGCAGAGGCTTGTGGGTAGGAGATATATGAGATTTCTGAAGCTGTGGCAGTGAGTCACGACGGATCTCGCCTCCGTGGGTCAACAGAAAAGACAGAAATTAGTCTAATGCATCACAAAAAAAGGCAGCGTGCAGATTGTGTGATCCTCTCTCCACTGAAAGTCACCGATAATTAACTCAAACCTGCAGACAAAGCATCCCACTTCCCAAGGTCACGCATCTCGGAGGTCGAACTGATACGATTCGGTTTCATCGTGTCGGCCCTAGTGAGATATCAGCTCACAAGAGAGAGCCATTCTCCCATAAGCTCCTGAGCTCAGGTAACTAAGGTCATTTTAAAAGTGAGGGTGGATAATTGACGAACGACGATAACGCAAACGAAGCTACTCACATTTACGGATTCCCGCCCGCCATACTTGATCCGAATCCTTGGCTCCTGTATGACATCCAAGTTCGTCCCGGTCACCACCAGAGGCGTGTGTCCGCTGAAAAACATAGTTGTGATCGTGAATGGGGTGAAAACTTTGACGTTCCATTTGATTCAAAACTTGTTTCTTTGTAATGCGGTGCTTAGAAGATAATAAGCTTTGGAGAAGGTTCTGATTAAAGATGCTTTTAACCGGCTTCAGTAGATTTAATCAAACATACTAGACGTGTCTTTGAAAACACTAAAAGAACAGAAGCAGCGGTGATCCTGCTTAGCATTCTGGGGATGTCCACAGCTTGATAAAGCACAACAAAAGAACTGAGCATCTGGGAGTGGAATGGGTGAGGAGCTCTTGCTCTAGGTGTTTCTGTTGTTTACTCTTGAGCACTTTATTAGCCAGGAGCCGCTCGTACGCTGTTCTGTTCGCTGTGGGCGACGCCATGGCATGGGACACTCACCCACAGGAAAATCACATAAGAGATCCATTCAATATCTCAATTGTTTCTCCTATATAGCAATAGGATCAAATAAGAGAGACAGCAAACAGTCAGAGATCTCAGTATGAGCTCAAACATTCCTCATCAAATTATACCGGACCAAAAGATCAGAGCTATGCTAAATGGATTCATAACTCAGAAATTAAAATGATGTCATTATTTACACACATTTGCTGTTCCAAACCTGTATGCCTTACTTTACTGAATTCTGTGGAACAGAGGGTTCCACATTTTGTAAAAAATAAAAATCTTCTTTTTTTTGTACATACAATGGAAGTCATTGGGCTCCAATTTGGTTTGGTGCCCAACGTTCTTCAAAATATCTTCTGTGTAAATATCTATTGTGTACCACAGAAGAAGAAAAAGTCATACATGTTTAGAACGACATGAGGGTGAGTAAAGGAGGACATTTTTGGTTTACCTATCCCTTTAAGTGAGCAACCGTTGAGCAATACAATGTTCCTATTTGTAGGCATGATTCTAAATGCTTATGTATCTGTGAGTTGGGTCTTGTGAGAGAGAGGCATTTTTTTCTGCATTTCTAACTCCAGCTTGTAGTGAACCTGTATCTCAGCATCACTTATGTAGCACATTTGTGCTACTGTATATAATCATGTGCAGCACTTTGGTATGAATATATTAAGGCTCTCAAATTCACTTAAAGGGATAGTTCACCCAAAAATTTTTAATTCTGTCATATTTTGAGAAATGCCTCAGTGTTTCTTTTGTCCATACAATGGAAGTTAGTGGGGTCATGTTTGGTTCCCAACATTGAAAGAAAGTCATACAGTAGGTTTGGAATGATGCGACGGGGAGTAAATGATGACAGAATATTCATATTTGGATTAACCATCACTTTAAGATATAGTCATAATAACCAAGCACTTTGCCCGAACTAAATTATAGCATGTTGTAAAAGCAAATCTGAGCTTTTCACTTTACTTTCTTTATATGTCTTGGAAAAGTATGTAAGGTACATATATTTGCATATCTCATGCATAGGGGTATGATATCACATTGAAAATCTGGGATTCAAAATGTAATTTAATTCTTGAAATAAACAAAGTTTTAGAACTTTGAGCATTTTAAACACAAAGAAAAGTTATGATTTAAAATGAAAAATAAATATTTTAGATTTTGCATTATTTCTAGGTCATTAATCAAATAAGATCATATGACTGACTCCTGACAACCTATGTAATTACAGCAAGACATTTTGAAACCTATGTACATTTTTGAGTTGAACTTTTCACTCAATTGTTATGCTAATAATATAGTTCCTATTTAATTTAAATTAGAAAATATCAACAGACTTTTGGACCCCACTGTATTATATGCTGTTATTTAAAGTTAAAGTCAGACATACGTAAGATGTACTCTGCAAAGACAGACTGTGCAAAGATTTCGGGACTTCAGCAGCAGCAGCATATTTTTAGATCTCAGACGTGACTTAAAGCTTTACTTTTATAAAACTATCTTCATGATCACCCTGTCATGGTGTAAATACTATGAAAAAGATGAAAGGATATATCTGGATGCAAGTCAGCCATTTATTCATTTCATAACAAAGCAACAAGGCCTTGAACAAAGCTGCAGAACTGCATTCAGTGAATCAGATCAGTTTCTTTCAGGAATGTGTCTGACATCCATTCAAAGAGTCTTCGAATCATGAGCCTCAAAAAGTCAAAAGTGTTTGCAAACAGTGTTTGAAGGCCACACTATCCGATCTGAATAATCCAATACTAAAACAATGCATCATATATGTACTGTTACCTGGCAATGCTCCATTCCGGTTCAACGCGTTGAACGGTGGGGTCGTCTATATACTCAAAAGTCAGGCTCCCTGGGACCTGGGCGCGATCCAAACTCACGCTGATCTGAACCGGGCCAACTCCCGTCAGAGAAGGGGCGGAGTAACACACAATCTCCGTCATAGATCTTCTGTGGGCAAAGAAAACACAAACCAATCAGATTCTGACAAGGGACTAAGAACAACACAAAGTCTTTACTTAATAACAGATGGCTAGACTTATTGTTCAGACACACTATATATGAATGGCTTGTGGGCGGCTCTCTGCTCTTTTTCAATTGCAGTCTTTTCTTATAGCCCTCACTGAAAGTGCTACCTATGGAAAGTGAGCATTAGTCATTCTCTGCAGCGTGTTTTTACTTATGGCACCCTCGCACACGCTCGTACGCGATCAGGAACGCGTCATCATTCCACAGGAACACAGAGGAAAATAGAAATCCGCAATTAGCCGCTATCGCATTAAAGTCGTCACTCTCGTGCATCTTAAAGCACTACAATCAGCCTCATCTTTAAATTGAGATCCTGGAGTGAGAGGAAAAGGAGGAGATATAGGAAGAAGTCTGGCGGGGGGTACGATATTTACATACAGAAGTATGCTAGCAAAATTAGAGCAACAGGAAGAGGAAAGGGAGATGAAAAAGAGGAAATCTAGAAGAACTTTAAGCATTTAATTGAAGGAAGTTTAAGCAGAAAGTCATCCGAAACACTCTCTGATGGATGTAAAAAGTTTATAGAAAGTTAGGATCAGCAACTTTCTTCTGACATCAGTGTCCATGTTCAGACTACTACAGTATATATACAGTTTTGAAACATTACTTTTTTTTAATGTTTTTAAATAAGTCTCTTATGCTCACCAAGGCTGCATTTATTTGATCAAAAATACAGGAAAAAAAACAGTAATATTATGAAATATTATTACAATTTTAAATAATAGTTTTCTATTTTAATATACTTTAAAATACAATGTATTTCTGTGATGCAAAGCAGAATTTACATCAGTCATTACAGTCTTCAGTCACATGATCCTTCAGACATCTTTCTATAAGTTAGTTAATTTTTTTAATCGATTGACAGCACTAATATATGTATATTATTTTATATAATACATGTATTACTATATAATATAATGTTTTTATACTAGGCATAACAGGATACAATAAATAAATAAAAAATCATACTCATAAAACTCGCAGGTCTGGTTCCCAAAAAGCACAGTGACGCTGCTGCCTGCCCCCAGGTTCTCCCCCAATATGGTCACTTTAGTTCCCCCAGACTCGGGACCTCGACTGGGGGACAAACCCGTGACTGATGGCATCTGCAGACAGAAAGAGAAGACAGGTAGGAAACAAGGAAACAAGCTAGAGATAAAGTAGGCTTTACTTCAAGATAAAACTACATTGTATAATTGTTTACAGTTTGTTATTGATTTATTTTGGTAACTGCCACTGTTACACATCTTACATGTACTTACTATAGTAATAACAGTAAATCATGCATAATTATAAGCAACTAACCTTAAAGGAGAACTCCGGTCAATTTTAACATTGAGCTCATTTTTTTGTACATTTGGAGTGCTGTCAATACAGAGAACAACGACAAAAATCGGTGTTGCCTACACCGAGTTATCCTCTTTTTAAAATATGCACCCTGTTGACTTCAATGGGGCAATATTTAAACCTGCTTTTAGCCTCTTAACATCCTTGATGTGTCATTACAAGTGCACAGGTCATGTGAGTGATTCCTTCAGAGTGAACACGGGTGAGTCTGACTGCAGCAGATGTGAAAGATAAGAATAAAAGTGATGTTATTTCAGCCAGCGCACATACCTGTATTTACATCCTGTTTTCGGTCAAAGTCCATAGTAATCGATTGTCGAGTTCACGCGCATTGGTTTAGTACCTATGATCATGCGCGTGAACTCGACAATCGATTACTATGGACTTTGACCGAAAACAGGATGTAAATACAGGTATGAGCGCTGGCTAAATAAATATCATTTTTATTCATATCTTTCACATCTACTGCAGTCAGACTCACCCGTGTTCACTCTGAAGGAATCACTCACATGACCTGTGCACTTGTAATGACACATCAAGGATGTTAAGAGGCTAAAAGCAGGTTTAAAACTTGCCCCATTGAAGTCAACTGAGTGCAAATTTTAAAAAGAGGATAACTCGGTGTAGGCAACACCGATTTTTGTCGTTGTTCTCTGTATTGACAGCACTCCAAATGTACAAAAAAATGAGCTCAATGTTAAAATTGACCGGAGTTCTCCTTTAAACCAAACCCTAATCCTAACTGTGAGTACTTTTTGTTATCACTCAGTATTTTAACATAAAATGTAACCTTTAATTTTATTTACACATGCAAAAACATGGGTAAGATTTTTTTTTTTAGATGTTTTTGTCTCTTATGCTCACCATGTTTGCATGTATTTGTTCAAAAATACAGTAATATTGTGCAATTTTTTGACAATTTTGTGTGAATTTGTCCATTCAAGTGCAAGACGACGTGAAATATAGCTTAGTATTATTTTTGTGGTGTCTGACGCGGACTTTGGACGTGTGCGCACACAAAACTTTTCACACAGCGCGTGAGTAACGAAACGAGCTCCCTTTCAAGTCTTCTTGTCAAGGCTTAAACTTTAGTGAAGATGAAGCGCTGACCCGTCAACTGTCCTGAGCGTCGTTCACGTTTGTTCACATTTGTTCACATTTGTTCACGTTTATGCATTGTTAGAATTCATAAAAAGTCGTCAATGCCGATTTTTACTCACATGCATGCATACATGCATAAATCGAAATGACACAGCCTAGTTTTCTGTATCAGCTGAACACAAGCATGTTTTGAATCTGAAACTGCCTAGATCTGGGTGGCAGTTCCACAAAAGAGAGCTACGTTTGTAAATAACAACTGTCCTTCATGAGTCTCATTCGCCTCATTCGCTGCTGAGCTCACAAATAAAGAGCGACCGCTACAAAGAAATGCCATTTCCAGTCTTGTCTGAGTGATGCGAGCTCATGAAAAGCATGTCTGAGGATAAATAAAAGGCTTTTAAAATGTTGTACATAAACTCTCTAGTTCCCAGTTCTCTTCCTTTATTGTGCACAGGGACTGAACATAGCAGATGGAGAATCACAGAAACAGACAGCTCTGTGTCTTAAGAAAGCACATGAAATGGCTGGTGGCCGACTTCACACGTGCACGGACTAAGAAATGAATTAACACCAATTTCGGTCTCGCCTCTCATTGTTCTACAACGGGCGGGCCGCTCAGGGACTCCATGTTGTCCGACAACATTTGTCGGAGCGGTTGAGATAACACGCTTCTTTTATATTTGACTGCGATATGAAAGGCGTGCAAGAAAATCACACACACACACACTCACACAAACAGGCATAAACACATACAGGAAGTGGCTGAAGCACATATTGTGTAATATAAACAGCTCCCCTAATTAGCAGAGGCCGTTAATTGTGGCGGTATGGATAATTGTTTGCCTTGGTGTGCGTGTGAATGCTGCCGTTGATTATCTATTAACCCCAGGCCGGCGGTTGGGTGTTTGAGACAGGTGCGCAGGAGTTCCCACAGGTGCTCCACTGCGACGAGACAACATGGCAACCATCCTTCCTTTGATTCGCTTAATGGCTTTTATTGTCTCCATGTTCAATGTGCACTCCCCGTGGTGTTTCGTGTTCATAATCACTCAATATTTTAATAACCGAAAACAAGTTCCATTATGCCGACGAGAGCTGCGCTTCTTAACGGAGGAAGCAGGGCTGCTATTTTACCAAATAATAATGACACACACACAGCAGCAATCTGTAAATTAGCTAGTTTTTACAGCATATCTCGAGTCTTTTGTGCTTGATGAGTGCATTAGTTCAATAAACACGCTTTTCTTTTAATGTCTTGGCAAATTCATGTGTAAATGATGTTATTATCCACTAATCCACAACATCATTTCAGAATCTACTGAAGATGCACAAAAATACTACTTTAAAAAGGACCAAATAGCACAATAAGCCGATAAAAATGCCATGCAAGCCATAAAAAGGTTAATTTATTGACCTTGTGGCTTTTAATGACTCTAAATTTGCATGGAGAGACAGTGCCAACACATTAATGGAGTGATTTCCTAGATAACTGCCTGGACAGATAGAAATATATAAATATAACATGCAAATATACTGCTTTTGTGGCAAAAACGTAGCAAACTAATAGACTTTTAGGACATGTTCTATTATAGTACCATGGTATTCTTCAAAGGAGTTTTGAAACTGGTGGTTGCGAGAGGGTGCTTACAATTTAGGAACTTAAAAAACAAAGTAATTATGTGTAGTGCAATATTGTTTAACACATTTACTGAGTATTTGGCAATATTACCACTTCATTTTTTATTCTGCTTAAAAAAAGTAGAACTATGAGATGTATTGCAATTAAATCTATTGCAATGCTTTGTGAGGAAGAATATTTAGTATTATGAGAGCAAAATAAATGTTGTAAGATCAGAAACCAGCATATTTACTTCAAATGGAGGACTAATGAGAGATATAGATTTTTGTAAGGCCTCATGAATATGTGCAGAAGATAGTCTTTGCTCCAAAAGCGTAGCTATTTGAACAGATGAAGTACAGAATGTTGAGCTCTGAGTCACTTCCTCTGATTTGACATTTTCGTTGAATCGCTTCTGAGAACAAAGCAACCTCAGCAAGGTTCACCTGTCCAGAGGCATAAAATCATGTGACCCGTGAGTTCTCTTCAATGGACCAACTAAATCTCAGTTTAATAAAACCAAAACAAAGGCCGGTTTCACCACTACCTCACTGCATTATTTAGATGTAGCAGAGCTCAAGGTCTTACCACAAAGGAATAGAGCTGAGAAGAGCGGGTCTGGAGCTCCGGCTTACACTCCCCTACGCACAAATGGACTGGGCCGGGCTTACTGTCCGCAGGAGCTTCGTCCATCTCACATACAATCCTGAGAAAGAACAAATATACAACGTTACATTACATTTTAATCTTGACTTGAATGAAAGCCACCTAAATGGATGGATATCACATATCACCCCCTCATAGCTTCTGTGCAAACGAATCCAGGTCCATCCAGTCCTATATGATTACAAAGCTTTAACACTTCTGGACTTCATCCAGACTAAGGAACCAAAGCATTGGAAGTCATCTCCAGTCCTGCTGAGTGATCAGTATGCGACTCTCTCTCTCCCTCTCTCTCCATTGATTTCCTCTTGATCGCAATGTAATTTTTGCTTTGATTGCTTTAGCGCACACATTCCATTAGCCGAATTGACAAGACCGCTCTACGGGAGTGCCAATGCCAAGAACGCACAACGCTTTTGTAGCATTAAAACCATAAGTTCCTGTAGGTTCTGCACTTTTGGGAAATAAACTCTTAAAACACACTTTTCACAGTGAATTATTTCATTTATCCACTAACATAGTTGTCCACTAGTGGATATACATACATCACAGGAGAATTCTCATTTTTTTTTACTTTTTTTTTTTTTCTTCTGAAAGTGTCACAGTTCTACCACATCTTAAATTATATTGATACTTTGCATGTGACGTCACAAGTACTGGCTGGCGGGCAAGAACGTCGTTCTCCAGCGACGAAACCCAGTAAACCAACCAAGGGTCGCCAGTTTTACTGTACAAAAGTTGGTGTTTTGAGGTGTAAACGACATGCCAGATAGTTGTTGTGCAACTGGATGCACTAACCACAGATGAGATAAGCAACCTTCACAGTATACACACGTCTGTGCAAATTATCATCAAAGGTAATTTCAACATTTGTTTGAATACAATCAATGGGTGTATGATCATGTAATTAATCGTGTCTTTAAGTTACTGTAGTTTTGTCAATCAACACCACCAGTATTCACCAGCTGGTTCGGCGAGTCAGCTGTTTGTTTATGAGTCTAAGCTAGACTAACTGTACGTTCACACCGCCGCCGGCGAGAGCGGCAAAATTCATTGAAAATGAATGATTTCCGTGCACTTTGACGCTCTCGCCGGTGGCGGTGTGAACGCACAGTAACAGCTGTCGTCTTTTGCTAACAATAACAGAAGTGTGTGATAGGTTGTTTTGAGGTTTGCGATATCTATGATTTTCAATGAGAACCAGAGATGACCCAACAGTAGAGCTAGATTATTTATGGAGGAATTATTAATGCTCGATTATCTTAAAAAAACTTGTCTGCTTTACACAATTTAGCTACCTTGGAGTTAATCCTAGTCCATAGTTATGCAGCTAGCTAGCTAACAGACTTGATAGCTACTAGAAAGTCCTGGAACTACAGGACTCAACGTTGAAAATACCCGTTTGTTGCCCGCCAGGTATCCGTGGTAGTCACGTGACTGCAAAGTATCAATATTGTGTTTAATGGCACTCGGAAATAGAAATAATGGTCCTCGAGAGGACATTTTAAACTTTCTTAGCATAAAATGGCAGACTCCTTTGGCTTGCAACTGTAAGACTAATTACATAGCTAGAATTTTATGTATATTAATAAACACGCAATTAAATATTATTTTCACACGTTTTGCATAATTGGACAAAACTACAGCTTGGAAATGCCAAAAAATATTCTGCTCACAAGTGATATTTACCTTTTCTTTGTTTTCTACACACATCACAAGTATCTTATTTCATCTCAAACCCTTTATTGACACTGTTGTCATCTTGGAATCCAAGTAGACCAACTATTGGAGCAAAATCCTTTGGTATGTTTGAAATGATGTAAAATAGTGCAGAAAGTTCACCCAAAAATTGAATATATATATATATATACACATAAAAGCCTTTTTCAAATGTAGCAAATATAAATTAAGAAGACATGTTTTAATAAAAAAGATCAACCCCTGCCATATCAAAGTGCCTGAAGTTGAAGAAACACCTATAAACACCTCCACATTGCAAGCCAGTGACGCACAGCACAAATCAATGCAGCGTTATCATGCACTCTGATCAGGGAGCAGGTCGATGTTGCTACATCATACGTGCTGATCAGGTATCAGCTTTACGGACGGGTGGCAGGATCAAATGACAAAATAAAAACACACAGCCCATTGACTGGCCCTCAAATGAAGTAAATATGAAACCGACATGAGAATTCAAATCTGAGTTGAAAGTGCAGGGGCGCTGCAATCGATGTTTGGTTGATATCGAGTGTTCGCATCATTAGGGATGACTGTGGGAATGCATGCGGCGCAGACTGCGTGATTGTGGGTGTGATGTGGCGTCCTGCGGTGAGTCTGACAGGCTCGGCAGACAGCGTTCACAGCTGTTCACAGCACACATTATGTCCTCTCAATCACAACGAGCGGAGGACTTGCACTTCTAAGGCAATTAAAGTTTGGAAGCAAGTTTGGGTGCTCAATCATTGCTTCTGCGTGGAGCCAGTTTAGCTGTTGAGCTTCGGAAATTAGCTGATACATGCTGTAACTAAACCATATTGTGGACGAAAAAGCACCTTTGATAGCTATTCAAAAGTAGCCAATACACGTACGCATGAGACAAAGCCATTATAGTCATTTGAGGCTCAGATGATATCCTGATCTCCCTATCCTCTTTTAATATCAAATGGCAAAAGATCTTAATGTTTACAACTTTAGTACAAAAAATGACCAGAGAGAACTGTTGAATCAGATACGCGGCTTCTCGTTTCCGTCTGCGGGTTTGATTGGGTCCAGTGGCGCATTCTCCATTTCCTCATGACACCCCTTCGCCGCGCCATACAAATGAATCCACTCCCACTCGGCTCGGCTTCGTCCCGCTCGGATTAAACTGCTGTCAGAAGAGAGAAGGGCTGACAAATCTCCCTCCTACAGCCGGCAGCACGCCGTGCATTTCAATTACCACACGTTCCCCTCTCGCTCTGCCCGTCCTCGCCTCAGCGGCAGAGAGAGGCGCTGTGGACACACACTCCACCTGAGTGCAGACACTGTGCGCTATTTATATCCCCTTACAACATGACGGCATACATGTTTGAAAGCCAAACGTTCAGAATTCCTGTCTACACTAAGGTCAGGCTGAGTTTTAATGCAACGTCGAATTGCATATTGTAAGCCGCTCATCCCAAATAAGGGGAGGGGCAACATTAGTAGCATACACAATGTTTTCCTCATGTTGTGCTGGGGAAGAGATAAACACCTGTGTTGCATTGGCAAACAGGGATCAAATCTATAAAGGTATGATGTTTTTTCTTGTTTATGGTGGATTTGTTCTGCTGAGTTCCTTGCTGAGGCTGCCGTGCCGGGACATGGGCTGGATATTGTTACATGACGCGTGCAAATAGATTGGGATGGATAATTTGAAGTGGTTTTCACGAACTAAGTTTGGGAGCCGCCGTTGATTTCCAGAAACGCTGTATCCAACATCTGGTAGCGGGTAAGGAAGCCAGCAGTGATGCTAGTGGGTAGATATTACACATTTCACCATTTAACCCAAAGTTTTTTGTTTTTTTTTAATCAAATGGTTGACAAAAACAGCTGAGTACAGACATTTTCTGCATGTCCTAGCAAAAACTACTTCTACAAATCATCACATTTTAGACCTTCTAGCCCATTCCCCCAGGAGGTATGATATTAGTGATAAAATCCTGGCTTAAGGATATTTACAGATAGGGTTAATGACAATCACAAGGGAAAACAACAAAAACAGATGCTGAAGAATGGGACCTACTCCAGGCAGAGACCAAGCCAGGTCTGTTTGGACTCTAGTTACGGCTTGTTTCTGCTTCACAAGAAAATATAAATGTTTCAGATAGAAATGTTTTCCTGTTGTTGTTAAAATGTTTCTGAGCATATAGAGCATAAAAGAAACGGTTGTGACTGTTGCCATGCCTTTCATACTTAGCCCTGATTGGTCGCTTAATGCTTGTGACATCAAAGCCATGTTCACTGGATCCTGTGTGTGTGTTTAATGGACTCATCCCGCTGTGCTTTAAAGTAAACTGGATGAAAACCCAAGGAGTTTTTCCCCCTCATGAAACAGCTTCTCGGTATGTGTAATGTAGGACATTATCTTTTCCAACTCCTGCTATTTTGAGAAAGATTAAAGATAAGCTAAAGCAGCTTTTTCCCATTCTAATCTTTCACAGCATGAATTCATTGGAGTTTTACAGCTCCACAGTCACTCACTGTTCAGCGATGATGTAGCCGTTCTCCTGCGGGGTGCATTGGACTCCTGCTACTTGCACGTTGTTGACCATGTCTGGGAAGGACAGGCCCAGGTTCACACCACGGATGGTCACTCTGGTGCCCCCTTCTGGTGGTCCTGCCACTGGGGTTACCTGAAACAAGAGAGATAGTAATTGATTCATTCAGTGAATGAATCAGAAAATCTTTTTTTTTTTTTTTTTTTTTTTGGTAAAAACCTTTTTATTTATTTATAAATATATTATACACTACCATTCAAAAATGTAGGATCGGTAAGATTTTTTTATGTTTTTGAAAATGCTCAGCAAGTCTGCATTTATTGGAACAAAAGTACAGTAAAAACAGTAATATGGTGAAATATTACAATTTAAAATAACTTTTTTCTATTTATTGTATTTTAAAGTGTAATTTATTTCTGTGATGACAAAGCTGAATTACACCAGTCTTCAGTGTCACATGATCCTTCAGCAATCATTCTAATTAGCTTATTTGGTACACACAAAAAACTTTCTTTTTATTATCAATGTTAAAAACAGTTTAAAAGAACAGAAATTGAAATCCTCGGAAACAGCCTAAACTAGTTAAAGGTCTCCAAATGAACCTTTTAAAAGGATTCCTTTTAATTATAATTGGTTCCTTTCATTGTGTTTCACTTTAATAGCACCGAATTAGATATCAGTAAAACTTCATTGTGGCAAATTCCTAACCTATTAATGTTACATAGTACATTGCAAATTTCCAGTCAAGACTGCAGCAGATCTGCATGCTGTTGCCACAGGCAATAAATCTAACACAAGGCCATTTTAGTCCTCGGAGCAGCCCACCCTCTCATAAAATACAATATGGCCACTCAGCGTGACCTTGGCTCTGGGTGCCAAAAAGCCTTCTGTGCTGTTAAAGCCCAAGAGAAGCTCAGTCCTGGACCCTCTCCAGATCCAAATATCACTGAGAGAGAGAGGGAGAGGGCGACAGACAGACCAGAAAGCCACACGCACAGTATAGCCACTACATACACAATCAATAAACCATTTGTGTGCAGTCATGTGGAAGTAAAACTAACATGATCAAAGTAAGAGCATCTTCTAAGTGTGCCTGTTTACTGATCTGAGACCAGTGCGGTGCGGGAAGTGGACTAGATCCTGCAGTCGCTCTATGGGAGCAGTTTAGCTGGGAGTTTAGTGGACATTAATTGGATAGGATGTAAATAAGTGTGTCACTAGTGAACCTAAAGCCCGTGACACACCAAGTCGACGTTCGGCCGTCGGGCAGTTTTTGTGCGTCGGCCGACTAAGTTTTCTCAGTGTGTTCCGCACCGTCGGCTAAAATTGGTCCTCGTCTGCTTTTTTCCGGTCAATTTGACATGTTGAATCGGCGTCGGGCCGTCGGTGAAAGAGGGAACTCTGATTGGCTGTTCAGCTTAGTGAACGAGTCAGTGCATGAGAATAATAGCAAAACAGCGAGCAAAGAAGTCAAATCGGTACAGATAGAAGGCTGTTCTAATGTTACGTCATCTTACCCGAGTGTTCCTTGGTGAATATTTCAATATTAACATGAGTGGAATACAGAAAGTGTTTAGCAGGATTGATATTCAACACGGTAAGCACGCACTGCTTTGTTTATGGTTTGTGTATCTGCAGCCTCCAGGGTCGGTTTCCCCTTTTGAATGACGAATATAGGCCTAGATGAAAATATCTGCAGAAATAGACAGTTGTCTCATTTACACGCAGGCGCAGAACGCGCATTCTAGCTGACAGTCGCCTGTAGTTCTCTCGGTGTGTTTAAGTGCAGCTTCTTCCCCCGACGCACACGACGCGAGGCGACAACACAGTTGCTTTCATCAGCGCTAGTTCTTTGCCGTCGGTTTGGTGTGTCCCGGGCTTTAGGGTGGAAGTATATGAATCTTTTATTGCTTCTTAGGAACACAGGACTGGAACAGACGGAAACATCCGTATACAAGGGCGGAATAAAAGAAAGAATGGAATGCTAAATATATTCATATCGGTCCGAGTCAGCATCAGACTGACTATCTAAGACAAACTAACAACAGAAAACTGTCTAAACTGTTGAAATAATGCATGTAATAGCATAACACATACTTTAAAAAAAGTCATTTGTACAGTATTTATGCACTGTAAAATATGACCATTTTCTTTATGCATGAAATATACAATGCAGCAAAGTTTGTACTCCATTCTAGTTAGTTTTTTTAATGTTTCAAATATAATGAAAACTAAAAATGAAGTTCGATATCACTTCTATTGTAGGCTATACTGCACATTTGGACAAACGGAAGCTTGAGTTTTCGAAATGCAAAAATAAAATAAAATAAAATACGTGTATAATAAGGTGGCCATTTTGTGTTTAGGCTATTCATTATAAAATTAGAATTTCATAATATTTTATAAAATGAATGAAATCATAGTAATATAGTTGTATTAGGCCACTTTATTTAGGTACACCTGTTCAACTGCTTGTTAAAGGAACACTCCACCGTTTTTTTTAAATAGGGCTTATTCACCGTCTTTCCTACATTTAGATAGGTGGGCAAACACATTTTTGTCTCAGTGCATGCATTGTTTTAGTTTGGCAGCACCACCGCTAGCTTAGCATAGCATAATGAATGGAATCCTTTGTTGCCAGCTAGCATGTTGTGAGTAAAAGTGATCAAAACATAAAAAAAATAAATAAAAAAAAACTAATTACTTCTTGTGGCCTGCATATTCACAACGAGTACAAATAGCAATGCAGATTAAGACTAGACGATTTCCTAGGCAGATATTGACTTGGGACTATATTGGGGTGAAGCATAGGCGAAGCACTGCTACTTGGGCGCAGAGATATCACGCAACACCTGAAATCCCCCAACTTCCGTCAACATACCGGCGTGAATAGTAGCTGGCTATTTTTCTTACAGTAGACATAGTGAATGGCGAAGAACATGGCGGATTTTGTGAGAGACGAAGAGCGTGACTTCTCAGATAGTCAAGATCCAGAACCATACCTCTATGAACCAGAGTTTGAGAGGAGGAGCTGAGTGCTTTGGAAATAGAACGACATGAGGAGGAGATTGCGATCGCTCAACAGCCTGAGGACGTGAGGATGAGAGCCAACATGAACTGGTGGTGTGAGTGTGGAGAAATATGCCAACCTATGCCGACTGAAATAGAGTTTCTGTGCTGTGGCGAGTGGGACAAGGTACTGCCATCGATGACCAGGCTCAACGTGGGGGATTTCAGGTGTTGCGTGATATCTCTGCGCCCAAGTAGCAGTGCTTTGCCTGTGCTTCACCCGAATATAGTCCCAAGTCAATATCTTCCTAGGAAATCGCCTAGTCTTAATCTGCATTGCTATTTGTACTCATTGTGAATATGCAGGCCACAAGAAGTAATTAGTTTTTTTTTTTTAAATGTTTTGATCACTTTTACTCACGACATGCTAGCTGGCAACAAAGGATTCCATTCATTATGCTAAGCTAAGCTAGCGGTGGCGCTGCCAAACTAAAACAATGCATGCACTGAGACAAAAATGCATTTGCCCACCTATCTTAATGTAGGAAAGATGATGAATAAGCCCTATTTCAAAAAACGGTGGAGTGTTCCTTTAACGCAAATATATAATTAGCCAATCACATGGCAGCAACTCAATGCATTTAGGCATGATCTGCTGATATTCAAGCTGAGCATCAGAATGGGGAAGAAAGGTGATTTTAGTGACTTTGAACGTGGTATGGTTGTAGATGCCAGATGGGCTGGTCTGATATACTGGGATTTTCACACACAACCATCTGGGGTTTACAGGGAATGGTCCAAAAAGTATCCAGAGAGCAGCATTTCTCTGGGTGAAATGCCTGGTTGATGAGGAGAATGACCAGACTGGTTTGAGCTGATAGAAAGGCAGCAGTTATTCAAATAACCTCTTATAGCCGAGGTCTGGAAAAGCTTGGCCTGGTCTGATGAGTCTCGATTTCTGCCACGACATTCAGATGGTAGACATGGTAAACAACATGAAATCATGGCTCCATCCTGCCTTGTATCAATAGTTCAGGCTGCTGCTGGTGTAATGGTGTGGGGAATATTTTCTTGGCACAATTTGGGCCCCTTAGTACCAACTGAGCATCATTTAAACTCCACAGCCAACCTGAGTATTGTTCCTGACCATATCCATTGCTTTATGACCACAGTGTACCCATCTTCTGATGGCTAGGGATCCTGCTTCTAGCAGGATAACACTATCCCACAAATCTCAAATAATCTCAAACTGGTTTCTTGAACATGACAATGAGTTCACTATACTCAAATGGCCTAAATCCAACAGAGCACCCTTGGGATGTGGTGAAATGGGAGATTCGCATCATGGATGCGCAGATGACAAATCTACAGCAACTGTGTGATTGTATAATGTATATATGGACCAAAATCTCAGAGGAATGTTTACAGCACCTTGGTAAATCTATGCCACAAAGAATTAAGGAAGTTTCTGAAGGCAAAAGGGGGTCCAACTAGCATTCACGTATTCTTTACGGATTATATAGATATATTCTTACAGAATCCACTTTCATCTGTAGATTAAATCTCATGTGATAATAGTCTGGGTGTCAGATTCCAGCTTCACTCCGAGCGTGGTGCTGTTCTGACTGGCCATTACAGACATCAAATGGGCTTTATTCATAGAGCATAAATATCTCTCGCATTGACTCACTACTTCAAAGTCTCGTCGGCCCACTCTGAGGTGAAAGCACTGCCTTGTTTGACCCAGCAGACAGGCTCCTTCGCCTGGTTCCAGAGATACTATTTGATTCCAACTGCATTTTCACCCCCATCACAAGAGTGACTAAGAATTCCAGCCTCAGAATGAGAATGTGGACCTTTTGAGAAGATCTTCTCACGAGTTGTTTGGCTTTGAGTTATACGGACACATGCACACAGATACACTCCCAGCCACGGGCCAGTGTCATGTCTTGAGAGTGTCTCGGGGACAAACAGGGAGTCTCTTCATTCTTAATGCATGCTTTTTAAAGCAGAAGCCCTGCCTGGATGCCCCTTACCCAACATGTCGTGATCTCCTCGCAGGTAAAAGTCTTGTGCTGCAGATGGTTTAGAATGGGTCTTTCGCTAAGTAATGAAGAAATGCTAATGCTTAACACCAGCACGTTCAAGTCTAACCGGGGATGAATTTCCTGTCCTCGGAGGGTTTTCACGCACTCAATTGCTGCGTATAATTAGGAAGCTGTAATGAAAGTGTGCAGCAGGAGGACGAAAGGTGTGATTTGTTACCGGGATTGGAGTCTTTTCAGCTGATTCAAGCACGTCCCCAATTCACACTGAGATGCAATTTATGGGCTTGATAAAACTCAGCTTATGACTTGTTTCTTGCTGCATAAACTGCACACTAAACACTTTATTTGCTCTTAAATGTCCCGTGGTTGGCTGCGATAAAGACTGAAAGGGGGGAAAAAAGAAAAAAGGGCCTTGGTTTTGAACTTCGGCCAAGCAAGCGAGTGTTTAAGTAAGGAAAGAAAGAAACAAGGGACTTGAAAGTGGTGCATCCAGTTTAAAATTGGAGTTTGTGGTTGAGTGATTCGAGCTGAATGCTCTTCTGTAAATAGACATGTGACTTTGTGGAAAAGGATGTGTCGTACTAGACAAGCGTTGTAGCTCTGATGGGAGAGAAGGTTCTATCAGGCTCAGTATAATTTATTCATGATGATTTTCACCGTGAACGGTCTCTCTAGCTGTCAGTGTCGGGGTGTGTGTACCAGTGTGTATTTAGGCCATTATTTCCTGAGGCTTTGGACCATGTTTTGAAACAAATTCATGGTTGGTTTCAACTACATTTCTAAGTGCCCAGAGACTGACCAGGAGATCTTGAATACAAGTTTGTCTGTACAAAAACAAACAAACAAACAAACAATTAAATTTATAAAATTTTAAATAATATATATATTATATAAAAAATCCTAAAATTAAAATAATTTGAATGTAGTCTAATTTAAAATCTTGCATAAATTTTTGCTCAAGATCTTGTATTGACAATGCAAGAGTCCAGCACTCTTTAAAGTCTTCTCCAGCATATCCCAAAGACTTTCAATAAATTTAAGGTTGGGACTCAGAGGTGCCAATTCATGTAAGAAAATGATTCTTCACGACTAAACTATTCTTTCACAATTTGAGCCTGATGCATCTTGACATTGTCATCCTGGAATATGGCCACGATGTGTTTTCCTACATGGTTGTTTAAAAAATGAAAAGCTACACACTCCATCAGTTAAGGTTAGAAGAACTGTTGCCAAACATAGAACATGCTAGAAACATAATAATCACAGCAATTATGATCCAATCATTGACTCTCAAGCATTTGCCTCTTTAAATCCAAATAGCGACTCTTTTTGGGGCCGGGCAGTGTATTTTGTATAGTATGCTATATATAACAAATCTTATAATAATCAATCATTTGAAAACAAACCAGCAATACTGAAATAAAACTGCATTTAAAGTCCATAGTTCAAAAAGTTTTTCATGGCTGATCCAACCTCAGTTGTGTGAAGCACGAACTGACACCAGTCTTTCCGTGACTGAGCTACTAAGCAGAAGCTCAGAGACCATCTGAAGTAAAGAGCAACGTCAAGACCAGCTTCAAGTGCCTGACTTTCCTCCACATTCATTTGATGCTGAACCCTCAGCTTTCACTGAGGACTTAAGCCTCATTAATATTAATAAGTCTTTAGAGGAGGGATAGAGTGCTGCTTAATAGAAGTGTTAATCATTTATGACTGTCATTTTCGTGTAGGCAGATCTCGCTAATGTCTATGTATTTGCACAAATCAGCTTACAGATGTCTACATTCAGACAAAAACAGGAAAAATAACAACGAAATTAAGAACAAAAGACATTCACGGAAACGACTGATCTAGAGGACATTTTTACATTTGTGTGTTAGTGAGACTGAGAGAGGAGAAAATGGAAATGAACAACTTGGAGAGAACAGATTAAAAATGGATGAATTAAAAATATTCATACTAATTTGCTTTGAAGGAACTGCTCCACTGCATTGTAATGTGGTCTTGGCAAATGCATATGTTTAAAACACAAAATGCAGTGCTCTTTTTCCATTTGGGGTTTTCAACCTTTAATGTACCTATGGTACATATTGTATAAAAGTGAATGCTGTATTAAAAGCCTGGTCTGTAAGAACACACACATAGTACCATTCCAAAGCCATTAAAATAATCAATATTGATGTAGACAGTCATATAATTGTAGTACAAGTGCATTTTAATTATACTAGTAAATTATGAAGGAACAGCGATTAAACATTTAGCTGAACTTTAGTTTCTTAACTTTAGCTTTGGTTGAAGTAAACTAAATATAATATTTTTCATACATATTTTTTAATTTTTCTCAAAAATGTAAGACCTTTAAAATAAAATAAAATAAAATAAAAAATAAATAAAAAAGCAGTGCTATTTAGCAAAAATAGATAAATTACCATGCTATCATTAATTAAATTACACGTCTTTTACTTAAAAGTATAACTTAAATTGTGCAACAAACCAAATACACATTGACATATTCATATTCACACCTCCACGAACAGAAACAAAGGCTACACTAATAATGCTATTTTATTAACACTTTCCATCAACAAAAACAGAGGTAATCCATCACATACTGTAGCTCTTAACCCTAATTTGCTCATTCATCCTAAATGAAAACAGACAACGGGAAGTCATAACCCTTACTTTTTAATTGGTTTGTGTGCACATGGGGCAACAGCTTGAGATATGCAGACTGCAAACAGCCACATGAATCAATGAGTTTCATGAATCAGGTACTTTAAACACAGGGCACTGGTGCGTTACCTAAACTAATTAAACACCATGTCTTCCCTCAGTCTCCCAGCACACACACACACACACACACACACACACACACATCTCACAGTATGCCATCAACATTCTAACATTGTGTTAATTACAAGAAAACGTAAGATATTGGCAGCTAGAGTGAGTATGACTGACGATGAGAGTGACAGAGAAGCTGTGAGAGAGAGAGAGAGAGAGAGATTACTCATGATACACACAGCTCACCTTTCTCTGAGAGTCTATGAATAGCAGCATCAATAAAGTGCTCAGTCAGACTACAGAGTAGAAATATGAGCTGACCGAGAATCTTCCACACAACTCTCTCTCTCTCTCTGTGTGTGTGTGTGTGTTGATTTTTCCAAGTTATGAATCATGCTGAAAACACATTTAAGATGTATACTTTCAGCTGAAAAGCATCCCCATTTAAAAAAAAGGTATAAATAAAATGTATATATTGACTACCATTCAAAAGTTTGGGGTCTGCAAGATTTTTTAATGTTTTTGAAAGCTGTGCTCACCAAGGCTGCATTTATTTGATCAAAAATAGAGTAGAAAACAGTAATATTGTAAAATATGATTACAATTTAACATCTTCTATTTTAATGCTTTTAAAAATGTAATTTATTCCAAAGCTGAATTTTCAGCATCATTACTCCAGTCTTCAGTGTCACATGATCCTTCAGAAATCATTATAATTATATATGATTATATCATTATTACTAATTAATGCTGATTTGCGGCCCAAGAAACATTTCGCACTATTATCAATATTGAAAACAGTTGTGCTGCTAAATAGTTAGGTGAAAACAGTGATTCGTTGAATACAAATCTTTTGTAACATTATAAATGTCTTTACCAGCCCTTTTGATCAATTTAATGCATCCTTGCTGAATAACAGAATTAATTAAAAAAAAAAACGTATTGACCACAAACCTTTCAACTGTAGTTTACAAATAGATGATTATACCTCCCATTTCACAGTATTAAGCTTGAAAAACATAAATAGAGATCTGTGTGCATCATATATGTTAAGAAAAATATATGTAATTCGAAACAGAATTATGCTGTTCTTGTATGTCTGAAACACTTGCGCATATTTCTGCCATATGGGACTCAAATCAGATCATTTATGACAGAAAACCAGATTGTTCTTGACTCAAGTAAGTGTATATTTGACCCACCTCAGTGATTCGAGGGTTGGTGCACTTCACGTTGGTGCTGGCGAGGTGTAGCCAGCGGCTGGTGTAGGGGTTGGACATGGGACAGTGCTGGCGAAGGGTACAGCGGCCCTCCATGCTGCACCAGCCACACTGGAACTTCCTCTCAGCCTTCAAACACACGCCACAGCTGTCCCTCTGAGCGCCACACTTATACAGATTCACTGTGGGACAAGTGGAAATTAGTTTCTGAATGAACGCTGCACTATTCTACAATACACAACAACTTGAGATTTAATTCTAAGTTTTTATAAAGTTTTCAGGAGGGTTAGGTTGACCTATCTGACAGTTTAAGAGAGCTATCGATCATAAACATTTCAAGCTCAGCATAACCATGATGCTTTGGAAGTATTGCTGAGCATGAGAAAAGTAGCTTCAGACTCTAATTTTTCCATAAACATGAAATGAATAATAATGAGTATGATCAATAACCTCAAACACTATTTAAAGGTCCCGTTCTTCGTGATCCCATGTTTCAAACTTTAGTTAGTGTGTAATGTTGTTGTTAGAGTATAAATAATATCTGTAAAATTATAAAGCTCAAAGTTCAATGCCAAGCGAGATATTTTATTTAACAGAAGTCGCCTACAGCGAACGGCCCGTTTGGACTACATCCCTCTACTTCCTTCTTTAATGACGTCATTAAAACCGATTTTTGACTAACCTCCGCCCACAGGAATGCTCCCTCAACTCTACCGAAATTCGTTTATGTACTTGCGCACTTCTAATAACTTACTGTGTTTACTCAGCTCTTACGGTGATTTTCTGAAGTAAAACTGACGCTTCATCTTTTGTGTGATGTACAATAAACTTTATTAAACTCATCAGTTTGATCATCATTCAGACAGCAGACTTGTAGGCTATTAATAATAAATAATGGATACATACACGCAGATGACAAATACGTAATAATAACCGTAATTAAACTACTAAACTATACCTGTTTCATCTCTATACAGCACTCTGACTCAGTAGGCATTATTGTCCGACTCGAACTGAACACCGTTACTGAGAGTTTCTGATATTATCATCATTCCGTGAGATGAAATTGTCCTGAGAGACTGTGCGCCAGCTCGTGAAGCTCCGCCCCCTGTGTCGTCCAGCAGCAGCTCATTTGCATTTAAAGGGCACACACTAAAACAGCGCGTTTTTCTGAGCCCCAAAAAATGACAATTTAAACATGCTGTAAAAAATGATCTGTTGGGTATTTTGGGCTGAAACTTCACATATACACTCTGGGGACCTCAGAGACTTATTTTACATCTTGTGAAAAGGGGCATAATACAGGACCTTTAAGGCAGAACTATTCTGGCAGAATCAGACAGGTTACAGCATACTTACATAGAGTTTATTTTCATGGGTTATTTACCTTTGATGTTCTCAGGATTGTCAATGATGAAATTTCCATTCCACACCACTGAGAAATCCACCGGCAGTTCGCTAATTCTCATCCCTTCATACAGATACTGCAGAGACGGAGAGATGGAAAGAGGTTACAACATTTTCCTGACAGCGCATACGCTGAGATAATGTAAAGTTTATGATTTTTTTAATCGGATTTTGTCTTTGCTGTGTCAATTATTGATTACAACATGCAGCCAAAAAGTGAACAAAAAACTGGCAGAGCGTGCAAGAGAGTCAAGCAAATAACATGAGAGAGAAAGAGAAAAAGAGAGATGGTTTGACTGTATTAGTGCTCTTATTGAGTTACTCCAGACTTGCATCATCAGTCTGAGGAATAAGGAAGACTTTCAACACTCCTATTTTCTACAGCTTGGACAATGAGCTCCAACTGCCTTCATCTCTACTTATCGAGTGTGTGCGTGTTCATTTGAAAGAGAATGACAAAAAGTGTGAGAAAGGAGGAGGTAAAAGGGTAAAATATACCTTGGCCACGTCCAATTCATGATCGTGTTCGTTATAACATCACGAAGCAGGTAACCAGTGCTTAACTAGCTATAAACTGTGCTCTTCTGGATCTCAATCTTGTTTTATTTATAGCTCGGATGATATTAGTTACGTTTCATCATCATTGTGAGATATCTCATTGTGATTTTTCTTTCCCATGAGTACACAAGCACACCAAACACATACCGAGCTGTTCTGGCACTGTACGCTGGAGCTGTTGAATCTGAGCGCTGTGACTCTGTGACTGACTCCTTGTATGTGTAACACACACTCGTAGCCGCGCTGACCCGACTGGGGTTGGGGAAGGTTCCGGGCTTTCAGGGTGATGGGCTTCACCTCCCCTGCCGGGATCAGGATCTCCTCAGAGCGGACCAGTTGAGGACAGTCCTAAAGGAGTGAAAGGAACAAGAGGTGAACGGGTAGTCAAGACAAACTCATAAAATCCTAACCTAAGTGTACTCAGAAGAGAACAGATGAAGTGAAAGAGCCTTACAAAAAAGTACAGTGCACATAGAAATTGTAACAATGTACACAACCCCCACACATGCTCCCCATGCTCTCACACACACAGCCAAACCTCAGGTGCTCTTTAAAAGCTCTTTGACGTTTTACTCTCTAAAAGCTGTGTGAGGAGATGCCATCCACTAGTATGTCAGCCAGTGAGAGGTGTCCCTAGAGTCTCTTTAATACACACACACAGGGAAATGGGGACTTCTACTGTTTCGTAATAAAGCTAAACACAATTATTCTGAAACCAGAAAAGGCCTGAAATATCCTATATACTATATATACACTATAGCAGGGTAACTTCTAGGACAGTAATGTTCTCCCTAAAGTATAAGGTTGAAAACACACACAAAAATGCACAAATACATATGTACACAAACATACACTTACACACATGTAAGCCTGCACACACGGAAATGCAAATGAATGTGTACACACACACACATACACACACCATGATTGATCATGCACCTTAAGGAGGTTTTGCCTGCGTGAGTGTGTGTTTATTTTGTGCATATGGCTGTGTGTGAATAAGTGGGAAGCCTGTGTGTGCTTTGAGAGAGAATATTCCGGATATCGACCGCTAATTGCTCGCTGTGAGAGGGTGAGCAAGTGTGTTTACCACCTGACAGGGTGTAATGTAGCACATTGATCAGCTGAACACCTGCAAATGCGTGCACACATACACACACAAGCACAGACAGAGTCTCTAGCGAGGCGACCGTCGACTTCACACACACTTTTCAGCAGCTATTATTGGAGGCTCTTCCCCAGAGTTTTGTGATCCTGTAGATCTGCTACCGAGAGACTCTAACCTCATACACACAGTGTGTGTTAGTGAGCGTACCTCTGAGGCGTTGACACGTCCCTCCTGGAAGGAGCAGCTGGAGGGATCGTGGGTGCAGAGGTTTCTGTACTTGCACCAGTGGCAGCGGAAGGAACTGGTTACACAGGAAAGACACCTAAACAGATGGAAAGAAAGAGAGAGAGAGAGAGAGAGAATAAAGTATTATTACAACTCACTGATATCTCTGATTTATGATCCAAAGCCATTTTTTGAGGGCACTGTGGAAGTAGTCAGCATAAAATGTAGCTCTGGGTTTTAGATTAGCAATGGGGAGCAGGTTGTGCCTTTGAGACCAGAACTGCTGTGTCCTTGACCTTTGCGGCTTAATGCTGAATAAATTAAAAGTGTGCTGCGGAAATTTGCATGTGCCGTTGGACAGCGCTGTGCCACTGAATCTCACATGTCCCACTGAATCTCACAGATGTAATGCAGCTCTGCAAAGGTTAGACTTCAGACGTACAATTATCACTCTGGTACTGAGACATACAGACTTTATTAAGACATATAGTCGTGCTGTGACATATGATTTGCATTAGGACTGTATTGTCTGTGAGTGAGACAGTGAACTGCCTGATTGAATGTAGAATGAGGTATCTTAAAGAAAAAGAGACACAATCTAATTCTAATTGCAGTAGTGTAGTTGTTATCCTTAGCATTGTAATAGTTAGTAATTGTGACAAAGTTTTCCTAAAAAAGAAAAAGAAACCTAGTCTAGAGGTTAAATGGACATCCAGAAGAGTACACGTACAAGAAAATGCCTGTTTACACAAAGTCCAATGCGCCTAAACAAATTAACTAGTTTTCTTTTTGAGGATATCCATATTATATAGTGTTAACTGTAGCATAAAAGGCCAAAATTGAGATAAACCATGGTTGAGATCCCAGCATAACCTCACCTCCTGTACGGAATCTCTATTTATTTGTATAATCAGTATTACAATATGCAGCAGGCAAACCATGCGAGAATACAGTCATACATTTCAAGCACGTGTGCATATGCATGTATCTGTGTGCGTCCCTGCAGCGGTTATATATTTATATGCAGATGAGCAAAGCTTACGAGAAAGAGAATCTATAGTACCAGCACGTTCCAATAAAACACTTACATCAGTCCCTCTAATTCAGAAGCAAAGCCCTTCTAGGGCGAGCGGGCCTTGTTCTATTTGCAATGGAACATGTCATATATTTGATGTTGAGGAAACTTGGAGACGCTTCTAGGGTTATAAACCTCTACATCATTTTGGCGTCCAAGAGTTTGTGTTTTCTGCGTGCCAGTTAAATTATACAGAAGAGTGTATGCTACAATATTCATCAGAGCCGGCTCTTCACTGGGCTCAAACGGGCCCACCCGATTGGACGGTGAGATTTTTATAGAAATCGAGAGCTAAAACCAATGTACCACGCTGTACTTAATCACTGTGTTGGGAACTCATGATAAATTAGAGCATTTTACAACATTTGAAGTGAAAGGAAGAGTGGGAGGAAATTTACAAAGGCTGAACGCATCAAAAACTGAGCCAGGTTGAACACACAAGGAGGGGTCTGACTCTTTCTGTCTCAGACTACCCATAATCCCCTGTGCATTGGCACAGAGGACCGACGGCGCTCCGTGTGAGGTCTGCGTGTTCAGAGGGATTGGATACAGGGAGTTTGTTTGATTAGTTCCAGATCTGTCAGATGCTTGGGCGACATGGCTGTGAGAGAGCAAGGAAGTGAAGGGAACGGGGAGGGGGCCAGTCTTTCGCAGCCAGCCAATCAGCGCCCTCGGAAGCTACCTCTTCCTGAGCCTTTTAGAAAGCTTCCAGCAAACTGGGGGGCTCTGTGATCTCCTGCATCGAGCAGCATCTGTTCTCTGCAGAAGGCACGCTTATGAGATGTGGTTTAGAATACACACAAGAGGCTACGAGTAAACGCTAAAACACACATAAACATGCACGCGAGTGAAGTTCGGGAGCGTGGCGTGTACAAAGACACAAAGCGCACTCAAACACAAGCGGTTGTTTATCAGCCAGCCTCCTGGAGAGACGAGATGCGGTCCAACTCTCTCCTCTCTGATCAGCCATCATAGCAGATGAAGTGGAATTGAACTGTGACAGACAGCGATGCCCCCAGCCGGAGCGTCAAACCCACAGCACACTTAGATTCAGCAATTCAGACATCTCAGCCTCGACACTTGAGAAATGTCAAGCAATCAGCCGGCATTTGCCATAATGGATGCTTTTTATAGCTGCACAATCCTCGCCAGTCGCGGGAAAGTGCAGCCTGGGAGGGATGCGATCCTAGTGGCCTGCAAAAAGCGAATTCGGACACACTGCGAGAATCTGGCGTCTTGATAAACGCTTTGAATATTATCAAAACGTCCCGTGGGCCTGAAACATTCACAGTTTTTCCATGTTGCATAACAGTTTTGAAATATTCACAGCGAGCGCAGTGAGCTGGCTGAGCGCCGTGACACAACGCTGATACTCTACGACACAGGAAGTGAGAGAAATATCAGCAGGGCTGCGTATGTGGGACGAATGCATCATGAAGATAAATATCACAGAAACCGGAGAGATGGATAGATGGAATGACACATCGTATATCTCATGATGTATCTGGAAAAGAATTCAGAATGAGTCGTAACGCTGAGCAACATCCGCTAACCACTAGTTATGCAATCAAAACCTACCCTATGTTGTCAGTTTAACTTGCGCCAATTACAATATTCATTTTCAATTAAATATTTAACTAGCTCTTCATCTGAAACAACTTTCCTTTTCTGCTGTTATCACTGACTGTGTGGGCTATAAGATAGTGTTAACCATTAGCCAAATAGCTATTTAGGCACAGTTTTAACACACTTGAATTCCATGTTTTGTGTTTTAAGTTAAGTTTTCATTTAATTATAAAGCCGTTGAAACATTTGGTGTCAGTAAGATTACTCAGCAGGGATGCATTAAATTGATCAAAAGTCACAGTAAAGACGTTTATAAAGATTTTGATTTCAAATCAATTCTGTTCTATCCATCAAAGAAGCATAAACAAATGGTTTCCACCAAAATATTACGCAGCACAGCTACTGTGCCATTGACAATAATATGAAATGTTTCTTTAGCAGCAAATCAGCATATTAGAATGAATTCTGAAGGATCATGTGACACTGTTGAAAATTCAGCTTTGACATCACAGAATATATTACATTTTAAAATATATTCCAATAGAAAACAGTTATTTTAAATGGAATAATATTTCACAATATTACTGTTACAAAATAATACTGTTTTTGATCAAATATCAAGCATAAGAGACAAACAAAAACATTTCAAAGAACAAACTTTTGAATGGTAGTGTATAAAAAAAGAGCTATGAAATTAGAACTATAAAATGAAGAAATCATGAGAAATGTTTGAGGTCACATTGAGTTCTAAGACTATGAGATCTGAGCTTTTGGTAGAGACGTGCAAGATTCCTGGTGTATTTTCTTCAAAAGAAAAACCTCTGAAGAAGGATATTTGAGCCATTTTTGCTCCATTTAATCTATCTAGGAAAAACAATTAATGAGTACTCACATGCAATTTTTCTTTTCTATGGAAATTAGTCAAATGAAGTGTGTGTATACTCACAGCTGGTGCACGCTGCAGTTGTAGAACTTCACCTCTGTGCTAATTAGCATCTGACCCGTTTCCTTCGAGTTCAGCCTGAGCTCGACACCGGACCAGTCTGAAAAGAGAGCAAGAGATTAGAACATTTCTGTCGCATTGCATTCTGTTGTGTTTGGTTTGCCACCCTTTTTTCAGCTTGCTTCATGCTCAAGCTGTCTTCTGATTAATACTTGGCATACCTCACATGGTATTCTCACAGTCAAGCGGAGCCTCGAGCAGCTCTGCAGTGTGTGGCATCCAAGCTGATATGAGCATATTTGGCGTTTTTTTTTTTTGTGAAGACACGCTATTGTCATACCGAACACAGCTGAGCCCTGCTGTTAATGTGAAACAGGCCCGCGGGCGGCAGCGTCGATGTAATGGAGGAGGAACGGCTGGCATCGCCACAGAACACCAGCCAGGCCAATCCTGTTTGGCAGGGTGGTGGCGTGGAGAATGCCGATCGGCGTGCAGACCAAACTCTCGCGCTCGATAAGCGGCTAGCTCTTCATACTCAAATAAGCACAAGCTCCGTCCCAAACAGGCAGCAATTCAGATAGCATACAGCGTGGGGAAGTCAGCTGTGACCCGAAAGCACTCCTCTTCCCTCCTTCACACCTGTTTCCATGCTTCGTAACACGGATGAATGGACTGAAGGGTAAAAAGTTGGCATTTTGAAACATTTTTAGACCGTTTCAAGTGCATATGCCAACGGCAGTAACTGGCACGCAATTCCCAAATGCCTGACTGTCTTGTGCCTTGTAGCTATTGGAAATAAACTAGGAATCGAATTGGTCACACCCACGACTCTATGCGCAGGTATTTCCACACATGATCGATGTTCATAAGCTCCTATCGAGCCGGAATCAGTCAAGAGAAAGCAGCAAATGTGAGGCACCGGGGGATTAGATGACATTTACCTGAGGGAGCCCACTGATTGGATAACGCTCCCCCCAATAAGAGCATGGGGGTTGTGGGTAAACAAAGCTGTCATTTACTGTGGGCTGGGAGGAGATTATTGTGATTCAGATAATCACAACCAACTTCTGCCGCATATATGGCCATCTGCTTCTCAACAGAGGTTAGACTGGAAGCGCATGTAGGAATTTGTCCGTGGACAAATGTAAGCTTTAAAAGCAAACAAACAGAGTAATCTTGCTGTATAAGCGTTGCTAACAAACTGAACACTTATCCGATACGTCTGTAGTGACATACAATTACATCATGCAGTTTTCCGTGGAACTGGATCCTCTGATTTTGGTTTCCCACATTGCAAACTGATCCCTGATTATACTGCTAACCACAGATGACTCTAAACCCGATTGTTGAAAAGCATTGGAGAATAACTCCATCCCTGGAGCTATTATGGGTAGGGAGAGGGCAGAGGGCTCGTCACCTGTAATGGGTGTAAGTGTGTCTGAGAGCACGCATGAAGCCCTGGGGCCGACCTGAGGTCGTTGTAGGCTCATTAGAGCCGCGGTTGCACGTGGCTAGTGGGATCGATGGGGTGGCTTGAGTGTGAGAGCGGACGGCACCGCTGAAAGAAGCCCTCATTAGGAAGCAAGACTGTTGGTACGCTAGAGAGGGTCTATTAATAGAGCATCTATACAAGAGAATAGAGATCACCTCTCTGAGGGGAACAGGTAGACGGATGGATAACGAAAAAACAGAAGAGATGTCAATTGATAGGGAAGGTTGAGTGCATGGAGATGAGAGCAGGAGAAATCTATGGGGTATAAAATAAAGCACAAATATGGAGTTTTAGTTTAAATGGTCTAGTTTGAATAAATACCTTGATCTGTGGGGATGATGGGAACATCTTTAGCAGCGGGAGATGTGCAGAGAATCTGATTCCCATCCACTCTGCCCTCAACCTCCGTCAGGTTCCCGAAGGAGCAGGTGATTCCAGCAGAAAGATCCGGAACATCTGTCACTTTCACCAGCAGCTAGACAGAGGAAAGAGATCATTTAGATTAGATCAGGAGTTTTCAAGCTGGAAAATAAATGTATTGCAATTATATAACTATTATTTTATATTTAAATAATAAATGACATAATTCATTATATAAACCGACTACATGCCTGAACCAAGCCACAGCTCAACAGAAGAGATTCATTTCTGATCAAATAACCTCAGTCTCCTCATACGGGCAAAGTTCATTCTACGGCAGATGGTCTCACACAGCATAAACTCCAACCATCATTACAGACTTAACCTTATAAAGACTCCTGCTCAAAGAGGGTTGAAACTGGGCATTTAACAATCCATCTATTATTCCTCTATCTTTGAACTAGATCTCCTGTATTTCACACGAATGCTCTTGCACATCTTCTCAAAGCACACATGGTCCTCTGAAGTCATTCTCTGGGGGACCGGTGACACATAGGATGAAGCTCACAGACTATAAATACACACATTTCACATGCCAGGAGCGAAGTGCAGGCTGGTCTTCACACCACTGAAGAAGAGGACAATTATTACTGTGACATTTGTTAAGATTGCTCGGCTAACTTTTTGTTTTTACCATGCCGTTTTTCAACAGTTCTAGCCGTCTTGCGGCTCTTCTGAGAGCATGTACGTTCGGCCCATCTCATTGCCTTCCTTCACCCTCTCTTTTAAAATTTCCCATCTCCAAATGGCATCCAATTACTTTTAGAACCACATGGATGTTCCTTTCCTTTCACTCTTTAAGCCACAGCTACAGATTTGCTAATTAGTCATCTTGTTATTCGTTGCAGATACACAGACTGTACTCAAACATCGAGACAAAACATTGTTTGCGGTAAGCATGATCTGACCTTAACAACATTGACAAGGCGTGATTGGAGTCTCTATGTTTTGCCTTTGCTCCTTTCATTGCAGGTTAGCTTTTTCTCATTTCTCTTCATGGCTGCTGATGTGCAGGGAGGGCTAATTGTTGCTAGTATTTCTAATAAAGGTAATTTGATTGTTTTTGTTGCTTTTCATGCTCCTCTAGCGCCCGTGCGGATGGGTTTGTTGTCATGGTGATGGTTTCCCTTCATTGTGCGACGCGCAGAGCAGCGGTGACCCTGTTGTCATGTTGTCGAGCGCTACGGCACGACAGAAACATCTAATTTAGAGCCGGACACCTCATTATCTTAATCAGGTAGCTGTGATACAGGGACTCTATCAATTATCTGGACATCACAATTTTTTTCCCTGGCTTCGTAGGGAAGTTTGACCAAGGTGAATACCTTCATACTTGCTTGTATGCCTGAGATGCCTGCACTTTTTTGCGTGAATAAAAAGGTATCCATGAGGGTATAAAATAATGACAAAAAGCCCTGAATAGATATCTTTGTCTCCTTGAACGCAACTCCTACTCCGGCCCACATGCTTATTTGGCATCTCACCCACGCATATACCTTTCCCAAAGGCCTCTGTTCCCAGATATCTCGCTCTCCGAGCCCTCCCACACAGACCACGCTTTCCAAACCCAAAACTGTTTATCTAGACATCGCACTGAAAACTAATTCATGCAAATTTTTCTCGCTAGAAGGAATGTATGCTCCTGTATTTCAGTCAATATCACCTCTAGGTTGTTAAGGTGGATATGTGTTCTCGTGAGTAAAGGTTATAAATGGTTTGTGAGGTGTCTCACCGGTACGCTGGGTTCAGACACAGCGATGCTGTCCGGGTACACGGTGGCTTTCACACACTGACTCAGTGTGGCGGCGAAACGGTACGGCTCGTTTGCCCGCTCGCAACGATCCCTTTGAGAACACCTACATGAGAGAGAGAGAGAGAGAGAGAGAGAGAGCAGTAGTTAGTTGGGAAGATATTTTGACAAGCAAAAATATTTTCATTTATAAATCTGCCAGACAATACAGTGCATTCAGAACAAGCATAATCATCAGCATGTGTGTTCCCAGAGAATCACTGCAAGCACTATACACATACCATACAAAATAAAGGTTCTTTATTGCCCTATATTGAATGCAAAGATCCCATCCATGGGATCTTTACAATCTGTAAAAGGTTCTTTATAGTGGAAAAAGGTTATTTAGATTATTCAAATGTTCATCATACTAAGAAAAACATGGTTCTTTTAAGAAATGTTCACTGAAAAATTACTGCGAAAATACCCTTTTGGAACTTTTATTTTTTAAAAGTAGGAAGATAACTCTTCTCTAACCACATTAAGTTCTGAGTAACACAAACCAATAAACAAAAACAATATATATATATATATATATATATATATATATATATATATATATATATATATATATATATATGTTTAAGGAATATCCAGTTGACAACTGAAATTCTGTCATCATTTACTCTCCTTCATGCCAAATAAAGACATGTTTATTTCTAGTACATTTACATTTACATGTACATGTACTAAGCACATTTAAAAAGAGCTGTACAATTACATAAAACAAACAACTACAACTAATAATCATTTTTTGTTTCATTTTCAAAGTAGCCTTTGGCTATATTCCAAGTCTTTTGAAGCTGAACAGTAAACAATGTGTAAAAAAGGCAGAAATTAAAGTCATTTTTTGCTGAAAGGCTTCTCCTCAGCCAAAGTTCTCAAATCTCATTCAATTCAAGAATGATGACAAGAGAACTAATGACATTTGATACAATGAAGTTAAATCTGGTACAACGACATAGATGAGATTTCAGAACTATAAAGGAAAAAAAGATCATTAAAAAAAATATATATTTTTGCAGTTCGACAGTCCCAATTAGGAAAAAGAGCACTCTGGACACTCTCCAATGTCTTCTTTTGTGTTCCTTTGGAATGACATGAGGTTGAGTAAAAGATCTGTAACTTCCATAACTTTCTTCTCAAATTTTCATTTCCAGGTAAACTTCATCTTTACAGTTCAAAAGCTTTGCTTTTAATGCTTTTGAAATAACTATCTTATGCTTACCAAGGCTGGAAGTAATATTGTGATTTATTTAAAATAATAATTTTAAAATGTAATTTATTCCTGTGATGGCAAAGCTGAATTTTCAGCACTTAATACTCCAGTCTTTAGCGTCACATTATCCTTCATAAATCATTCTAATATGCTAATTTTCTGCTCAAGAAACATTTCTAATTATCATTGATAATGCTAAATAACGTTAAATTATCATCAATGTTGATAATGTTAAATAATGTTAAATTATTATCAATGCTGATAATGAGAAAACCGTAATACTTTTTTTTAAGGAATATAAAGTTCAAATGAACAGCTTTCATTACTATCAATTTTGATCAATTTAATGCACCCTTGCTGCAACCCCCCCGGCTACATTCCACACAGGCTTCATGAGCATCTGCTGCCTTCAGCTGCTGTCCTTGGTGCTGAACACTTCCATACCATCACTTTCCCTTGAAAGAGCAATCAGTAACATCCAATTCCAGATGTGTAAAGCTGTCATTACGGTCACGAGCCAACAATGTTCATGTACACGTACAATTCCAGAATATATCCTCTTATTCCTCTCAAAGTATTTTTTACTTGACCAAAGGCACTGATGGACAAGAAAATGCATTTTTTCTGCTAAATGACCATTTTGTTAATTTTTGTTGCATTTACACATATACTGGCTCACAAAAAGAAACTACTACAGTTGATTCATCCTACTGATATAAATCTTTTGCGAATTTGAGGGTTGTTATTTTTACTTTTCACACTGTATTCATTCAGCCTGTCACTTGCTTTTGACTCAGCCTCCGTCTCTCTTTGCTCCTCTATCTCTGACAAAGAGCGTGTAGGCTTGCAATTTGCCGTGTCTTTTTTAACATGCCTAATGCTCCGGGGGGGAAATGACACTTAATGTGCTTTCAGATGTCCGGGGCGGCTTGTGCATTCTTCGCTGTCTGAAAATGTGGGTGTGTGTTTGTCTGCATCTTTCAGAGCCGCCAAATCCAGGAGCCGGGTTTGATTTTGGAGGAGGAGGTAGGTGTGCTCGGGATGCTGCGTTGCCATGGCACCAGGAGACGGCCATTATAATGTGTGTGTACAAGTAAGTGTGTATACTTAGTGGGCAAGCTCTTCTTTCTCTTTCATTAAATGAAGTGTGTGTCCCCTGTACATCTCTCTCTCTTCTCTCGCTCGCTCTCTCTCTCTCTCTCTCACACACACACACACGCACATACAGTATGATTGTCAAGGTTTCTTGCACCAAAGGTTCATATTTATTTTTGCTTGTCCATTTTCCACCTTCTGTCTGTCCCTTAGAATTAAAGTTTTTTTTAGCTACTGTACCTTTAATATGCAAATGAGCTCTACTATGATTTGCTAAACTCTGCTGAGAAAACTGCTGTTAATTATGAATAAACGTTGGTATTTAAATGTAGCAGTGCAATGTGCGTGACAAGCTTTAGATTTATGAATGACCTGTTTTCAGTGTGTGTAAGAGAGAGAGAGAGAGAGAGAGAGAGAGAGAGAGAGAGAGAGAGAGACAAAGGAAGGTAATGGTAGTGGTGGGTTAACCTTTGGGTTTTTCTCTACCGCCTGCTTTTAGCCCTGTGCACCAGACAGGCAATTACAGCGTCTTTTCTCCTCCTTACACACTCAACACACACACTCAGCCTTGACGAGAGAAGACAGGCGACAGGAGAAGATTTTCCCTTGTTTCTTTCCTGTCTTCTTACCAGCGTCGTCTCCAAAACATCCCGTGAGGTGTGTGGCGAGACACCCGATTGAGCAAACCCTCTGAGGGAGGAGAAGAGGAGACGTTTTACAGAGGAATAAAAGTCCCTCTTTTAAAATAAAGCTGAGAAGAAAGCTGTGGGAGTGATGTGAACTTCTCCCTGGGAGGACTTAGATGAGACAAAATGAGACAGAAGAGACAAGAAGAGATAAAGAAACGAGACAAGAAGAGAAGAGACAAAAGAAGAAGAGAAAAGAATTAAGAGAAAATTTGAGGCAAAAAGAAAAGTGTTAAGATGAGTAAATAAGACGAAACGTGAGAAGATAAGGAAAAGGATAAGAGACAAGAAGACGAGATGAAGACACAAGATAAAAAAATTAATAGACTCAAGATGATAAGAGTAGAGGAGAAGAGACTAGAAGAAAGGGAGATTTAAAAAAAGACAAAAAGTGAAAACAAGAGTCTAGAGAAAAGTTGAGAAAAAAGGGTTGAGATTAGTAAAGACGACAAGTGAAGAGACAAGACAAAAAGAGAACAGTAGATGAGTATGAGTAAAGAATATACATCAAGAGCAGATAAGAGACGAGACGAGTTGAGAAGAAAGGGTTGAGAAGTGAAGAGAAGACAAAAAAAGAACAGTTGACATGAGATGAGTATTGAAGAAGAGACATCACGAGCAGAGAAGAAAAGACAAGAAGTGAAGAGACAAGACAAAAAGAGAACAGTTATAGTCGAGTAAAGAAGAGACATCAAGAGAAGAGAAGACGCGAAGAGAAGAGAAGGAACGAGGCAAGTAGAGAGTAGAGAGGCGAGATGAGACGAGAAGAGCCCTAAACCCAACATCAATTAAAACCAACCTCTCATCTCCATATTGCCCCAGTGCGTGTCCAACAGGTGAAATAATTCACTCATAAACAGCCTGTGAGTGTGAATCTGCTTCCATCCCTCCAGATCAATATGTAATTAGGAATTCATTTAGCTGAGCATCAATCCCATATAACCCAAACATACACCGACACCATCTAAGTTCAATACTGAGAGCGAGGAGTAAACGTCTTGGCTCTGTAATGAGCAGCGTATGATTGTCATAACCATAATAGCGCTGCTTGAAAGAGCATTAAACCAACTACAGGGCACGCAATCCTTCTGAACGTGTGCAGATGACGATTAATGGAGCCAGTGTTGTTGTAATGTGATGAGTAGTGTTATTGCTGATGGCCAAAGGACTGTGTTGTGACCGTTCTCCTCTATCTCGGTCTAAAGGTGAGACGGTGAAAGGTTAATTTGATTAATTTCCATGACTTTTCCAGACATTTCTTCAGGTTCATTCGTCACATGGAAGGTCAGGTCACATGCACTGTATCGTGGGATACAACATCTCACACATTGTGCTCTGTGCTTTCAATGCATACAGAAAATTGACATACTGTGTCCAGTATACAGTACATACAGCAGATATAGTATAGTATGCTAGTCCAGCATATCAAGGATGGCCGTGCGTGTACATCAGAGAGAGAGAGAGAGAGAGAATGTTTCCCCACAGCACGGATCAAACGCTGACCCCTGCTGTGAAGATCGTCTCTCTCCTGGAACGCAAGCCACAGCCATGCAAACAAGACCCAAGCCGAGAGCTCACACACACACACACTGAAGACACTCATGTATTGCATAATGTTAAATACGCTTACATTCTGCCCTTAAACATTGATCAGTGCTAGGATTCCCCAGCTCCCTCTTTCTCCCTATAATGAGTTAAATCCTAAAAGCGATTATGGATCCGTAGGAATGATCTCCGCTGAGCAACTGTTGGATCACTGATATTAAAACAGCCTTTGACCTCAAAAGAGTTCAGCCAATCAGATCATCTCCAAGGATTAGTGTTCTCCATGGGCCAAGGAGATTAGTCCTCCTAAATCTGACTCTCGCTCCTCCTCTTTTTGGTCCCCTCCCAGTTTCAGGGTCCTGTACGCAGTCTAACTGGGCCATGAGAGACGCCTCTGGGTCTTAATGCCATTGCCAGATAAACCGATATCAGACAGATGCTGTTTGCCTTAATAGTCTAAACACCAGCAGAATTAGTGATTCCTCATATGCTCAAAAACTATCTTGCTTTCATTTTTTCTCTCTTTTCAATCACATGGCGCACAGCAGCTGCTGATAATTAGAGGGACTTGCACTAATTACACTATTCTGAACTGAGGTATGAATACAGACCATCTCTCCAACTAGGAGCAGAATAATGCAGGACCCTGGATATATGTGACCCTGGACCACAAAACCAGTCACATGGGTGCATTTTTTGAAATTGAGATTTATACATCATTGGAAAACAAATAAATAAGCTTTCCATTGATGTGTGGTTTGCTAGGATAGGACCATATTTGTCCGAGATATAACTATTTGAAAATCTGGAATCTGAGGGTGCAAAAAAAATCAAAACATTGAGAAAATCGACTTTAAAGTTGTCCATTTATATTCGTGATTGTGCTGCATTCACTCACAAAAATAAATGTTTTATATATTTATGGTAGGAAATTTACAAAATATATTCATGGAACATGATCTTTACTTAATAACCAAATGATTTTTAGCATAAAAGAAAAATCGATCATTTTGACCCATACATATTGTTGGCTATTGCCACAAATGTACCCGTGCGACTTATGACATATTAGAATGATTTCTGAAGGATCATGTGACACTGAAGACTGGAGTAATGATGCTGAAAATTCAGCTTTGCCACCACAGGATTAAATTACATTTTATATAAGATATACTCAAATATATTCAAATAGTAAACCATTATTTTACATATAATCTGCTCTGGTGCTTTAATAAACCCCGAAGCCAATGTGTTGATCCGTAGAAACTTAAATGTCCCATCAAGATTTCTTATCTAATCTCCAAAGACCCATATCTCACCTTCAGGAATCCCCCACACACATAAAAAAATGCTTCTTGATTTAAAAAGGCATCTAATGATGAACCTGCGCTTCAGATAACTATTTGAAAACCTTTATTATAAAGTATGTGCAAAGGAGGATAAAAACAGTGCAGTGGAGGAGAGGCTAAAAGACTAATGAAAGCATGGTAGTAGGTGTCAGCAATCTCTCTCTCTCTCTCTCTCTCTCTCTCTGCCGCTTTATCAGATGTGGAAGGACGGACTCCATAGGGGCCGTGAGGAGTGAGAAATGAGCAAATATGTGTGTGGAGCTGGAATTATAGCGAGCAGGAGAGAGAGATGTTAATTTCATTAAGAGAACACTGACTGTGAAAAAGCACTCGCTGTAGGGGAATACTAGCACATATGAAGAGAGAAATTACAGAGAAATCTGAAATATACCATGGTACTGAATGATTACCGTACCGATACACCAAATTTGTTTCTCAAAAAAAAAAAAAAAAAGCAACAAAAAATAGCAATCAAAGTATCCTATTTAAAATCTATTTATAATTTATTATATATATTTAAAGTATAAATAAATATGAAATACTATATTTAAATATTTTTTTAATATTTATTTTAAAATATGAAATAAAATAACATGCTACAAAAAATCAAAATAATTAATATTTTAAATAATTTTAAAATAAATTAAATATTATTTTAAGCATTAAATTAAAATGCTTAAAAAATAATATCTAATATTTTAAAGGGGTCATGACATGGGATATTTTAAAGGTTGATGACAATCAAATTTGCAAATGTTTTGACATATAAGAGGTCTTTGTGACGTCACACGGGCAAATACATTTGGATATGCCTGGCTCCAGAGCAATCGCACAATAGGCAATATCGCAAACAGAACCCATTATAATCACTGACGCTGTGTACACTGGATACAGTATATAGATGCGCGTTCAGTTTCTGAAATACTCCACACATTTGATTATGTTGATAACCGGACAAATAGAAGACTGAAATAAACGTTCGCTTTGGTGCGTCCCGTTTAAACAGCTCATTTGCTCATTTCTCTAGAGACTTCAGAAGGATACGAGCATCAGGAACAAGTGGATGGTGGATTTTTAAAGGCGTCATGGATCGCGTCCGAGGATTGTATGTTTGTTTGGAGAATTTGACTGCAGATTGTTTTGTAAATGAGGCACAGTGTAATGGAGAGTTCGCAAAGAAACCTTTGTTGACAGATGGAGCAGCCGTCGCAGCTACATCGCAAATCGTAAGTAAATTTTTTCATGCGTGTAAATGGCGGTTTTATATTTATAATGTTTTCAAAACACTCACATGCAACAGCGAGTGGGCATTGATGCTGTTTCCTATGCAATAATGTTAGCCAATCGTAACACTGGCCGTTTACTGACATGCCTTAAAGGAGCCGTGCCTTAAAAACTGACCATTTCAGACAAAGTTTTTGATTTGTTTTTTTTTTTAAGCAAAAAAACTTCATTAACAATAAGCGAACCTCAAAGAATATATTAAAATAATAATAATAAAAAATCCAGGTCATGACCCCTTTGAAACGAGTTAATTTCAAATAATGCCAAGGTACAGTAGTAGCATGATACTTTCAGTAGTTTTTGCAAGAGAATTAATAAATACTTAAGCTTGTCTGCACAACACAGCACGGTATGTTTGAGATTCGAATGGTGTCTGTATGACATGCAGCAGAAAGCCCCAGAGGACTGATGGAGGAATGTAATCCTGCCGTGCTGACGGCACGCTGCGACGGAAAAAAAAACAGCCCCATGCTGAACGGAGAGGCACAAATACCGCTCACTTCGCCAATTATTTGTCCCTGTCCTGTCGGGAGTCATGTAAATTACTTTAAGTGCACTTTCCCAAGGGAGGTACGCCCGCCATTACAGTAATGATGGCAGCGGAGGGTTTACACAACAGCACAAAACCACTAAAAGATGACAAACTCTGTGCTGTGCTGCAACATTCAATACAGTATTTTAAAGCACGAAAGCATCTGAGGATTCAGCATTGAGAGCTATACGCATCTGGATGCAGTTGCACTAGTCCACCACCAGAGGGCAAACAATCTCTGTGCCATGTGAGAATGATCCCTGTGATCTTTCTTAGACTTTTCATTATATATGTTATGGAGATTTTAGTCTTCAAATGCACAAAAAGCATTGCTTTACCACTAACTGTGTGTCAATATAAAGAGGGAACTTACATGTTATGCAGCACACACCAGCCACAGTGAGGATCTCCTGAGCTCAGACACTCTCCACATGTGCCGTACTGCTCACACGACTCGATCGGCACCCGTGTGACCTAAACAACAAAGCAAATAAGGTTTTGAATGAAAGAACAAACGGAGCATATTCATTCAATTCAAGCTCTATCAGTCCGTTCGATGGATATTTGATATTGAAGTAACATTTGAAGTCATCAATTCTCAACCAATTTTATTTTGAGACTATGATGGACATGGAAGAGGAGAGAAAAGAGAAGAATCCAGATTAACGTGAACAGCAGGACACCATCACCACATTTACTCCCAGAGGAACATTTAGCTCAGATGTTCATACCTCAGAAGACGCACCAGAGGTCTTAGTTACACAATTATGTATTAACATCTCTCAGATGTTTCTTCTATAAGTCTTTAGGAGCAATACAAATAGGCAAGCTAAATTATGTTGCCCAGATAATATGATCCTGGAAGAAAATGAGAAATATTCCAGTTCTTAAACAGATTAACAATGTTTGATTGCAAATTTTGCTATCATGGCAAATGTGAGAACATTTTAACCACAAGTTCTATTTCTTCCAAGAAGCAGAAGACTTCAAATTGAGATATTAGTTCATTACTGCCTCAGGGTTTCTATTTGATCTCCATTTCATCTCCCTGCGAGATGAAAGTGAGATCGCATTTGTGATGTCTATGAAAACCAAATGGCCAGTTTTCATGTTGGTGACAGTTGTGTATGTGGACAAGAACGTCTGGGTGTTAATGTATCCATGCGTTTCCTTTGAAATGCATAAGTCAAAGACAAACACGATTGCGTTCGTTGGTAAAACCTGTACTGTGTGTGTGTGTGTGTGTGTGTGTGTGTTTATGCTAACAGAAACGGACAGAACAGAGGAAACAGGAAACAAACAGCTGTTCTACTGCTACTAAGAGGAATAACATCGACACACTGCTCTTCTGTGTCGCCCAGTGCATCTGTTCAACTAGGTATATGAACACAAACACACAAATTAGCTTTTTTATATCTTTCCGTAGACTCAAAAAACATCACTTGGTATGATTTATAAGCTGTTTTCCTTGAAATTTTATCAACATTTTCTCATTTGACTATCTTTGTGGGGGCATTTGGCCTCTCAATATAAGTTAAACAAGAACACACACACACACCTGCTCAAACATAAAGGAGGAAATATGTACTTTAAGATCTATATACATAATGTTCAGTGTAACACTGTGTAAACTGCTTGTAATTGATACATTTCACAACACAAATGTATTCACAGTTGCTATCTAAATGAGGATATTTATAGACTTAAATAGAAATAATTATAATGACTATAGACTAGCTCATAACCATACAGTTACGGGTGTGTGCAGTCAAGAAGTGTAAAGAAGATGAAGATTCCGACACAAAGTTTACTTAATATAATCCAACATGTAGTGATCCAAACAGGCAAGGGCAAATATACACAGATGTAGGCATAACGGTCACGGGACAGGGAACTCAGGATACGTGACATATATACTAAAGATAACAAGGTGATAAACTAGACACAGCTAAACCAAACTAACTAATGACAGTAACCATAGAAACTAACGAGTGGCGGGAAATCTGAACAAACTGAAAACAAACTGAAAAGTCCATGGAAACGATACTAAACTGAACTGAATGGTGACACATACCAAAATGCTAACCATAACAGAAATATTTCTACATTTGCACAATAATAATAATATACTAATACGACAAAAAAAAAAAAAAAGATAATAATAAATTAAAACAACAACAAAAAAATTATTATTATAAATTGTTTTAAATGTTTAAAATAATAATAATAATAATAATAATAATAAATAAAATAATACATTAAAATATAAAAACATTCTTTGAAATATTAAAAATAAATATTTAGTTCAATTATAAATTGTTTCACAAATGAAGACACACATACTGTAAGTAAAAGTGATCGTGTCAAGTTTGCCTCTAGAGCGAGACACAATTCAAAAACCATTAAAAAACAAACGTTTCTCTCCTCAAAACCCAACAAGCTACGTGTCTCTGACAAACATTTGCTCTCATACACACACACCTAGACAATCAAACACACCCGTAATACCTCAGAGATGAGTGCTAACCAGATACACACTCACACATGCCCACTACAACAGACTCGAGCTTTGCTTTGCTTTGCCTGCTGACCCACAATGCCCCTCTCCACTCCACTCACACAGCCTTCTGCTGCCCACTTGGCATGCTGGGATAGCGTCGCTGTGATGACCGGGCCACAGCTCTGTGATTTGTGCCTGTGCCTGTAATATCTCTTTTATCTATTGATGTATTTTCAGGGATTTGCTTTCATTGCCAGAGCTGGAGTCTGTGATGTCCTCCCTTGTCACTGAGGGGATTTTTTTTAGGGTGCACCTGCATCCTATTAACACACACAAACAGGACAGGAGAGTGTGAAATCATTGAGGATTTTGGGACGAACAGCGTTTTTTCTTTCCATTTTGCTTAGCAACATATCTGACTGAAATGAAAGGATGGTTTTATGTGGTCAGGTGTGGTGCAGAGGAATAACCAAACCAAAGCCTCATTTTATTTGACATTTTATTTAGACTAATGTAATACAAGAACAACATTTGTTTGACGAATAAGACTGTGCCGGTTACTGTTCAGAATTTGGGCAGAGCATCAAGTTTTTTGACGGTTAGTCCTTGTGTTTTCTTTATTCTGACATTCGTGATGGGGTCAAAGGGTAGGATGAAGTGAGAGACAGTTTTAAGATGGATGAGTGGGCACACAGTGTGTGTTTAGTGAGAGGGGTGGAGAAACACGCAGGGTTCCCGCTGCGCGTGTGTGTGTGCGCTGTATGGCCGTGTTAAATGTCATTAATGTGTGAGCGGCGGGGTCTGAAGGGGGTGGCCATCCACCTGTCCCTGCGACACACAGCTCCACAACAAAGACACTCATTCAACCTCCCGCTACCAGCGTTGTTTCCAGCAACACATGGCTGTGATCGCACACACACATGCACAGTTGTGTTTATACATACGGTGTGACTTCATGGCAAAAACCGAGAGGTGTCCCACAAGGATCCGTCCTGTTCCCTTTTTCATTTTCACCCAGCTCCCCCTCCCTCATTTCTCTTTATTTTTCACTCACTCGTTGCCCCAGGACAAACAGGTGGTCAAAAGTAATGAGTCCAGCACATCAGCGCTGCCGCCCAGCCTGATGACAAACAAGCCCACCAGGGGCTCCGCTCACAAAGCAACAACCGCCATACAACGCTGGTTCAACATGGGCAATAAGTCTCAATGTTACACAACACTGACTTAGAGCTAGACCAACAATCCAACAACATTAGACTCACAGATACCAGATGATGCTGGCTTGATTCCAATGGTCACCAAATGCCTTTTCTGGAGTAACACTGAGATAGAAAAACTTTCTGTATTATATGAAGAAAATGTCAGAAGTACAAACCCTCCACAATGCGATAGTGTTTTGAATAGCTGCCAGGGCATTACTATGCAGTTGCTAAGGTGCTCTAGGTGGTTGCTAGGGCATTTGGGGTATTTTTAAGTATTTAAAAGAGCCCACCACAAAGTCTCTGATATTCTGGCCTCTGGATATGTCTTGGGTTCCTCCTTCAATGTAGGTCTATGGGGTTTTTTTTCACCATTTTTATCAGTAGTCAGACAAAAATCTAGGTCTGACTGCTTTGAAAAAAAAAAAAAAAAAAAAAAAACAGTAATATATATTGTGAAATAAAATATTATTACAATTTAAAATAATGGTTTTCTATTTTAATATACTTTGGATCAATCCGATATGCTGATTTATTATCAATATTGGAAACAGTTGAGCAGTATTTTTCTTTTATAACCTGTGATACTTTTTGTCAGGATTCATTGTGAATAAAAAATAAAAAAGAACAGCATTTATTTAGAATAGAAATCTGTTTTTATTTTTCCTGTATTTTTGATCAAATAAATGCAGCAATGGTGAGCATAAGAGACTTTTTTTTTCAAAAACATAGAAAAATAGTAACGTTTCCAAACTTTTGACCGATTTATATATATATATATATATAGGCTATAAGCAGTTTTAACAAGTTAACGTTGTACCCCTTTTAAACCCATACCCTAGAAATGGCATATCCAAACTAAAATAGATACAATTCATGAAGCCTCTGGACTGCAAGTGTAACTGGGGTCTCATTTGAATGAATACACTGGGCAGTTTTTTTTATCAAGTCAAAAAAATTAAGAAAAATTATTATATAGGCTTACATGTGTTGTAATTTTTTTTAGAAAATAATTCATGAAACATTTTTTTGCACAATTAAACGTATTATTTTTGCCTGTAGCACAAACAGACAATAATGACAAGAATACCAGCCACAAATTAAAAATGTAATCAAAACAACATTGGACCACATTGAATTTCATTGTATAGACCAAAAAAAATAAAAAAAAATAAAGAGAAATAGACCTTTTTCAAAATGTCTTCTTTTGTGTTCCACAGAACAACTTGAGTAAATTATGACAGGATTTTCATTTTGTGAGTGAACTATCCCTGTAACCCTAGTATGAACAACAGTACTAGTGATGCTAACCACGTAAGGAAGATCTGCAGCAGTGTCGAATGCTGACGGAGGGATCAGAGAGGGGACAGCTGAACTGCAGGGTGACACAGCTGCCGCAGGTGTGCGTCCTCGTCTGCACACTTGGCAGGACCATGTCAAAGGAGAAGATGGACACAGCGAGACTTTCAGACAGAAAGAGTGAGAGGGATAAAGGTGTTATGGGGGTTGCGGGCAGGCAACTGGAGCAGCTGTTGACCAGCACATGCTTTAGTCAGTCAACACAGCGGGAAGCACAATGAAGCCTGTTCTCCCACTGAGAGGAGCTTGTGATTGTGTGTGAATGTTTTCTCATTAAAACTCGAGTTTAACCACAGAACATAAAAACGTGGTTTACATTTGGATAGATTTTCACTTTGATTAGTTTGCAATAGAACAAAATATAAAGTAGAAAGCAAGATCATACGTTACAGTGAATTCACCACAGTAAAGGGATGTTGGTAGGCATGATGCAAGCAGTGGCAAGAGCAAACTGATAAAAGGCAGCAACGTTCAAAAAATGATTACATTTATTAATATGAATAACTATTTTACTGTGGTGTTAAATAGTCTTTTAGCAAATTGGCTGTTTACAGCTATCAAGCAACATAAAGATCAATCTATTAAAGGTACTTATCGGCATTAACTATTCAAGTTGCCTTTTCTTTCTCAGATTATTTTTTGGATGACTAAAAGGCGTTCAAGTTGACCTCTAACATGTGGTGGTGTTCGATTTATGCTTCAGTTTCTGGGTGTTTACTTAGTAGTTTCTGCATAGAAATATATGCCCAGCGGTCACTAATGGTGCCATATCTTATTCAGTATATATATATATATATATATATATATATATAAACTTAGAAATTGCAAAAGATTATGAAAATAATTATATATATGAGAAAACATGATGGGTTTATACAGCATAACTGATGTTTGTATCTGCATGTGTTGTAATTGTATGTTTTACTGATTAAATGTTAATATACGATGTTCAGACAGTATGCATTATAGAAGTTAAGATATGTAATGTAACCCTAATAAAGCTGTTGATGTGAAAAAAAACAAAAACAACTTTGTTTAATGATTTATAATTTTAATAATTAGTAAACAACAAAATATAAACGGGCAAGTTTGAGTTTAATCCATTTGCCTTTTAAGTTATCTTTACTTAAACATTTAAGTTAATTCAATGAGAAGACCACATTAGGTCAACTCAATGAATTGAGTTTAAATTTTCCCATTACTCAAATAAACTTACGCAACCACTTTCCTCAAATTATTTGAGTAGTCTCAATTTATTAGGGTTTACAGTGTATATTGGCTATTTTACTTCCAAAGTGGCATATGCAATCCAAAAAATGATGCCAAATGATGAGAACATTCTAAAAAATAAATAAAACTTTCAAAGAAGTGGTCTCACAACCTTAAAACAAAATCCTCGAAAAAACATTCGAATGCACCACAAACGCCATTAATCTCCACTTGCACTTGTGAACTTCAAGTATTAATAACAGCCAATTGGCTTAAAAGACAACTGTAGTTAGATTAGTGAGGAATTCTGGGTTCAGCCCAAACTCATGGTAGGACAGGGTCCGTGCCAACTCCTAATTTCCTCTTGAGCTCGGTAATTCTTCCACAGCTTAAAATGCTTCCAGGATGCTATCTGCTAATCTATATCTGGCTTGAATACGATATTTTCCACTCGCTCTGAAGCTGGCCAAGAATCGCCTGGAGACAAGACATTTAGAAGAAAAGAAGACAGTTGGCACCGAATTCTTGTCTTATTCAAAAGCAACACTCTTCCAAGTCAAGCTTGTAACCTCTAAAGAACCTCAGCTGCTGTAATCCAGACCCCAGACGTTATGATTACAACCCAACGGCTGATCTTAGACCTGTGCTTGGGATCTACAGTATGAGCTATTAGTTCATTACTTCTCTTTTCTATAGTCCTCAGAACACCCTCAATGTCACATGCACCTGTCTGATGAATGGAGAGAGTGATATAGCATGAAAGAGAGATGAAGGGTCTGAGGTAAATGATTAAGAGTCGAAACATGGAGAGAAGAATGAGGGGTTAGAAGCAGACTGAAAGTATATGAGGGTAAACTGAGGGTAAAGGAAATCCTGTTCTTGTGTAGCTAGACTTGATTATCAGCATACAGAACAGTCTGATCAACATTACAGCTTGTTCTGGCCAAGAACTGCTGATAGGCAGGAAAAAAACTGTCTGAACAATATGCATAGTGACCTTTTTTTGGCATGATGTTATAAGTTCCAGTGGATTTTGGATTAAAGACAGATCAAAAATGTCTTGCAAATTATATACAAAAGAGAGAGTGTTTATTGTTGTCGGGACACGTCTGAAAAGATAAATATAATGGAAATATATTTTACTGTATTTTTCATTAGACAAATGTAGCCTTGGTGAGCATAAGATAACATAAAAAATCTTACCAACCCCAAACCTTTAACTGTAGTGTAAACATCTAATGACTAAAATGAAACCTCATTCTAAAAGCCTCATTCCTGCAGCCTTGGAACTAAATATGACTCAATAAAAATAAACACAGACTGATTAAAACCTACACACACTGACTCCTTTTTTTTTGTACGAATGCTCATAATTTTGTGTGCAGTACAGAACAGACGGTCCATGAAGGGTGGGCTTTCCATCTGAGCTGAAACTACAGAAATCCAGAAGCCTCTCATGTACAAATACTGTATCCAGATGTTCCCGTACAAACACATGCACACTCAAAAGGTTCATGAAATCCACATCTTGGTTGCCATAGAGACCAGTCCAGGCATTGACCCCCTACCCCTCTCCTGGAGTGAGCCGTAAACAGCTGGTACCTCTGGGACACGCTGCCACCTACACACATACACACACTCACACATTCATTTTTAATGTGAGATACTGAGCACTGCACCCACAGCGATGAGATCCATCGATCATGTCCCCTCTGACACACACACACAGTGAAATAATCTCACTGACACATAAATCCATCGGCGCTCGTGGAAAATCAGAGAAAACCAGCATGTTCATGTGTGTATGTGATTCATTATCCACCTACGCGCATAAATCATACATATTCCTTAAATACGCACAGGAAATTAACATAAACACTTTCATAATTAATTAAAGACCATGAAAAGCTTCCACAACTTTTTATTTTTGAGCGAGACATATCATATCTGATTTGACAAAATTCTGTGGAGCAGGATAACAACATCAATGTTTTTGCTCTGTATTATTAGAGGACTTGGAATGCGTAAATGTTAATTTTAAAAAACACAATTCTGCGGGCAGAACAATTTTTTTAAATGAATTATAAAGATGCATTAAATTGATCAAAAGTGAGAGTAAAGACAATTAAAATGTTATAAAAGATTTCTACTGCAAATAAATGCTGCTCTTTTGAACTTTCTATTCATCAAAGTTTCCTGGAAAAAATAATTAAATTCTGCAAACATATTAATAATAATAGTAATAATAGTAGCACTGTTTTCAACATTGATAATAAATGTTTCTTGAGGAGTTTTTGTACTGTATTTTGGACCATAAGAGACTTCTTTTAAAAACATAAAAAAGTCTTACATATGCTAAAAGAGAATTATATAAATTTGATCAACGTTTAGCGGTGCACTAGTATATAGTAAATGTAAAAGCTAACCAACATGTAATAAAAGCTATTAACTCAAATTTGGGCTCTTTTTACATTTAGACACTCAATTTACACAAAGTCAAGTCAAACACACACCTCAGTCTTAAGCAAGAATTCTCTGGTGATAAATTCATGCTTGGCTAAGCTGAGGGCACCAATTGACTGACTCTTATCCGTCCTGCGCAATGTCTCTGTGGAGTCGAGCGGCCTAATCTGACCCCTCTAATCCCAGCAGAGATACCAACCAACACACACATCTGCACAGATAAACACACAAATCAATGAAGAAAGATGGTTTTTGCAGCCACATTGAGTACATGGGGGCTAACAGGGTCGTGCTAACCAGCCAAACCTGCCAGACACACAACGGCAGTCGCTTTCAGAAAGCCTTGTTATATATTCAGCAAACCCACTCGAACTGCAGCGCAATAAAACATTCACATGTGTGAAGTGTAAGTTACTACACACACACATGCACAATTGCTTTGTTTGCACAACTCTTTCAGCCCTTTTCACTGACATCTCACTAACACTCACAAACACATGTGTGTGTGTGTGTGGGTTGAAAACTCAATCAAAGCATTCTTGATTGCGCGAAGAGGCCTCTCAGCAAGACTCCAACGTTCTGTAGGAGAAAGATGGCATGATAGAGTGAACGAGTGAGAGAGAGTAGATAAGTTCATCAAAGTACACGAAGACAATGGCTAAAGCAAGCATCACTAGTACCACTGCTCATTTTTAGTGTTGATGAATGAGAATGATACTGTACCTTAACTTGTATGGTTTATCAAAGAGATATGTAGGCCACTATTACTTTTCTAAGTGATTGGACTTACAATTTTAACCTGGCACACAATAAAACTGACAAAGAATTTTGAGAAAAGACTTGAGAACTGAACCCATAATGTTCACATTGCTAGCAGTATACTCTACTAGCTAAGCTAATATACCAGCTAACTTTGTTAATAGAGGGATCTAAGTCATATCTAGGTACCAGAGCTTTTCTAAATAGAGTGCTATAGCGCCCACCCAGTTTTTCAGCAATCTTGGTTTCAGAAGTATGTTTTCCCATATGGATTTTAAAGTCTTTAAGTGTTAGAAGCCAACCAGCTACAAGGTAAATCACAACATTAGAGTTAATTGAAAATCATACAAGAAGACAGGTACAAGACTGTGTACTTGATGGTAAATAATTACAATACCATGAAGCACTGCGAGTGACAATCTAATTAAAAACAATGGATAAATATAAAGCTAATCATTTTTAAAGATAAATATATTTATATTTTAGGCACTCATCAAGACCTGATTTTTTTTTTTTTTTTTTGTCCTGATTTGCTTGACGCAATTCTAATGATTAGTGGAGATTTTTTTGCATAATCATGGGTTATGCATTTTTTCATCAGGAATTATGCTGTTGAACATGATTATAAAAAAAAAAAAAAAGCGAAACTAATGCAGGCTGATGGCTTCAACAATATTATATACCATCAATTATCAACCTCACAGTGGGTCTGTCTTAAGAGATTTAGAAGTTATTGTTTAAAATCAAGCCTTCTAAGGAGACAATGAATAGGATTTTTACTTTCTCTACCACCTAGCAATCACTCATAATGCCCTTAGCAGCATGCTAAGAATCCTTCAGATTAGCATAGCAATGCGCTAACAAGCAGCCAAAGCAATCTAGCATCATGGCTGCGAGTTCTGCGTGGACAGGCACTAACATTTTCATCAGAAAATGTAAGAAACATGTTTTACGGTTAAAATATAGACACAGCAGAATAGCACAACTGATTAGGAACTATATTAAAGGCAAAAGCGCAGCATGTGTGCTCATGGGGTGACCTTTGAAATCCCTCTCCACTCCGAACTTAAATGTCATATGGACTTTTTACTGTCCGACAGAATAATACACATAAATCAAAATGAGATAACCTCACAGCTAGCTAGCTAACAATATTACAATGCAACAGTATTAGTATTAGCTTAGCTTTAGACTATTTCCGGAACACAGTGGATTTCAAAAAGCATTAGAGAGTTGTTAGCCAAAAATCAATGGTTATTTCTGAGTGATGCATCCTGTCTGATTGTGTTTTAGATGAAATGTGAAGGCTCTTAACCTCCGTGTTTGAACAGAGCTTTGAGCCTCCTCAGCGAACCGTTTCTTTCCCATCAGAGCTATTTGTGTAACGGATTTGGCCTGAACGTGTAGATTTAGCTCGACTGAAGCATCTCGACGCTTTAGCACCATGGGGCTATGCAAGACTGCTAAAAAAAGCTTCTGCAAGCCTCTACCATGTTAAATCTCATTCAATGTACAGACACAACTTCTGTGAGGGATGTGTTCCTACTGTAAATGCACATCGGAAAGCCGACAGCAGGTCTCAGAGTGTAAAAATGCTAAAGGTTTAGCTGGTTAGCATTTAGCTTACTTCAGTCACAACTTGCAATTTACACAAAACAAGACAAAACACTTTTATTAAAGGGATAGTTCATCCAAAAATTAACATTCAGTCATAATTTATCCCCTTATGTTGTTGAAAACCTGTATGACTTCTGTCACGAATACAAAAATATTTTGAAGAGTTTTTGTTTACGCAGTGAAAGTCAATGGGGCCAAAAACAACACTTTCATTGTATGAAAAAAAGAAGACACTTTTCAAACAACATCTTTTCATCCCACAGAAGAAAGTCACAGGTTTTTACAACATAAGAATGAGTAAATGATGACAATTCATTTTGGGTTGAATTATCCCATTTGATGCATTTCATATTTTGCTAACAGCAGTTGTAAAAATTCAGATAGCACACAAAAAATGTACGCGCTTTCAGTGAACTGGGGTAGAGTTTACGGGAAATGCATGCGGGCTGTAAAAGGGTTAGCGAGACAGACAGCGAGAGAGACAAAGGAGGAGTGAAATAATAGAGAGGTAGACTGGACCTGAGATACGGAGCTGGAAACTGCAGCCAGTCGATAGAGAGTGAGTACATCAATAATGTATGACTGAAATCCTCTCACCGGGGCTGGTGAGGAGAGGGGCCGCATGTGTGTGTGTGTGTGTTTGCCACATTATTCCACCATGACTCGCACAGGCATATGTACAAAATCTCTGTCAGAGCTGACAAAATAGTGATCCACACCACCTCACCTGACAACAGTAGTATCCACATACTGTGACACTAATGAGAGGAAGGTGCACAGGCGGCCTACGTTTGCCTCTTCGTGGAGCGCAGCGCCCGGGCGCAGCTGTCGGGAGGGCCTGGGGCCCCCTCTGGGAGACGCCGGTAAAGCCCTGTAACCTGTCTGTCCGTCAGCCTGTCAATTAGCCCCTGACATCTCCTCTACAATGTGCCAGGCAGGAACAGGTCTTGAACTTTCTCTAGGTAGGGGGCATTAGCTCATGGTCCTGGTCAAAACCCAACTGTCAGATAAGCTAACTGATGAGACCTACAAATGTGATTACCCTCCTCCATCTGCAACACCACATTCAGACACAGAACAATACTTTGGGAATCAAACACGTTATCTAATGTAGTCACCAGTAATTTCATTGATGTGATTTCCATTGATTGTGTAGAACAAAGATGGAGAGGTTTTAAAAAAACACAATAGTGGCTAGTATTAAATCCAGATCCCAGAGCAGCAGTACGGTGGTCTCTAAACTGATAATTCAGTTCGAACTGACAGCAGGCAGAAGCTGAGCTACTGTCTGAGGAGTGAATAATTCAGCTGTCAAAGCTCAGAGCAACAGGCTGAGGGCCGTCTCCCTCACACACACACATGTTCAAGCAGTGGTGTATAGCAGCAGGGGAGATGATAGGGGCCTTATTGATTTCAAGAAAGCAGCCAGACAGTGGGTCGCTCTGACCCGGGGCTGCATAATAATCCAGGTTTGATTATGTGAAATTAGAGAGTGTCATAGTGTGACTGCATGAGGGCTTCTTTTGTTAGCCGAAGACAAAAGACATCAAAATTCCACACTTGATTTCAGCACAAACTGTGTGTTGTGGTTTAAACCCCTTTCCATGGCTCTTTGTCTGCCATTCGCCCCCCCCCCCCCCCCCCCCTCCGCATTTGTGGAAATCTCTAGCGTGTGTGTTTGTGTGTTGCATGCGTGTGTATATACAGATGGTGGGTTTGGATGCACCCCACTGCTCTCTTGGCTGCTCTGCAGGCGTATGCTCAGCGTGATCGGCTGGCCAGGTTTGGGGAGAAGGGGGGAAACACCATGATGGCTCAGGTGGCCCAGTCTGGTACCAGTCATATCATAAACAAGATTCTTCCATTCAGCCGCAAGCCCACTGCGGACCTGTGAAAAACCAATTTTGCAGACGCAACTGATGCCCCATGTTCCTATTCCCTTAACAGATCATGAGACGGTTATATGATAGAGACATGTCCCGATTTCTTTCCCTCCTCCAGGACAGCCAAGGAGGAGGTAGATGAGCTCTAGCAAAGGAACCCTAAAACACCACCGCAAGAAATAATGGGCCCTCACTTTGTAGAAAAACGTGAAAGAAAACACATGCGGTTCAGTTCGCCTCATTTAATCCAGCCGCTCTGACAGGACCCTTCTGCGACGATGTCGAAGAGAAAGTCATGAAAATATTCCGGTAATGAGCCTTGGCTGTCTTTGGGTCTCATTTTGTACATCCAGCCAGCACAGTGAGAGGCAAATGTGGCTCATTTTTATTTGACTGGATGGATCTGCACCAATCACCTTAAGCTTCTGGCTTATAGCTAATACAAAACGTATTTCTTTACCTTATGGTTTTAGAACACGGTTTACTTGTATTAGTTGCCTGCCATTTGCTATGCCTGTTCCATCAAAACAAACTTTAGAGACAAATGTCATTCAATTGTTTTGGGGCCCATCAAAAATGCCACTGAATATTCAAGATTTGGGGGAACCAAAATTATATAAAAATGTTAATTAAAAAGCCCCCAATCACTTCATCCTTACTCAATCCCTATTTTTACTATTACTATTTAAACATTTTTTATTCTTACTTTTCTCCAATAAATAATTAAATCACAAAAAAAGTCAATTTATATATATATATATATATATATATATATATATATACATTTAAATGTACAATTTTTATAACAAATAAAGGGTGTCCTTGTAATACTATACCTGCTGTAAACCAGAGTTGTGTCTAGTGCACACCAGCCACAAAAGTAATACTTCAATAACCTCAAAAATCCTTACAGGTCCAGGGCAATCTTCATTCAATCCTTTATGAAATTTCCTTCCCAACATTCATCACTGTCTCTGGCATCTATCGCCCACCAGTGTGCCTCTCGCTCCCTGTTGAGTTCTGTCAGCATTGTGCCAGCGCACCACTCGAGACTGACATCCATCACCCACTCGGCGTACGCTCGCTGCATTAGTATTATCACCCTGATGGTAATTCACGGTGCATCACACGCTCTGAACGGATATAATTGAAGACAGTGCTTCTGTCAATAACTTACACATCTAACTCTAGAGAGCAGGTCATGTAGCGGAGATGGGAAACCTGACGATGCGAAACCCGGCCTTATTAAGTGAGTCCAAGACCATATGAGTATTATTAACATATCAAAGGTTTGTACTGACATTAGAGTCTCAGAGTGTGTCCCTCAGGAGTAAATGACACAAACATGAAGCGTGCAAGATGCATCCATCAGTACGGCTACTAGTGCTGACAGCTCTCGCAAAATGATCTTCACAGGAGGACAGATGCGGAGCTGCTAGATTGATTCTTTTCACTGTTGGCCGGCAACGCGTTAGGACAGACATCAGAGCCGCTCTTCCGACACATGCTGTACCCCGAAAAGGCAGAACTTGCCACTACCGCTGAGTAACCCAGAAAAAACAATCACCTCACGCCGTGCAGGGTGTTTACAATTGCATCTGAGCCATTAGCAACCCAGACAAAGAGCATATGCAGCTCTGGCAGCGCCCGTGTTGGTGGGATGGCAAGCAGGGGTGGGCTTCACCCCGGACTCGGCCAGGACCGGCAGCTAAACCTGCAGAGGTGCTCAGGAGGGGAAGCGCTCGATCTACAGGGGGCTTCATTAACAGCCTCTCGCCACAAAACAAGAGGAGGAGTGCTGGGCCCACTGTGACATTCAGCAGGGATACATTGACAGGATCTGTCTGGAAGCACGCAGACACATTATGGGCTGGCACAGCCTGAGACTCCACTCAAATTTGGGCAGATGTAATCGATAAAAGAAGGACAGGGGTTTTGTTATTCCGGTATCGCCGAAGCCAAGGCTTTAAAAAGCTTGGACTCGATTAATGAGAAGTATCTCGGAATCGCTGCCAGACACCAGATCAAGCCGAATGAGGACGGAAATACAAAGAACCTGTTTTGAAAGACACATGGAAATGGTGAAGTCAATAGCCTCTGCAACATAACAAGTCCATTATTAGTTAGCCAAAATATTAACAAACGTATTATCCTGATAGCCAACACATTTATTATCCTCACAAAGAGAAATTTAGCTACTTAGCAAAACAAAGAGGGATATATAGAAATCAGTCATAAATATATCTACCATCTTCTAAAATAATGTTGTTGTTGCAATTGATTGTAAGACAACAATTATGGGCTGGTAATGTTTTAGCAATTTAAGAACATTTATTTGGTTTCATATTTTTGTTACAACATTGTAATATTATTTGGTTATGTCTTGGTTTAATTCAATCTGTTTATTAAGAAAGAAAATGTAGAAAATTGAATATGTCATAAAGGGGCGTGGAAATGTATTGAATGGCAATATGTCAGAGGTGATTTTTGACCGCTTCATAAGTTTGTTAGTAGTATTTCGTTTTGTATAATTGATTTCTTGATTTCAATCGATATTTTGTTGATCACTTATTTTGGATTTAAATAAATAAGAAAAAACAACAACAACGCCTGGTGGAATGAAGTGCGTAACCAAACACAAGCCCAATACCATGCTTCAATGGCCTTGAGAAAAGCCAGAACAAGTACATCTAACAACAAAATTTACTCTAAAAGCATTAACCAATGTTGTTGTGCCTTCAGGTTCCTTTACATTCCTCAAGACAAAGAAGCCCTGAAATACTGTATATAGAGAAAGATACGGTTGTTGTTTTCCACAACACCGACAGGGAACAAAGTAATTTCTTAGACAGAGAGAGAAAAAGACAGAGCGAGTCACACGGCACTGCCTTCGTCAATTAGACAGCTAGCGCTAATGATAATATGCTAGCAGAGTTTCTTGACAGAACCGAGCCTGATTACTTGAACTGGAAGTCACTTCTCCATGAGACTCCTTTTTTGTTTAATTAGGCTTGTAAATAATTATTACAATTAAAGCCTGCAATTAGGAGACTGAAGCGGCATTATTAGTGATGTGACGGATGTCAGGGAGACCTCTTGGTGTGGTGGGGCACGCACAAAAGCTACGGCATTATGCAGTCATGTGCTGACAGCTCGAATGACTGTTGATATGCTAGAACATTTTAATTGCAGATGGTATTATCTTGCTATCCTCACGACTGATCCCTGCGACAACAGCGCAGTTGCTTGAAAGTGTTCATTTCAGTGACTCTAGGAAAAATATCAAGTTTGTGTCAGATATTTCTCCTAAAAATCCTTTAGAGAAATACAAACAGAACCAAATGATAGTCTACATGATATACTTCTGGGATATGATTTGGTTTTAGAAGCATGGGAGATCTCTTTCCTGTCTCTGAGAAATTGATATTTCAAAAGATCTGGAGACTTGATTGTTCTTCTCAGAAATGCTTCATTTAAGTATCAACTGTGTCTCAGATGCTTCTAAAACTTTGAAAAAAATAGACACAAATGAGAAATGAGATGATTCTTAAATATAGATAGCTAAAACTGAGAATTTATTGTGAGATGTGTCTTCTGCTTTAATCTCTGGGAAAATGCTCAAAAGTTAAAGCTCTGGAGATTACAATTCTCATAATTTAAGTATCAACTTTGCCTCAGATTATCATAAATCTCCTTAAGGGAAATAAAGATCAGATACAAATGAGAAATGAGATGATTCTGAGAAACAAGGAGTTAAAACTGAGAATTTAGTGTGACAACCATGCAATCTCTTTCTTGTCTTGCTTTAATCTCTAGGAAGAGTTTTTGCTCAGAAGTTTCAGAGCTCTGGAGACTTGATTGTGATTCTCAGAAATGTTTCATTACTCTTTAGGAGGTTCAGGAGAAATATCTGAAACCAAGTTGATCCATTAACGTAACGTTTCTGAGAATCACAAAGTTTCCAGAGCTTTGATAGAAACACATCTGAGTGATGTAAGCATCTAAGTAGACACTTGATACTTCAATGAAACATTGCTAAGAAAAATCGGAGTAAGAAAGGGATTTCCTATGCTTGTCAAAAACAAATTTCTCAGTTTTGACTTAGAATACCTGAGAATGTCTTATGTTTCATTTGAGTCAGTTTTACTTCTCCTAAGGTGGTTTATCTGAGCCAAAGTTGATACATGAAAAACATCTGAGAATGACAATTAAGTCTTGAACTATGAAAGAGAAACCTCTGAGCAACAGAATGTTCCTATAGAGATAAAGACCAAACAAACTCCTTACATCACAGAAGTATCTTATGTCTCATTATCTTCTGCCTCAGATGTTTCTCTTAACACACTTAGGAAAAAAAACAAAAACCAAATAAATTAGACACTTAAAACTGATACATTTGTTGCTTTAATCTCATTCGATCGCTGAGGTTGCTCTTTCATAGATCATTTGAACTTTTCCAGCACTCTTTTTGGACGTTTTTCACAAAACAGCAGGGAACGTGTTTAGCCACTCATCACCGCTAATGCTTGTCAAGCCGTTTTACGCTATCGACATCTCTCATTGGGTGGTCCGACTCGAGATTGATGCACAACAGAAAAATTGCAAAGCCGAATTACCTCTGCCGCTCTCATCCACGGTTCTGCTTACTAGCCGCGTTATGCTGCGCCCCCACAGAGCCACCGCTCTCTTAACAAGGCATCCAACGGCCCCAAAACAAGCCACGCAAGCAGATCTCAAATATCCACCACCTCATTTGAGACTATTAAATCAACACCGCACTGAAAGCCCCTTAGAGGCTTGTGAGACAGCAACAGCATTCAGCAGGTACAGACAGTGCCGATAGCGCCTGCCTCCACTCTTAATAACAACCAGCATGACACTGGCTTGTCTTTGTTCGCTGTACTAAATCTAGGACTAGCCTGATGGGTCAGAGGGCGACATGGGGTACAACCGGGCTGTTTACTAACAAAAACAAAGACATTTCACCTCAAGGTCCAAATTCTCAGCTGAACAAGAGCCGCTGCTAGTTCGCCAAGCAGCAGAGCAAATTATTTATTGACAGCGCAGCTTCCATTGAGGGTGGAAACACGGAGGGACGGAGGGCAAGAGAAAGCACCTTGAAGCCGATGCGTATTTTAATTAAACACTTGATTGGGGCCGACAAGAGTTTTGCTATCAAATAATGAGGTTAGGACTGGCCAATGGTTCTTGTGCACCAAACCTGATTAGTGCAAATCCTCGCTTAAGTCAATTAGGAATGCATGAATGCAAGAGGAGGGATGCATTTCATGTGATGGTGACTGCTCCACATTGAGGGTTCATTCTAGTCTTGAAGAAGTATCTGTAAGGGTGAATAGCAATGGTGAAAATATACAATTGACCTTTAGGGTGACCCTGGCAGTTTGATACACAACACCAGGTCAGGCGCTGACCCGAAGACCGCAATATACGCGGCGTTCAGGCATAAAGCCACCTGGTGTCTGGAGAGAGTGTGAGATTGGAGCCGGCTTTCACAGAATGAGTCGGCTAAATAGCTTCATCAATAACGCTGGACGCGGGACGTATCGACAGGGGCATTTATCCTGATCTGTCCCTCTGTCAATAGCAAGTGAAGCAGTCACGTTGACACTTAAACGTGCAACTTATCATTGGAATTGATTCCCCTACCTGTACTTTCTATCGTGCAGCAGTGACCCCCTAAAAATTATAACAGACAATTTTATATCAATCAGTCCTGCCATTGTGTTAGCAAGAGCGTATACTAGAAAGATTGAATTGCTAATCAAAAAGAATGATTGACAATAGCAAAATGCACATCACTGTTCATTTAATGGCCTGCAGATGTCAAGCAGTCCTAAAGCCCTCTGTGTGGCATCAATGATCTTTTACTATCATGCGTCACAGACTAGCATTGTCCAAAAAAAACACAAGCATGGATTTCATGGCGTGGATATTGCATCTGACCCCAAACCAAACTATATATATTACATTTGAACTAATATATATACACACACAGCAAGTTAATTTCATAAACTAGTTGTTTAGTAACAAGCAACAAAAATGCTAAATTTGTTAGCATTAGCTAATGCATTAGATATCGTGAACTAACAATAACAGGATTTTTACACCATTTATTAAGCTTGGCTAATGTTAATTATAGTAGGCCAGGTTTATTTATATAGCAAATTTCATACACAATGGTTATTCAATTTTGTGAATTGAAGTGAACAGTGAAATAATTTAATAAAAAATAGAAATAATCAAATGTACTATTTTTGTGCTGTTGTTTATTTTTAATTCATATTTGTTAATGCATCAACATTTATTTATAGAACTATGCGATGTTAAAATGTTTTAGTATGCTACATTTACCATTACTAAAACATGTTAATTTAAATAAATAATACAATTAATACATACCATCCTGATCAGAATTATAAATAATGTAAAACTGCTGTTCATAATAGCTGTTGCCTTAACCTACTGTGATGTAAACAGATATACGCAATAATGGATAAGCTGGACTGGTCCAATTTCTCATGAATACAATGGATCTCATTTTCTCATTCTTTATGCTTAAAAAAAGAACATTTTCATTCTTCCCCGTCAATTACCATGGCAGCTACAGTTAATCTAAGTCTTTGTCCAGGGCAGCATGAATGACAGTGATTGGTGGATAGAGGGGAGAAAAGAGGTCGCTGGTCAAGACACACTCCTTGTTCCCATTTTTTAGCAAGAGCAGCTGCACTTTCACAAGGTGACCAGGGGTCAAGGCAATGCTAGGGGGCATCTGATGCTGAGAAGGCACTTTTTTATTGGCAAATTTGCTTGAACTTTGGGCACAATTCCTCAGTTTAGCTCATTGTTAGCTGAGCTAGTCAATAACGGAAAACGGCAAAACAGAATTCCAGGCTCTGGGTCTTTTCCTGCGCATTGTGTATAAAAATCAGGAGCTGTGCGCACACACTTCTGTTAAGTGAATATTAATGCTGCTTTGTTCTCATTAATCACATCCTCTGCTCTGTTGATTTCCTGTTAGCCCTTTCATCATATATACCCCCATCCCCCTAACCATGCTACAGTCACCCAAACGCTGACATCCAGACACATGCGCACACATTTACAGAACGCCACACACACAGACACAGAGAAACCAGTGGCTGTCGGCCAACTCAATCTGCATGCAGGATGAGGGCCAGTTCAAACCAAACAAAGGCAAACAAGAGACTCCAAAGGCACCAGGCGTAAATCACAGGCTAGATATGGTTTCTTGAGGGCACTATCTGCGCAGACAGGATTTCACTTAGTTGACATTTGAATATTTGCATAAATGTAGGCTTCACAGCTAGAATAGAAATGTTAATAAAATTGGGCGATACCTTTTTATATGTATGTATGTATGTATGTATGTATGTATGTATGTATGTATGTGTGTAGTTCAGTCATGAAACTCTAGAGGGCGCAGGCTGAGAGGTCCTTTACATGCAATCTACAAGCAATTACATCAGTATCGCATGACACAAGCTGATTGGCCTCTGTTGATCCTGCAGCCAATGAGATTGCTCACTCAACATTTAAATAGTCTGGTTCATTGTTTGCTGTAAGCAAGTCATATAGCTTGTTCTTAGAGTTCCCCTGAAACCCTCTACCTCCCACAGCTCCACCTGTCTAGATTTACTGCGGGATTTATCTGTCTATTTATGCAGCAGCAGCATATCTTACATCTCACAGCAGCATGTCTGTGTATCTAGTAGCACTAGCAAGTTCATGTTGCTGTCAGGGGCTGGGCTGGGCTGTTCAGACCTATGGCCTCAGCATTATAAAATACATTATATACTGTATAAAAAATATTAATTGTGAGTCGTTTGCCACTAATGAGTTGTTAAAAGTTTTATTGTATGACTGATTAAACGGTAAAACGACAATCGGGCAACAAAACACTGACAATCTGACACTTATTTTATCCTAAAAAAACATAAAACTTAGAAGTTTCACTTAGAAGTTGGTGATATAGTACATTCAATTAAATTCTAAATGACTAAAATGTCACTAATGTATACAGTGGATTTTTCACTGTATACACAGTTTTTTCACTATATTCAAGCTACTTAAAAATGTTACAAATTACACTATCCCTATTTGGAGAAATGTTACATTCAATCACAAATGCCACCAAATGCAATGGCTCTAAATTTGGCTAGGTCAGCACTGAACGTGGAGACAATCTTCAGCTCGATAATGGAAGAAGAGTGTTATTTTAGGAGCTGTCTGGAAATGGACTGTAGAAGAGAGGAGAGGGCCTCTAAACAATCTTACTCCGGGTGAAAAATCCCATTTCCCTGCGTTTGATAACCACACAGTTCATTTCCTACACATTTCCCAGACAAAGGTAGTGCAGGCCTAGAGTGTCTCTCGGTGCGTGTGTGTGAGTGAGAGATCAAAACGGTAAATACATGCATAAGACTCGAAGTACAGTATGTGTGTGCGCCAAAGGAGGCTAACGCTATGCAAAGACATAGAGCAAATAATCGGGTTCTTCAAGACGGGGAAAAAGGGAAGCCATGCATGGATTTTAAATTTCACAGCTGAGCACTTGGGAGAGAAATTGCCAGGGTGGAAATACGGAGGCTCCTTTATTTGGTTGATGATCTCGGTTACGTCGCTTTTATGAGCTGAGGTGGGGAGGCGAGAGAAGGGGCGAGGATAAGGAGCAGATCTTGGATTCCCAAGTTCAGCCTGAACGTTTACGGCTATGTGAATGACAGCGACATATGCAGAGAATCTGGTTTGGTTGTGAAAGTCAACACTTCATTCACAAGCTTCTCCACGTTAGTCACGGCATTGGAAATGTCACGCCACTCTTAATAGTGGGCGTGGGATGGACAACGTCAGATCAATCTCAAGTCGGGTTTCTAAGGCCAACTCACAAAATCAAACTACTGTGCAAAGCTTCAGAGGACGACACTGATGACTCATAATGCATGTTTAGAAAAGAGGCATTTGCCAACAGACATGTTCACATCTTATTACATGCTTTTGAAGCTATGCTTTCATTGCTCTGAATGGATGCTTGGTGGGTTTTGACCTATGGCCCCAGCAATTAAATGAGTAAATGATTCATTGTGAATCGTTCGCCACTAATGCGGTGGGAGTTAATAACAATTTTATTGTGCGACTGATTAAACGACCAATCAAAATAGTGACAATCTATTCTCAAGCCCTATCCTGCCTGATTGAAAAATAACTGTCACACTGTTGTGCCATTTCAGTTATCTGCATCAGGTCTTTCAATTAAAGTTAGAGATAATGTGCTACTGTATGTTCATAAAAATAGAAATAGAAAATAAAAAGTGTTGTACAATCTCACCATATAAAAATGTCTTTGTTTTTTGAGTTTTGTGTGCTGATATGCAAAAAGGCTAGTCAGACAAACCTGCAAGGCAATATTTCTTTCCTCCTCGCAGTTTGCATAAGGGATTGGTTTACACGCTTCGATGAGAGCGAGACCAGGGCCGTAGCGTTTGCTGGAGTTGGTTACATGTGTTGGATTTGCATATGGCAGCAGGTGTGGCTTTGCTTGTGCACAGGCCTCATTTGATTGTGAGGTCGTACACATGACACATAAGCACTGTTCCAAAAACCAGAGAGCTCAGCTCAAACGTTCATCCAACACATCATATTTTATTCAATACTGAAAAAATGAATAAAAGGTACATTTTTACCAATATGTGTGTATATATTTATATATAGATATTTATAGACATTTCATATAGAATACATCTATCTATCTATCTATCTATCTATCTATCTATCTATCTATCTATCTATCTATCTATCTATCTATCTATCTATCTATCTATCTATCTATCTATCTATCTATCTCTCTATGTGTGTTTGTGTGTGTGCTCTGTATAGTGTGTGTAGATTACTTACAAATTGTAGTTTACTGCAATTACTGATTCCAAATTACAAGACAAAAATCTTAGTTAGTAACGTAGTCCATTACACATTTTAAGGTAACCTAATATGACTACTTTTTGATTACTTTTAGATTACTTTTGACCTAACTCGTTTATCATATTGAATTGAATAGGATAATCTTGTACCATACTGATATAAAAATACAAAGAGAAAGAAAATATATTAGTAACCATAAAAATAAAAGTAAAATATAAAAGTAACTAGTCTGATTACGAATATTTCAAAATGTAATGTAACCTCGATTAAGTAATCAGATTCCAAAAATTAAGTACTTTAATTAAATTATATGTAATCAGTTACTACCCAGCGTTTGTGTATGTGTGTAAATTCAATAATAACAATTACATATATATATATATATATATATATATATATATATATATATATATATATATATATATATATATATATATATATATATATATATATATATATATATATACAGTGCTATGCATAAGTTTAGACACCCATGCTAAAGTTGACTAAAAAGAGGAATAAAAAATCATCTTTTGGAAACTGAACTTAATGCCTTAATTTAAAAAATTAGGAAAAATCCAACCTTTAAGGACACCAATTTTCTTTGTGAATTAATAATGTATCGTAAATAAATAAATGTTCTTCCTTAAAATACAGGGTGCATAAGTTTGGACACCCCTATGTTAAATTCCCATAGAGGCAGGCAGATTTTTATTTTTAAGTATTTAAAAAAAAAAAAAAATTTTAGGATACTATGCATCCTGATAAAGTTCCCTTGGCCTTTGGAATTAAAATAGCCCCACATCATCACATAGCCTTCACCATACCTAGAGATTGGCATGGAGTACTTTCCATAAGATCATCTCACAATGCAAATCAAACCAGCTATTAGGCTAACTGAAATAAAACCATGCCAATCTCTAGGTATGGTGAAGGCTATGTGATGATGTGGGGCTATTTTAATTCCAAAGGCCAAGGGAACTTTATCAGGATGCATAGTATCCTAAAATTTTTTTTAAAAAATACTTAAAAATAAAAATCTGCCTGCCTCTATGGGAATTTAACATAGGGGTGTCCAAACTTATGCACCCTGTATTTTAAGGAAGAACATTTATTTATTTACGATACATTATTCATTCACAAAGAAAATTGGTGTCCTTAAAGGTTGGATTTTTCCTTTTTAGTCAACTTTAGTATGGGTGTCTAAACTTATGCATAGCACTGTATATATATATATATATATATATATATATATATATATATATATATATATATATATATATATATATATAAAACATATAAATAATTTTTTTTCCTATGTAGAGTGTACCAATTCTGTCACTATTCAGATTAAGAATGCCATCTATGCAGCACACTAGGTTTTCAAACAGAGACTCCCACTCGCATGGCAGCAGTTTGCCAGAGAGGTGACAAATAAAGACTGTTTACAGTCAGTTAGAATGTAAAACCTAGATGAGATATTTTTGAAACAGTCTTTGACACACATTTAGCAAACGTGCATGACATCGCTAAGTCTCCATGTCTCTTTCAACGACTCCCTTTTTGTTTCCCTCGCTCGCCACTCTCTCCCCTCTGTCTCTGTAAAGCTGTTATCAGCTGAAACAGCTCTGACCTTTCATAGCTGTTAGCCTCTGGCTCCCTTCCCCAGCCAAACAGCCACAGCACTTTATCACAAGACTATGAATTACCACAGAAAGGACACCATCTCACCGCCTGCGTGATCTAAGACTGTAGCCCTTCATAGACACCGACTGCTTCCAAGTCCTTCATAGACATTCTGTGTAAACACGTTTGACATAACCTGTATTTTTTGACTGCTCTGGTTGTGGACACAACCTGTCTGGAGCTCATTTGTCTTTCAGTTCCAATAACTACGGACCATTAACATGGTATTCGTACATATACACTGAGACAATGAGCCCTAAAGTCTATGCATGTGTGTGTGTGTGTGTGTGTGTGTGTGTGTATTTCTTTTTATGTCAGTGTGAGGCAATCCGTTTCTAGACTATTTGTGTGCATGTGAGGGATGGCTATGCATTTGGAATGAGCTGTATTTATGAGTCTTTGAGAAATGCACAATATATGGCATCATAGAAAAGAATTATAGATGCCAAATGGGAATGGCGGTGGTGTGAAACGTTTGTGGGTAAAGATGGAGTGTCTGTGCGTGTGTGCATATAGTAAAATGACATGCTGGTTTGAGCATGTTTGAATGCTAACCGCAAATCCACTGCTGCCCATGGTGTCTGATGCATGCATGCATGCATGTAAATATATGATTATAATAAATCTATCTATCTATACCCACATATCAATGTGTACTGCATTCTTCACATTAATCACAAGCCTTATTAAACATAACCATTGTTTAGTCACAAAAAAGGGTGCAACTACATTTAAAACAACATAAAATAATATTCACAACACATTTAAGTATTTTATCCATTACCAGATTGACTAGATCATGACAAAGTAAAAAATGCTATAATATTACTAAGCGATGCACAATATATCTGGACGATATCAATTCAGCTAATTTTTTATTCTTCCTTCCTTTTTTTTTTTTACCAGTATCAATCGTTTTCACCTATTTTTACATTTTAGACATTTTTTTTTTGCTGTCATTTACTGCCAACTTTGCCAGTAAACATATAGACAGTATCCTACACATCCTCACAGAGCTGCAATAACTACTCTAGTTCAGCCATTTTGTGAAGTGTGAAGTGTGACTACGCCGACTGACTCCTCAAACAGCGGCGTGCTGGGGTGACGGGGGCCGTGCGGTCTTTAGCAACATTTTTTTGTTCCTCTCAGCCCAACAAGAGAACGTCTCACACCTGCATCCTGAATATTGACACAACTCACAGAAGATACGGCAGGCGTTATGAAGAGAAATACCTCCGAGAGCAATTCAACCCGAGTCAGACTGAAAGGACTCATTGAGCTCAGCGATGCCTCTCAACGTGGTCGTTTAATAAGCTGTAATATTGAATTAATCACCTGAAACACTTAAAACGGGACAAAAGTGGGTGAAGAAATGATGGAACGTGCTTATGGCTCTTTTACGATGGGATCGGTTTGAATTACTGCATGAGAGGGACGAATCTTATGAGGTTTCAGCGAACATGATTCCCTAAAGACTGTTCAGCGCTAGTGAAGAGATACACAGGAATTTATATACACAGCCTAATCCCAAACAGCTACATTTGTTTTCCTTAAGAGAACAGGGATTTTCAAACCTTTTGATGCCAAAGACCCCCAAATATGATGATCCCACTTCCAAAAATATAAATAAAAAAAGGCAGCTATAATTTGTCACCTATACAGACTCATTTACACTATGTGAGACAAATATAAGTCTCATCTTTAATAAAAAAATAAATAAATAAAAACTGGGGAAAAAAACCCTGACATAAAATAAAATAAAATAAAATAAAATAAAATAAAATAAAATAAAATAAAATAAAATAAAATAAAATAAAATAAAATAAAATAAAATAAAATAAAATAAAATAAAGAAGCAATTGACTCGGATGATGGTTTATACAGTTTGCCACAACTGCCCAATCAGAAACAAGTATTTAAAAAACTGCATAATAATTTTCCATATTTTACTTATTTTGCTCTACTTTTTTAATTAAACTGAATTGAAAATAATGGAATTAATAAAAGAAAAAAGAAAATAAAACAGTATAAATATATATAGAATAAAAAAGTATATATGTATATATATATATATATATATATATATATATATAGAATAAAAAAGTTTGCTTAAGCAAATTAATTTAAAAAAATTGTACTTTGTATTAAGTTACTTTTTATATATGTAAAAATGTAGCATATTCAAATCAGAAATTCTTATCACAGTAAACATTCAAAAGCAATTTGTTAAAAAAAGGATTTCTTGATATATATTTAAAAAACAAAATTACACATTAACTTGAACAGCTTAAAAAAAAATCATTTTTGTAAAATACTTTTTTTGGCCCCAGTTTGAAAACCCCTGAGAACTAGTCCACAGAAAACCCCTGAGAACTTGAAAACTAGTCACAAACAATATAAAGTCAAAATAGACTCTTCCCTCAGTTTGTAAAACAAAGCAAAATTACAATGGAAGTTTAAATGCATAAACATATATTTGTGGTAATTGACAGAATACCATAGATGTTGTCAATAGAGTTTGAACTTATTTACCTGCAAATATTTTTAGCTTTACTGAAACCTTAGCTTTAAAAATAAAGCATGTTTTATTAACAACATTAGCAATATTAGCAAGAAAGAAAGAGAAAAAGCAGATGATGCAAGGGCCCTGGACTCAAGCCACAAAGTTGATAAAATGCTGGGGTCACTATGTGCCTGATAAGTGTGACAGGGTGTAGACACAAAGTGCTGACTCAACAAGTCTCCTTCTCTTTCTCCTTCCTCCATTTTCCTCTCATCTGCTGCTATGCGTGATGCCCAGTGGGGCTGACCCAGCGGGCCGCCCGTGTACCGATATGATGTGAACCTGTCAGCCCACTGTGCATTAAACCACCTCTCTCATTACCGCCACACCCGACCCCATCCCACTGCCCACGTGTATCCCAAGAGGAGATATCAACCCTCTACAACGGATGCTAAAAAAAGCCTGGAGACGCAAGCAACCGGCCTGGTCATCCATCTCTGAGCAGAGACAGTATTGTTTCCTTTCCTTCTCTTTAGAGACTGTCTCTCTCTTTTTCTTCCTTTGGTTCTCTTTATTTTATAGTCTGAAACAGGGTTGGGCAATATGATGGTATATATTTGTCAAGGCAAGAATAATTAACTCTGCTGCATTAAACTAGTTAAACTGATTTACTTTATAATTATTGGTTATTTTACAACACCCTCAAACCACTGCTCAAATCATCCAATAGCATTTATAATGTTTCACCATCTTGAGACTCTTGATATATAATGTGAAACAACATTACTACAGTAAAAATAAATATAGCCTATGGAAGACTGTTTTTGCCTCAGAGTAAAAAAAGAAAGAAGGTAATTGTTTAAATTAAGTTTAAAATAAGAAAAAAGTCGCATTGAGGAGAGATAAAATGTCAAATCATCTTAAATAAAGTCGCATTGTGAGATAAAAGCTGCAACTGTGAGAAAAAAGGTGCAAAAAAACAAGAAATAACTTCTGAAGAAATAATCACACTAAGGTATGTTTCCATCCACCTATTTATACATCCATTTTGGGATATCGAAATGGAAAATACCAAGATACACATCAAATCTAAAATTGTGCCTAAAAATGTGCTCAAGTGAGGTAGATATATTGTTTATCCAATAAGAAGACATAACTAAGCACAAACTACGATGGAAACACATTTAGGACATAAATAAGTGCACAACAAAAAACTCATGTGACTTTGCCTCACCGGTGGATGTGATTGGATAACTAACCAGTGGACCAATTTCAATGCACAGCATCTCAAATGTTTGTTTGATCATTCTGAAATGCCTGAGCCAAAGTCTGTCATCAGAATGATTTGGTTTAAAACCGTCTCACATGATTACGTTCCCAAACACCAGCATCCGGACACAAGATAACATGACAGGGTTTATTGTGTTCCGTTATTAATGATGTAGGAAAGAAGAGCCACTGTGGCTTCCATTTTTATTACAGGTGTTTTGTGCCAATTTCCCATGAAGTGATGATTTTTTCTCTCTCTTGAACACATGGGATGGAAACGCTGCTTTGTTAACAAATGGTTTATGCGATACTCCAATTTTGCGAATAAGTTTAAAACCGCAACTTTGGGTGGAAACATAGCTACTGTGAGATATAATAAAGTAGCAATTACAAGAGTACAAGTCGCTATTGAGAAATAACTTCACAATTACCCTTTTTTGACTCAGAGGCCAAGTGTTTTCCATAATATCTTGATGTATAGGGTTACCGTGATATAAAATGACTCATACCGCCCACCTCTACTCTGCAATGCATCCCATGGGAAGTGTTGTGTGTATTGATATTAAATGAGCAGGGTCTCTCCCCATCTCTATCTCTCTCTCTCTCTCTCTCTCTCTCTCTCTCTCTCTCTCTCTTCATTATGCTGTCAAGGGAGGGTGACCTTGTTCTCTCTCCATCTCTCCTCCTTCAGCTGTCCCTCCATCACTCTCTCCTTCACTGACACAGCTACTCTACCCTCTTCCCATTTCTCTCTTTCATTAATGGATGCTGTCACGTTCTCTCCGTCCTACAGCTGTTATGAATGGAAGAAAGAAGCAGAGAGGGGAGAGAATATACATGTATATATTCAGACCTGTCTCTCCGACATGACGTAGATGAAGCTGTTGTCCAGGGAAAAGGCCATGTCTCTGAGAACAGGGCTTCCATCTTTGATCACCGGCAGAGTTTCATACTGCACGCCACCTTGAGGAGGACCGTCAACCCGAATCTAAGACAAAAAGAAGAAAACATGCCATCATGAGCAGAAATTGACCACTTGTCTTACATTTTCACCATCTGAAAATTCGGCTTACAAGATTTTACAAAAAAAACAAAAACATTTCAAGGCAAAACTGCAATTAGTGTGTGTTACTTTTCATATTATGTATGTGGGTCATTGACGAATAAGGTTTTTAAAAGTGTAAAAACTTATTGTTAACAATAAGATTTTGTGGTTTGTACAATCAATTAACACTGTTTTTTTGTCATTTTTTACAAGATGGAAAAAATGTCACCAAAAAAGAAATTCGGTTTAACCACTGATTTGAAAGTTAAAAACTGATTTGACATTGATGTTGAGATAGTATATAGTGTGTACCACAGAAGAAATATTAAAAAAAATTATCACTGATCTCATAAATGTAATCATTTATTGGACTACTCTAAACACTCCAACATATTCAAGTAAAACATTGCACAGGGAAAGGAGAAAAGGGGAAATGTAAAAAAAGAGCCTTATCTGCTTTATATTTGTATTATTGTAGTTCCTTTAGTTATTAAAAACAATATATTTCCTTTTAAATATTTACTATATCAGTTTTACCGAATGACCTTTTGACACTTCAAAATCTTTAAAATACATTTATATGTAGTAAAATATAATTAAAACCTTTTGGATTCAGTAAAAGAGATCAAGTTGTACTACATTGCATACTTTGGATGTTATATATTTGTTTTATTATTATTATTATTAAGGCCTTTGGACAAAAAAATGACCCGTCACGTCATTGACCCATGTATATGTGTATGTATTATAAAATGTAAAATATTATATATTATGAAATATAATAAATTATTACAATATATGATACAATTGTATAATATTATTCAATTGTTCTCTCTCTATATAATTGTATTGCTTATAATTATTCTAAATAGGACAAGAACAATTTAATATTATCATATAATTGTATTATATATTGTAATAATTTATTGCATTTCATAATGTATATTGTATTTTACATTACACACACACACACACACACACCATGTATATATATATATATATATATATATATATATATATATATATATATATATATAGTTAGGTAACAATATTTTGTAAAATAAATAATATAACGAATAATAATATATTATTTATTTATTTTATATACACATTATATTACATACAAAAATATAAAAAATAAATAAATAAATATATATAATATTACAATTAGACAATATTAGCTATACAAAATATATTAGTACATTTATTTTGAGTAAAAAAAAAAAATGTATAGAGTATTTAATCTTTTTTACAATATATTTTGATTAAATAGATTAAAGCGGTTTTGATCAGGTCAAAAAACAATAAAATCAAATGAAATATGAATTGACGTCACAGGTCTCTTCCCACTGCATTCACCAGCCCCAAAAGACAATTGAAAGCCCAGGACACATTACGGCTGTCCTGCATGGAGTTTGATCGGGGTTAGTCCAAGGTCATGTGTCTGTCTACTACTGCTTTACAATAGAGCAGACGAGGAGGCTGAGGACGACCCAAACAAAGACCCAGGAGAATTAGCCAATCAAAGGCTACGGTTATGATTACTGCTAAATCTATAACCAAAACAGTTGTCTGCAGTCTCTCTCAACACAATTCTGGCCAAGAGTAGAAAAAAGAAAAGAAAAATGTCCACGCTACACAAAAGCCCTGTTCAAGCATTAGTCCACTCCAGTGAATGTAAAAACCATCTGTGAGCGGCAGACTCCCAATCCACTAAACTGACATTTACAGCACACAACGGTAAATGTGTTCATACATAAAACATGTCAGCCAGTCAACAAGACCCGCCTCCTTTTGCTCGGCCGAGCATGACCCTGATACGACCTGGTGCGCACCGCAGGGACCTTATGTCAGGGAGAACTGTGTGTCCAGTAGTCCGCGGAGGGCACTTTGAAGAACATACTTCATTTGCAGTCAGGAAGTGGGTCTGGCATTCTGGTTGTAGAAGTAAATGTTGTGTTCACTGGTCCGACGGGGGACTATAAAGCAATCAGACATGGACACCGCAGTAGGTTCTGTGGATGTAACTGTAAAAGTGATGGGAGGCATGCAGCTTTAATGGACTAGTATATCTTGGTAGATAGAAAGACTAACCCCTGTTATATAATGTATACTTCACACACTTTGTAATGATGCTTGCATTGAAAAGCCATTAAAATTGTCTATATAATGTATATAATTGGAAGTCCAGACGAAGAAGATCCCTGCTCTAAAGTGGCAGGCTACATGTACAATTACTTCAGCTCCACTGACCCAGAATGCATTTGGAAATGGATTTAATCTCTTTTCAAACTGTCCTTCTTCTATTTTTACTCCCCCCCCCCCGACCGACCACTGATCTGTCAGTCACCTGGCTTGAGTCTCGTTCTGTCATCATTGTTCTCTCTGCTTAAGGTTTCTCTTCTCCTTACAACCTTCTGAAACATTTGCTCATTACTTTTTCATTATTGGCACATTCTTTTCTCTCTCTCCCTCGTTCCCATATGCACATTATAGATGGCTGCCGTCCCTTTGGCTCCAGTGTAAGTGCAGCTGTCTTTCTCAGAGCCCACGCAGAACTACTCCCGACAATCACATATCATTCTGTGTGTTCTGTGTTGAGTGCGTGTGCACACTGTCACCTACTTTAAATAAAGATGAGCATTTTACATGTGCTTGTGTATTGGATTTTCATGTCAATCAGCACCGATAATCATGACAATCATTTCACTTATATATGCATGCTATACTGTCTCTGTCTGTTTCAAATAGTCATTTTGCATGTTCATTTATAGGCTTCTATATACAAGTGGCTCTTTGTGTATATATTGCCCTATGTGTATTTGCATGTGTGGTTGTATTTGTATTTGTATTTGTATGAGGGACTTCTGAGACCGTCGGTCCCTTCCAGCTGCACGTTCTTGCCAAGAGGATGCTTTTGATGTGAGAATGTAAGCGTGCAACAGCAAAAGTGCTTGAAGAGAAACCAGAAACAAATTCTCTTGCTGTTTAACATGATAACAAACTGCAAAACAGTCTTTTCCACACTGTACATGTGCGCTTTATACGTAGATATGTGCACCCACATCTGAAACAACCTTTAGGGTACCTCGTTCTGAATACATCCCATTTCAGATTATTCACGTTAGCTAACTCTTCTGGAACTAGAAACGTACTGAATACAAATCAAAAGATTTTGAATGCTCACATCCACATAACCCTCCCACCACTAGAGGGATACTCGACTCTGTTTACATCTAAAAGTCTTTACTAAAGCACAACTCAATCTTTCTTTAAAGCGATTATATGACAGAGTAGACATAAGGGAAGAACTGTAAGAGGGTAATTTAATTCCAACACAAAGCACTGAAACATAAACCTGCTCAAAGAAATTCAGCAACACTATTTACTCTCTTGTCTATTTTTAGCCATAACCTCTAAACCACACTAAGCATGAATGATCAAAGCAGAAAAAGTACCAGAAAAAAACCTGTATGTGTTTCCTATTTGTATTTCCCTTTCCCTATTTTTTTTTTCCTTTTTTTTTTTTTTTTTGCAATAAAAGGCAAAGAAAAGCACGGACCTCAAGAATATTGTTTCCAAACACTGCGGGACTCGTGCACAATGGATGTTCTTGTTTAAATATGTGTGTGCATGGGAGCGCAAAAGAGTCAGAGACAGAACTCAGACTGACAGAGCAATCTGTCCCGTGGCCTCTCTCAGATCTTCCGTAATCCATTTTAAATGTGTAGGCTCACGCAGTATGTCGAGACACACAGACAGAGAGAGAGAGAGAGAGAGAGATTCCTCAAAATTGTCTGCTCTCACAGGTCAAATGTCAGTGCTTATCCAGTAAAGAAGGGGCTAACGCTAACTGAAAGGGTTAACTGTCAAAATAAGGCCAACCTGACCCTCAACGTTTCCCAGATTCGACTCACTAGTAACAGACAGAAGGATTCAAACACAATAGCTCTGTTCTATAACTTAGTGAGCTTCCTAGCTATCAACTGCCCATCAATTTCTATACATCATTAATTCATTAATTATTCCTTTACCATAGTTAATGAAGATGGATGGATGGATGGATGGATGGATGGATGGATGGATGGATTTATAAGGATAGACAGAACGAGACAGACAGATAAATAGATAGATAGATAGATAGATAGATAGATAGATAGATAGATAGATAGATAGATAGATAGATAGATAGATAGATAGATAGATAGATAGATAGATAGATAGATATGGATAGACAGAACGATACATACAGACATACATACAGACAGACAGAAAGATAGATAGATAGATAGATAGATAGATAGATAGATAGATAGATAGATAGATAGATAGATAGATAGATAGATAGATAGATAGACAGAACGATACATACAGACATACAGACAGAAAGATAGATAGATAGATAGATAGATAGATAGATAGATAGATAGATAGATAGATAGATAGATAGATAGATAGATAGATAGATAGATAGATAGATAGATAGATACGGATAGACAGAATGATACATACAGACAGACAGACAGACAGACAGACAGACAGACAGATAGATAGATAGATAGATAGATAGATAGATAGATAGATAGATACGGATAGACAGAATGATACATACAGACAGACAGACAGACAGATAGATAGATAGATAGATAGATAGATAGATAGATAGATAGATAGATAGATAGATAGATAGATAGATAGATAGACAGATAGATAGATAGATAGATACGGATAGACAGAATGATACATACATACAGACAGACAGACAGACAGATAGATAGATAGATAGATAGATAGATAGATAGATAGATAGATAGATAGATAGATAGATAGATAGATAGATACGGATAGACAGAATGATACATACAGACAGACAGACAGACAGACAGATAGATAGACAGATAGATAGATACGGATAGACAGAATGATACATACATACAGACAGACAGACAGATAGATAGATAGATAGATAGATAGATAGATAGATAGATAGATAGATAGATAGATAGATAGATAGATAGATAGATAGATAGATAGATAGATAGATAGATAGATAGATAGATTTCTCGTATAGGGTGAGATGTAGTGCGATATATCAGGTCCGTTAGACGCAGCAGTATTTCTCTCTCTCTCTCTCTCTCTCTCTCTCTCTCTCTCTCTCTCTCTCTCTCTCTGCTCTTGGAGAGATTTTTCTGAGCCCCAGTCCGCCTGGATAACACATCTAATCCATCACCTGTGTCAGCTTGAAGAATTCTGGTGTCAGCAAGCCCTCTCTCCCTTTCTCTCTCGCTCTCTCTCTCTGTCTTCTGACGGTTTCTATCAGTGGAAAACAGGCTCTTTTGTTCTCGCTGCTGTAGTACAACACTATCTCCCATAACGCATGTGTTACAGCAACAGACTGCTAGGGCCGTGTGTCACTTTCCATCCAGATGCATTTGAGCACTTAAGCAGATCTCAACCTCTCAGGGACAGAGAGAGAAAGAGAGAGAACAGGAGAGAGTGGACAGTTTCATTCTGACTATGACGTTTAGCTATTTGCATGACTCCAAAATAATTTTACCACACCTGGACATCAATAAAAATTAGCACCAATGAAAATGCATATTTGCTAAGTAAATAAAAATATGTCTTGTTTTCCAGTAAAAAATATCATTAAAACTCCAATTTATTTGAAAAGCAAAACTCCATAAGATATTGAAACAAACATTAAAAAAAAAACAATTTGTACTTCCATTTGGCGATTTGCATGTGTTCATTTGGACCCTCACAATAGATTTCTGAGATCTGGTTGTGTTAAGTTGAACTAAACATAGGGAACATTGGAGAAAGTTTCGTTTGTCTGTTATTTCATTCTCTAGTCTATGTGAAGTTCATTATGCAAATAACACCATAACATTATTAACTAAATATATGCACTCATGTGATACGCTATACTGGCAAAACATATGCATAGTAAGCACATAATCATAATGTCTTCTTAAACCTAGACTTTGCTTTATAATGTGTGAATATTTCTTTAACATTCTTTAATGAGTTTTCACTGTTGCTAACCAACTTCCTAAGTCCCACTACTTTTGTCACTAACTTCTAACTTATGGTTTTCATTAAACACACTCCAATAAAGCACACAAAAAAGTTTAAGAAGCAGTCATTAAAAAATGCAACCACGATTCTAAACATATTCATGTCTATGGATAGTCAGGTCATTACAGTATACATTCTGAGTGTGAGCTAGTTAAGTATGATCCTGAAAGTAACTTCACAGGAAGTAACCCACATAATCCATAAACAACAAACATAGTGTGTCAAAGACCGTAAAGCCTAAAAATGTATAGTGTGACAGAGGGAAAATCCCCCAGCAGTGATCTGGTCATAAACATAACTAGGCCAGTTTTAATGACATTACTTTTTGCCAGATGAAACAAAAGTACCTAAAGCGCTTTAAATACTTCAAACTCTGAACATCATGTCAGACATAAACTTCCTAAGAATTTCACAGCTTTGATATTACCTGACCTAAGTTTAAAACCCACACAACTTGGAGTCAGCTTTTTTCTCGCTGGTTACAGAAACCAGATCTGAATAATGAGTGGCTGTGGTAAAACATGATCAAAAATATCCTTAATTATCCAAAAATGCCAACATGCAGACTTGCAGCTACGGCCAGCCGGCTATATTTGGAGCAGTTTTAAAACGACAGAACCACCGCCAAAACTGGTGGATCGTGTCCAAGTGAGCTCATTGAAAATGAGTTTGAGGTAAAACTAATGTTGAACTAGTGGTTATATGGTGTTTTTCTGCACTTAATTGGCCCGAACTGTTCTGCATTAAGATTTATTATGCAGTTGAGTTCCACGCTGAGGTTTCCTCTCTCTCGCAGAGTTTCGTAGATGGTATGTTGGACCTTTTGTAATACAGAAAGCAGCTTCTAAATTCAGAGACCTTACAAGATTAAAGAGAATCAACAATGAGACAAAGATGAGCTTGGAACAAGACAAATAGTGTTTAGAATTTTTGTTCCAGCCTCTATTATGGATTTTTACCATAATCTCATGGCTTTATCCATGTTTACTGGACCTGTGGAGAACCTAGTTCAACCTACGGTACGGTAAGGGAACAAATGAAGTGTTCTGCTCTGGAGAGCTGGCAGAGTGTTTACTATACGATTGTGTGTCCCATTAATTGTGTGCGGAGGAGAAACAATGTAAATTATACGGCCCCTCTTGTTTGCATCGCTTCAGCGAGTATCAAAGCAGCATAAAAAGTGCATGTTAAAATAAACTACAGACAAATTAGTATGCGCCATTAAAAACCAAGAATCTATTGAGACTCAACATTGATTGTCAACATAATATACCTTTCCTTTAAAATCAAAGGATGTATTGGAAAGTTAGCTAATTACGAAGATCATCTGAGAATGTGCCACTTCTAAGGAAGCTTGTTTCCGCCACTGAATAAGAAATAAAAAAGGTAGATAAAAAAAAAAGTTCTCACAATTCTGACATTTCTTTATTGACAATTCTAACAATTTATTTTCAATTAATTGCGAGTTTACATCTTTTTTACATTGACTTTTTTTTCTCAGGATTGCATTTCAATTGTGAGTCAAAGTCAGAATTGTGTGATATAAAGTCGCAATTGCATATTATAAAGTCAGAATTGCAAGATATAAAGTCGCAACTGTGAGTTATAAAGTCAGAATTGCGTGATATAATGGCAACTGCGAGTTATTAAGTCAGAATTGTGTGATATAATGGCAATTGTGAGTTATTAAGTCAGAATTGTGTGATATAATGGCAACTGCGAGTTATTAAGTCAGAATTGTGTGATATAATGGCAACTGCGAGTTATTAAGTCAGAATTGCGTGGTATAATGGCAATTGTGAGTTATTAAGTCAGAATTGCGTGATATAATGGCAATTGTGAGTTATTAAGTCAGAATTGTGAGATATAAACTTGCAACTGTGAGAAAAAAAGTATTTTGTTTCCTCAGAATTGGACTTTATAACTCACAATTGTGAGTATATATCTCGCAATTCTGAGAAAAAAGTCAGAATTGTGAGATAAAAAGTTGCGATTATCTTTTAAATAATCTTTTAAAGCTTCCATACACTTCAGACTTTCAAAAAAAAAAAAGAAAAAAAAAAAAGATTCTATGCATCTACATATACATCTACACGCACACAACAACTTTTATAAGATAAGCCTTAAGCACCAGAATCAGAACCTGTCAAATGAGTTGCAGACACAGTGGGGGTCCAGTAAGAAAAGGAAGTCAAATCTCAGTAGGGTGTTCGGGATAAGAACTGATCAGAGAAACCAAAACCACCCTAAGCGACAACACGATTATTAGAGATAGCTGAGCGGCTCAGAGCCACTGTTGTAAATTTAATATCTATAGGTGCACAATTAACTCACACGCTATCAAAGCAACTTCATAAACATTTGTTGTAACGCCAAATCATGAGCATGAGCACAATGCGTCTCTCTGTCTCGCTTTCTACCCATTTAAGTGCTTACAGTGGATGATGGAGTGAATAAAATCTAAAGTTGCTGGGTGAAAGGAAAACAGAGAAAGGGAAAGCAATGCAAAGCAGTTCAAATTTCTCCCCTAGAGAAAAACCTTATTGTGTTGCAAGTTAGCAGGCTGTAATTTGACATAAAAGGAACAAAGTACAGTGAAACCGAACATGTACAGTGAATGCTCATTTTTTATTAATAATAATAATAATAATAATAAAGATAAAGGAACGCATGTCAACCGCTTGCAGAAACTTCAGATCAGTCCGAATAAAACCCTCATTTATCCTCCTGGTAGTCTCGACTTTAAATGACACGACCAGAGCAATGGTCTGATAGTCTCTTCCTGTAAGTGGGCAGATCTTGGCCAGAATAAGCTACAATGAGGACAAGGCTTTACGGCGCAAATCAAAAGTCTGGCTAGGCAAGACTATCCTCCTTGTAATTAAACATTTCCGCTTCTAGAGGGCAGAAATGCAACTTGTTAGAAGACGTTTGTTGCTTTATCAACTTCATATGTAATGCTTAGAGCACCCACTATTACTTACTTACACTGCTACACCTTATTAGCCAGAAAATATCATGCAGATCTTATTTACTCAGTGTAATTCATCTTTTCCTTTTGATTCTACACAAATGCAGTTCACAGTCTTGGGAGAAATGTTATTTTATTATTTGTTCTTTGATAAGGTCAATCTCTCTCTCTCTCTGTCTCTGTCTCTCTCTCTCTCTCTCTCTCTCTCTCTCTCTCAACACAATACAACTATAAGCAGGGTTCTCATCTGTTCTTGATTTTCTTTCTCATGATGTGTGGTTCACAATGGCCATCTATTTGTCTCTCTCAGCACCTTCAGATGATTACAGATGCCCTGATTGCTGTTAAATCCCCAGACTAGAGTGTTTTTTTTTATTTATTAAACATTACCTATGTTTAATTAATTATACAGTACCATATCAGAATCAAGTATTCTAGAAAGCTGCATAATACAGTAATTTACCATATTTTACTTATTTTGCACTGCTTTGGTAGATTAATTAAACTGATTTCAAAATAATTCAACCGAGAGAGAGAGAGATGGCGGGAGAACGAGAGAGAGCTGTGATGATGATAAATCAAATTCTGGTCCACCTGCGAGGCAATTATATAAAGGTTTTAGATTAAAGCTCACACTTATCACTCGACAGTGCAATTCTACATCTATACACAGACATGACAGAGAAATAGAAAGAAAGCGTGTAAAGAAAGCTGGGCAGAGGAAATGAGGAAAAGAGGAATGAGAAACAAAGTGTTGAGAGAGGAAGCGCAGCTTTGTTTTTGCTGGAGGCAGTATATGAAGGGGAATGTGTGTATAAAAGTGTGTGTGTGTGTGACACACTCTTATCAGATGACCTGTTCTGCTTTCCCTAAGGACCTGCTGTAGCTTATCTGGACCCTCACACCTCAAATACGCTGTTTTCATTCAAAGCAATATCTGCTTTCTACTGTCCAACCAGGACTGACCACTCGTTCGATGGCCCTCCTGGGCGCAGAGAGCGATAAGGGTCACATGACCCGCTGTAGTTGGCGATGAGGGCCATGTGACCTGCTGAGCATGCTTCTTTTCACGGCCGTAGCAAAGCAGGCCACAACTCTAACGCCCAGGATCGGACGCCACCATCACAGTAACCATGGCAACATGTCCCCCAGGGGCGCTGGGGGGATTACAGCGGTAAGCCCTAACACTGACCCGCTCAGAGAATACGTGCACACAACCTCTCAAATGACGTACAAAAGCATCCGTTCCCATTTTGAGCAATGTACATGGCCTATGAACAGGTTTGCGGTGAGTCTCGTGAGATGTGTGCTAATTGATCACACATGCACGTATGACAGCTTTACACAACATATGTGCATAAACACATGGACATATGTCTGACACACTTTCAGGAAAAAAAAAATATAGATAAGTTTGGGTGTGGGCATTTTGGTAGAGGAACACTGGACTAATCTATTTATATTATGTTGTGTTAAATTATGTATTTTCAAAATCAAATATTCAGTCAGTTGTTTGAATGCAATCCATGTTGAATGCAATCCATGGACTTTGCTGCATCGTTTTTCAGCGGCAGGGCAAAACAAACCACAATTTACCTGAGATTAGAATGTGATGCGATAAGGAGAAAAAATAGCAGGGAGAAAAAAAAAGTTTTTTTTTTTTTTTTCAGGCTGCAGACAATAGCATATTCAGATTCACAAACAAATGACTCTTATGAGCCAGTTCTATTTAGTAAATCAAAAACACACCGCTGCCAGTGTAGTCAGATTATGAACTGCTTCTTTTCAGTGAAAAATAAATAAAATAATAAAATAAAATAAAAATAAAACAAAATAAAATAAAATTCCCTCCCACAAAAATAATCAAAATGTGTTGATACTAAAAACAATACTATTATGCAAAATAAATAAATAAATAAAATAAAACATCCCCAGAAAATAGCCTAACCAGTTGTTGATACTAAATATGACAATAAATATTAAGAAAAATGTAATTAAAATATTAAAGCAAAAATAGTTGAATCAGTTGTTGCTAAAAAATATTACAAATAAATATTAATAAAAAAATATAGGTTAAATTTAATACAAATATTAAAACTTGTATATATATATATAAAAAAACAACACTCACAACCAAACATTGACGATACCAGACACTGAACAGAAATAACTCGAGGCTTAAATACACAGGGAACGTAATTAAGAAGAATATAACAGATACAGGTGTGTGGAAACAATTTAACAGCCAGGGAAACAGGAAGGGAACAGTGAAAACAAAACCAAAGCAGACTACACGTCACACTAGTCTACTGATCTATAAAGCATATACACACACCTACGCAATCAAAAGCACACAAACAAACTTAAAGAATCATTGATATTTTTGCTAGTGGGAGAGACCACATCAAATTGATAGTGCACACACATACACACACCTCATACCCCTTTAGCAGATCAATAATTGAACAAAACCTGGAGGTCTTGTTACAAAGACAAGATCACCACTAAATCAACCTCTATGCATTGTGGGTAAAGAGGAGGGGGCACAACAGCAGAGCTCTCCTCTCTCATGGGTGACTGCGACTATAAATTCAGTTGAGGTCATTGGCTTCCTGCTGTCTTCAGTGTACACCACCTTCACCCCCTAAATGACATGCTGCCGTGCCCTCGTATACAGAGGACACACATGCATGGGGGGCTGGAGTAGCAGTGGACGACTATACAACCATGCCGGCTCTAAGCACTCCCCAGTTGCAGCAAATCACATTGACAGACCCATAGGGAGGTGGAAAGCAGACGTGTGTTATCGTCTCTGCTGTTCGATATATTATAAGAACAAAGGTGCAGCGAGGGCTGGAGGGGGATTTGAGGCTTGCCTACTACAAATGGCCCTCCCTAAGAAACACAGGAAAGCACATATAAATTTCCTCTTATTACTGTTTCTTTCGGCAACTCTAAGGTTGTTCTGCAAAAGAAATGGATCTAAAGAAAGGGTGAGAGGTGAAACGGGAAGGAAATGCCTGAGCTATGACTGTTAAGCGCTTAGGCCAGGAACACATTACCGTTCCAAAGTTTGGGGTCTGTACGATTCTTTAAATGTTTTTCAAAGAAGTCTCTTATGCTCACCAAGGCTGCATTTATCTGATCAAAAATATTCTAATTGTCATAATCATAATCATAATCATTCTAATATGATGATTTGCAACATTTCTTCTTATGATCAATGCGGAAAGCAGTTGTGCCGCTTAATATTTTTGTGGAAACCATGACCATTTTCAGGATTATGTGATGAATAGAAAGTCCAAAAGAACAGCTCTTATTTGAAATAGAAATCTCTTGTAACAATATAAATGTCTTCACAGTCACTTTTCAGTGTCCTTGCTCAATAAATTTGACCCCAAACATTGAATGGTATTGTACATACTTTCTACTTTAGCATTACTGTGATGGTAATACACTTCTCCCTGGTTGTGTTGTTATTCAGCTAGCTAGCTATAGCTAACTTTAGCTAACCTTCTCAGCAAAATGTGCTTAGCCACAATAGCAGTTCACCTAAAAGACAGGAAAAGCAGTTTTTTTTATACTAACATTAATCCGTTAACACTGAAAGTTTGTGCTAATGCCTGCTTTAGTGTCCCTTATAACATACTTTTAGCTTACATGGCTAAATGCTTTTGTGTTCATGTGTTTACGTTGAGTATATTTCGGACCTTATATAAACATCTAAGAAATATTTGAGTATGCTACATATTTTTTAGCAACAAATCTCAAATGAAAACATCACTTTCTATACATTTGAGGTAAAATATGAACTTGGGCTGAAAAGAGGTCAAAACGTCTGTGTTAAACGTATCTCAGGTAAATGTGTTTGACTGATCTCACTAGGACAGACCACCTAACAAAAAAAAGGGGATAGACATATGCACAGTGTGTGCGTAAAAGGGGAAGTTCAGAAGAAGTAAAGGGAAACAGAATCTAATAGATTGAAGGAGACCAGCAGTGACATTGTGGGAAGAGAGCAAGGGTGACAGCAAAAAAGAGCGAAAGAAAGGAGAAGAAAACAAGTAGACAGTAAAGGGCACCAACACAAATGTTCGGCACGAAAATTTGGTCAAATTTTTCTCATTCGATTTATCTGTTCAGTATGTGTAAAAAAAAGACATGCAAAATCACACTGTCTGTTGGATACTTTGGGAAATCCTGCGTCTCTGGCCATGTGACCAAAAGCCTGAATCATATTGGTCGGCCAGCTTTATTTGCAGTGAAATGGAAACCATACTATACTTTTAACTCCGGTAACACTTTACAATAAGGTTTCATTTGTTAAAATGAGTTCACTTCATTAGTTAACGTTTACTACTAAATTTTTTAGATCAAAAGTATCTGTTAACATTAGGTAATGCACTGTGAACTAACATGAACATTTTAATTAACTAACATTCACAAAGGTTAATAAATGCTCAAAGAATACATAGCTCGTTGTTAGTTCACGTAAGTTAGTTCATGCATTAATGTTAACAAATGAGGCCTTATTGTAAAGTGTTAACGAAACTCTGCATTGACGGCATGAGAATGTTTATGTCAGTCTGAACTGATGCATTAACAGCTGTTCATTCAAATTAAAATGCTTATTGCTCAGATTTTCCATCTCGATGTGGTTACACTAGGAAGCAGGCTAATGCAATTGCCAAATATGCACATTTTTTTTCTCATTTAAATTATACAAAAACGCAGTACGTCAACAGTTACCCATCTCTAAACGCAATGTATAAAAACAGTGGCTGGTCACTTGTAAGCCAGTCAGACAGTATGTTTCTGTCCAAATAGGCACTTCTTTGCCGTAATAAACTGCAAAATATACCAGACTTCATGGCGATAGTCAAACATGTTATTTTCAACATTATCTTATATCAGGATCATTTTTCAGCAGCCACATGTTTTGAGCCTTGGTTTAGTTATAATGTATGCAAATCTAACCTTTCCTTCTCTCATCTGGCTCTGTGTCCTACGTGCTCCAACACACACTAGCCTGTAAGACACTGTATGTAGGCCAGTACCATTAATGCCATTACTGCCGGTCAGTGCCCAACCACTGTGTGTGTGTGTCTGTGTCTAATTTGAGTGTGCTAACTGTTCGCGGAAACATGAAATGATAACGTTCATCTACAAGGAGGACACCACCAATGGTAAGAGGAAAGTTGCACTATAGACAATTGAGGTAAAGGGCCTCGGGTGAGTGCGTGTATGTGTGTGTGTGTGTGTGTGTGTGTGACCCCCCCAAATGTCCATTGCTTAGGCCCTAGGGCGTGCTCAGAGAGCCTCATTATGGAAAAGAATGACAGCTTGCTGTCCAATGTGGGTCAAATGTGAATCAAATTATTTCAAATGCTGACAGTCCATTCAGGTACAGCTGTTTAATGCTATAAACTCAAACTTAATGTTCTAGCCGAAAAGCATGCAGAAATATTAGACTATCTGTTTAAAATGGGATGTCTAGCATGTGTCATATCCTCCAATTATGGTTTATTACCAGGAGTGAGAGTTGAAGAGCAGGTCTTACGCTAGGGGTTGGGTTGATTTGTCCCGACTGGCACTGAGAAGCAACTGGATGTCTGTGTCTGGCTGTCCATCTCAGCGCTGCATTACCTGCACCATAAAGCATTTCCTCACTCGAAACTGCCTTTGTGAGGTAACGTCTGGCTCTGGCAGCCGGATAGACACCGTGTCCACGACTGAGCGAATAGCAAATCAAACACAGTTGCTGTTGATTTAATGCACTCTATTGTTTTGGTGAGAAGCAGACGTTGGCTATAATGAGATGGAAAGCGAATGTTTTGCTTTTTGTGTCGGCTGTTCGAGCCTTGGTGAGCTGGACCGCGTCTGGGTGTCGCTAAATAACAGGTTCTGATGGAATTAAAGCAGAAATCAGATTTTTTTTTTTTTAAATGGTTGTTTGAATCAGATGGCCAGGAAAGGATAGACTATTAGTCTCCATCTGTCTTGATTTGCAATTGTGATTTTTTAATTGCTCAAACGTTGCTCTTTCATAGCTCAGGAGACTTTGAGTTCTCAGTAACTGTGCATTTTATTTAATTATCAACTGTTTATCAGATGTTTCGGTTTCTTAAGGAGAAATTTAAAAAAAGACACATATGAGATGATTGTTCACATACAATACAGTAAAAATTAATTCTTGCTTTCTAGTAAAAAACAAAAAACGAATTGATGTTTTTATTAGGGCTGTCAAAAGATTAATCGCGATTAATCGCATCCAAAATAAAAGTTTGTGTTTACATAATATATGTGTGTGTACTGTGTATAATTATTTTGTATATATAAATACACACACATGCATGTATATATTTAAGAAATATTTGCATACATATACTGTATATATATTTATATAGTTTATATTATATATAAATATATTTTTTTTTATATATAAATAACACATTTTTCTTAAATATATACATGCATGTGTGTGTATTTATATATACAAATTTAATTATACACAGTACACACACATATATTATTAAAAACAAACTTTTATTTTGGATGCGATTAATCGCGATTAATCTTTTGACAGCCCTAGTTTTTATATTCATTTCTTTTTTAAAATATAAATGGGGTAAGAAAACTTAATTCAAAATCAATTCTCTGAATACAAGCCATTTCATGCAATTTTGTGTCAAATAATATTCACATTTTAAAGGTTAGTTTACCCAAAAATGTTATTAATACCCAGAGTGATTAAAAACTCACCCTCATGTCATTCCGAACCCGTATGACTTTTGTTCATCTTCAGAACACAATTGAAGATGTTTTTAATGAAATCTGAGAGTGTCTCTCCATTGACGTGCATTGGAGATTAATATTTAGCAAATAAAGTGGTGAATTATGTTTTTTTTGGGGGGGTTTCCAGCAAACAAAGCACTCGGGTCACTTCATAAAATTGAGGTTAAACCACTGGAGTCACATGGATTACTTTCATGATGTCTTTACTGCCTTTCTGGGGCTTAAAAGTAGTTGCATCAGCTGTCAATGGAGGGACAGAAAGCTCTCAGATTTCATCAAAAATATCTTCATTTGTGTTCCAAAGATGTACGAGGGTGAGTAATTAATGATTAATGAGTTTTTGGGTGAACTATCCCTTTAACGATGTTTAGATATTTTTACTAAAAATAATTGTAAGAATACTATAAAATTTAGCACAACCAGATGATTTGGTCTAAGAATGATTTGATGAAAAATGGTTGATCTCATATTTAAATCTGAGCTGTCTGTGAAACTTCTGAAACTGAGAAGAACAAACAACATTTCCATTTAATCTCTGTACTTAAATGGAAACAATTGAGATACTTTAGAGATCTGTCGTTTTTTCTCCTCTGAGAACAGGTAGAGTTATGTTCCCACTCTTTATTTGGAAGACCAAAGAGCCAAAAATGAAAGAACACACCAAATGCCTTCCGTCGCTTATTCATTCCCTCTTTTATCCTTTCACCACAGACTCCGTCCAGTCGGCTCTGTGTTTGTCCAGTTTCAGGCCAGAAACACTCGGGTTTCCTGTTGGTCAATTTCAGTAACAGAACTCTCATGCTTTCTAAAAATGTCTGTCCCTTTCTCTTCCTTTCTCACATTTGGTGGTTATAGAATGTGAAGAAATTGGTCTTAACACCTCGACTATTTAGTCGACAAAAACGATTTTGGTTCTATCTAGTATTTTCAAATGTTCCTTCCTTCCCTTTCTCTCAGTCAAGGGCTTGTTTATGACAGAGAAATAAAAAAAAAATCTTAAAATTCTTAAAAAAATTTATTTTAAACTTGCAGGGGAAGAAAGTTATTGCTGCAGTCTAATGCTTAAATCTGCTTTATACTCAAACATATGGGTTGATGATGTAACTCTTGTTTTTGCTTTACAATATTAAATATGCATTTGCCTATACATTTGGCTATAAAAAGAATAACCTTAAAATATCTATAATTTCTATGATTTTAGACATTGTTATTTGTCATTGTCAAAATATACATAAAAAAACGATGTTAACAACATTTTACTGTAAAAGCGCATGCATTCCGTTATTAAATACAGAATTTCACTGTAAATGATGAGGTCATTCATACTTTCTATTTTCAAAAACCATAATATTTACAAGACTTTACAGAAAAAATTTGCATTTTAGCCTTGATAAACCTATGATTTTCACCATATATGGTAAATTACTTAATAGCTTTTTACGGTACCTTTACTACATTCTTTTTCCATTCAAATGACTAACATTTTGGACGCTGGACATAAGCAGTCTGCTCATCTTTCCTTTTGTTTCTCTCTCAGCCTTTCCCACAATTTATGGTTGGCTGGACCCCCACCTTTTGTGTGAATAAATAAAGTCTGAATAATGGGCTCCATATGTAAGAGGCATTGAAAACAGCCTCTGTCTTAGTGGGGATACACAAAACTATGCTTTGATGAGGTAAATGAGCTTGTGTTTGGGAGAGTCAGAAACAGTAAAATATGTGTGTATGTGAACAAACTGTCCCGAGGGCTCTCAAACAGGAAGTGTTGATGCTTCTCTGTGGAACAGAGGGTTCAAGAGGAGGCGTGAAGACCAACAAAAGCATAAAACACGTTGTGTATTTGTGTGTGAGCGTGTCGTTTGACCTCAGTCTTGTGCCTGAACTATGGGGCGTCTAAGGGGGGGAGGGAGGAGGGGGGGTGTGGATGGATGTGGGACCATTTCAGTATGTTGTATTTGTTACATTATATTTAAAACAAATACTGTGGCTCCTTAGATGGTAATGGACATGCTTTAGACATGCACAAAAATGTCAAATTCCATTGGCCTGCTCAGCGAGCCCTGTATTTAACCGCCTAGCAGTTTTGTTTTTTAGTTAGCAGTGGTACATGATGCTGGCGAGTTTCTTGTTGACTTCATATGGTGTTCATGAAGATCTGGAATTAAAGGGTCTGTTGCTAAAGCATGTAGAGCGTTATGATACACACAGACCAGATACTCATGTGCGCAGGCAGCCGCGTGGAAAGACAGACATCTCCTCTGGCGTCAAGCTTTGTCTCCTGTCCCTTTCCATTTTCCTCTTTTTCTCGCTTTCTGTCCTTCCCTCTCTTTTGTCTGACTTGTTGTCATTGAGTTCTGAGTTATATATATATATACTGTATATATATATATAATAAGATTATAATTTGTGTGGATATAATTTGTCTCATCATATAAACATCCAGTCAGTGAGTCAAATATTCATTTGGTAACCGTTCTGGGGTTTCCCATACAATGATGTAACTCGCTGCTTAACTACCATAGTACAATGTACTGTTGAAGAAAACGTATTGTCGTAAATTGGTCGTTCAACTATGTTGGTTAATGATGTGACACATGTGGTGGTGTAATAACTTATTTTAATGAATCTGTTTGAGATCGAATTAATGCTAGATGTTTTGCTATAAATTACAGACATGGCATCTGAGGACTATTTCTCATTTTCTCAGTTATTTTGCTTTATTTCTAGATTCAATCATAGGCTCGTTCTTACATACTAGAGCACGTTCGCACATGCGCACTCTTCAAAAAATTTGCTTTAAATCTCTTGACAAACTATGACATTTGTATGTATTCTAAATAAAAGATACAGACTGTACTGAATGTTGGCTTGCTTATTTTGCTCAAGATAAGGATTTATTGAGTCCACGTCATGCAAACAAGAAACTATGCTCTGAACCACAGGTCGAGAGCTGTCGTTCCAACCACACAACTTTGTGATGCTGTTTGCGAATGTTCTTAGAACTATGGTTTGGGGAAACACAGACTCGTTGAACTATGCTGATAACGACGGAACTTTTGACCATAGTTGGCTAACGATGCTTTTGGGAAAGGCACCCCTGATTGATTCGAAATCTTTTTCATCAATACCATAAACGAATGAACAAAACAAACTGGCACAATTACTTTCATTATAGTATAATGTGTTAAATAAAGCTGAGAATACTATATTCTTAATGGTAGCCGTTATCAGTCCTGTACCCATAGACACTGAAGGGGATGCGGTTATCAGTTATCAATCAATAAGTGTCAATCAATACTGACCAATATTGGTCTTTTCAAAGAATGATTTAGGAAGTTTTACATTTTGTCTATACCAATATTAAATATTTGGTTATATACTTGGCTGAAAATAAAATATTACAATAAATGAACATGGGGTGAATGATGTGTACAACTGACCATGTTGCAAATGACTCCATGTGGTCCTGCTCATGACGTTAAACATTAAAGATGGAATCAAACGATCCCCCGCATCCATCAAACGAGCAGCTTGTCACTTTCTTGGTGCTCAATGGCACTCATCCCAGGTAGAGGAAGTCACGCTTCATGGGCCTGCACTTCCTCTCACCCTCAGCCGTGATTCGGGGGCCTGACCCCGGACAGACGCCCTCCCATGCGTAGCCCCCTACAGAGACGGTGGGAGGGGGTAAAACTGTGATCTAGGGAGAGTGACAGGGCTGCAGCATAATTCAATAACACTAATCCCCAATGAATGGACAAAGAAGCTTGGAAAAAGGGGGGGCGGATGAACTGAGCATACCCCGACAGACACCGGAGGCACGGGGATGCCTGGGGAACGGGTGCAGCTGACACATGCCTAAAAGGAGGGGTAAAGGGGGGGTCTGCTGTGTCCCCAATCGTGCAGAGAAGGATGGGGGGGGGGGGGGGTCGGGGTGGGTAGTTTGGGGGTCCAGCTGGCTCACAGTCAGCCTAGTAAATCATTGCCCATGACTGCCGAGCTTGTCTTCACGAGTGTGTATCCATCTAGCTGTGTGTGCAAGGCATTCATATCAATCGATCCTCACTTGAACTGATCAATCACCTGTCTTCCAACTCGCAGTGACTCATTGACCTTTGACCAGAGTGCCGGAACCAATATCATTATTGCCTACGTCTGCGTCTCTTCCTACTTCCTGGATACCCACGTTTTCTCTACACGGTTTGTATGGAAATGAACATATGCTATATGTGCGCACACACACAGCTGACCAACCCTCTCAATTACTGTTTTGTTCGTTTTGAGATCAAAACAACGGACGGTTTCTGCAGCCATTAAATCGGTCGGTCACACAAACATGGGTTGCAAACGTTCTGGCTTCGCGTGACTGCTCAGTGATTAATCAGAGCGGACCGTCTGACCGCTCAATCTAATCTGCACACAAATACACACAAAATCAACATATGCCACAAACAAATGATTCACCTGTGAGCCATGACCGAAATAAGTGATGATGGGCCATTGAAAATTGAAATTAAATAAGCATTCAATTTAATCACCACAAGTCAATTATTTCACTGTGTAAAACTTTTCATTGCATCACTAATTAAGTACTTTCCAACAACTGTAACGCGGACAACAAAAAAATAATCAGAACGCTTGGAACGCATGTCAACCAATCAGAGGAAAATTTCAATAATCTCTGTGGTAAAAATACAACTAACTAAAAGTCTATGATGAGAGCTGATAAGCTCAAGGTAATATGACATGGTAGATACCGACACATCAGACAATCTCTCTGTCTCTCCGCTTCAGCCTAGAGAAAACAAAATGAATTTATCAGACTTCATCCACAGACAAGCTCCCTGGGGCTTCTACTCACACGGCTGACATGATTTTGTGTGTGTGTGTGTGTGTGTGTGTTTGTGTGTGTGTGTGAGTGTGTGTCAACGTTCCCTACAGAATTTTGTCCTAAACAAAACATACTTGCTATTTTGTATCATATTTTGCCATTTTCATATAATATTCAGCCAGTAAGTGAGTCAGATCTTAGTTAATTTACCTCGCTGACTGATTCAGACACAAAATTTGTGAGTTTGTTAGTCATTTTAAATGATTATTTTAACAGAACAGGCTCATAAGAGTCATTTATCTGTGAATCAGATGAGTCTTTTCCCAATATTTGAATCCCATCACATTCCATTCAGACTGCAAACTCAAAACTCAAAAAATCTTTAAAATTAAATATTTATTTCAATTTATTCTAAGTTTTAAACTAAAATAGATTCATTTTGGTGTTGTACATATTCAAAACAGCAGTACAGGAAAAACTGGTGTGTGTTCATGTGTTCTCGCAAAAAAAAAAAAAAGAAAAAAAAGAAAAGACAACCGCAAATATGTTTTCAGCATCCTGTACAATGTAAACTCAACAAAGAGTGAATCCACTCTAAGCCACATCCACACTATGAGACTATGCCGTCTTTACTGTTCAAATAAAATTGTGAAAGGGTAGACAATCCATAATTAATACGCCACAAAAATTTACACAGTGGACAGCAAAAGCTGTTATTAGCAATGGAGACTGGAAGACTATTCAGTGCCATTGCGGCTTTTCTCAGAAACAACGTGCCAGTGTGAGGTATGAGCAAAACAATACAATCAGCTTTGGAGAGATCAACAACATCTTGAACAAGGTTTTAACACAGCGTACTGTAAAATCAATCCAACTCGACTGCTGAACAAACTACTGTTTTCTTGTTCACATCACTAAAATATACTTCCTCACTAGCCTCAGTGTTATGCATACGAGGACAGGAAAGAAAACCACATTTTAGAGGGCCGACAGCTGCACAATTTCAATGACAGCTCCTTTGGCTTCAGTAACGGTTGCGAAGTTGATATTGTATATGAGAGAGAGAGTCATGGTTCCTCTCATGGACCCTGCCGCCGGCCAAACCTTACATACTTAAGCCATGAGAGAACTTCCTCTGCCAGGAGAGAGCAACAGAGAGGGAGGAAACAAAGAGAGATGGTTTATAAAAAACAGTGCTTTACCACATAATTACAGTTGCTAGAACAATCCCATCCAGGAGGCCGTCTGACAGCCCTTTAGCTGAGCAAGCACTTTTTTCATGACCTTAGAATACATTCATGATGAAAACCAACAAGCTTTCACAACATTTAGGCAGCATTTACAATGTCAACCAATTCAGAATTAGATAGATATAAACTTGTTGCATGCATGTAAATACTTAGAACAAAACATGACATTTGCATCAGATTTGATTGATACCTGGTCATTAAACCTTATTTTAACACTTGATAAGTGCAATTTTCATCTTAATTCATAATCTTTTGTCATTGTTACATGACAGATAGGCTAGATATTTAAAAATATAGTACTTGCAGCTCTACTACAACCACTTACTAATGTGCAACTACTATAAAAACTTACACTTACATGTTCCAGAGTAAAAACAGATATATATATTTCAAGTAATAAAAACAGATAACTTGCACATGAAAAAAATATCAGATCTGTTCATTGCAAGTGTACATGTAGCCTTGAATGCTGTTTCTACTGAAGTCTGTGTTTCACTAAAGCCTAATAATACAGCACAAGTTTCAGAACAAGGTCATTTCAGGGACTCGTGGATCAAGCGAGCACTTTTAACACATTCTTTTTGAGAGAACGCAGCCGTACACGATTTCTCAGCCTAATCTCTGAGGCATGTCTGACTGATGCTTGAGCAGTCAGGCCTATTGCTTTAACACAGACAGCAGTCCAAATCATTGCAGACGTTGACTTTGAGGGCTATGATGTTCCGTAAGTAATCTCTTTCCTGTGAGAACCAGTAAGTCTGTCTGCATCTTGTTAAAAGACAAAAAAACACGCTCGGGTACACAAATCTTTGTGAGTCATGGTTGCGTGCACATACAAAGACCTGACTGTCAAGAAGTCTACTTGTTACCTGCACCATGAACAAACAGGTAAAGCCGTAGCATAGCCTCCGAGTCTGTCCTGATGGAAACCTGCGGTAATGAGTCAGTCTGGAGGCTTATGGTGGAGCTGGGAAAGGAAGCAGAACCCTGACCTCAAAAAGCCAGAAACAATACAGTAGATCTTAAGTTGGCCAGTAAGAGAAAAGTTGCCTAAATCACAAATAAGCGGGCAGAAAGACATTTTGCCAGCCTGAATAATGGCTGCATCCCAGTTGTTGAGAAAAGTTGAGTTGAGTTGAGTTGTCTAGGCTTTCCCACCTCTTCAAACATTCCCAGAATAATTGGCGCTTGTCGAAACATGGCCAGACTGTGCTTTTAAAGCTTTATCAATCAAAAAAGCAGATCTAGAAGTGAATAGACTGACAGGCATGTGGAGGCAATGCACAGCTATGCTTTCTAAATAAACACCCTCATGACTGCTACAACAGCTAAGCACACGTCAATCAAAAAGACAATTTCAAAAGATCTACTGCCTCTCCTAAAAAGTGTTCAATATATGTATTTATGCATGTATGTATGTATGTGTGTGTAATAAAAGGATTAAAATGGATTTAAGGGAATAAATAAATAAAATAAGTTCTAGGTGTAATTTATGAAGTAATAAATTTAAACTATTTGTAAATAATATTTTATTTTAAAATGTGCACACATTCACTCGTATCCGTATGTCTAATATGTCGAAAATGGCAACGTTTCTCATCTTATCGCATATTTTCAATTCAAAATTATGAAATTTTATAAAAAGTTTAGTAGTTTGCATCACTAGATAGTCTATTACTGTCGGTCATGAAACATTTATATTGTAAAACAGTCTAAAATTTACATCTACTTACATGTTGTCACATTGTGTTGTGACAGTGTCAGTCAGAGAGTAAGACCCGCCTTCTTTGATTTGATTGGCCATCTCGACCATTTTGACATTGACGAGCGGTGTTAAAGCAGAGCAGCCTAAAAAAAATGATCAGCCTAAAGATTTTTCTTTTAAAACTTTTTGTCATCATAAAAACAAACAGCTTTACTAATTGTACAATAAATGATAAATTAAGACAAATAAAATGAGAAAATATGACTCATATTACTTAAAAAAAAAAAGTCATAGCTCAGACAAAATCAATGGCTCTGGTCTGGGATTACAATAATTTATTATAACGTATGGCCGCAGCAGATATAATATCATTACAATAAATAATATTATATTCATTTTGCAACAGCTATGCTTTCTAAACAAAACACCATCCTCATGACTGGTTCAACCACTAAGCACACATCAGTCAGGAAGGGAGTTAAAAAGATTTGCTGTGATGTGTCTCTAAAACAGTGCGCAATGCTCATAACCGTGCCTGAATTGATGTCTTAATTAGACCTTGACTGTTTGCCTCTCCTTTTTAATGAAGAGCAGCGAAATGTCAGGTGCCTGAAGAGGAGGCCTCTTTGCCTTTTTTCCTCCCTCTCTCCATCTGCAAATCAACAGCCTCTTAACGGAGAAGAAAATAAATAACCAATATTGTTCTAATGAAACTGTAAGCACAAAGCCATTCAATTGAAGTATGGAATCAAAATGTAATTACCTGAGGAAGAATTGCATGAAAAAAAAAAAAAAAAACTTCCGTAGAGGGAGGTCTGTGGGGACAATGAGACCAAGCGCAGGCCTGAGAATGCTGTCTGGCTATAGAATTGAATAGTGGAAGCTGAAAAAGTGAGCTAGAGAAATACTTACTCGACAATCCTGAAGTTACAAAAAGCACTTCTATTGTTCTGAGTGGTGGGAGCCAAAAAAAGAACAAAATGGGAAGGATAAAATTGCACTCTGTACAATATGAAATTCCCTTATGGATAGATGGATGGATGGATTCGCACTTCTTTTAGTCTAAATCAGGCTAATTAGCCCATTAATGAGGTGGCAAATGTCAAGCCCTGCTGGCTAGCCGGGTTATGAGGACAGTGCTGGAGGCCATTTTAGGATAGAAAACTCAGCATTTTCCATTTCAGCCTGTCGAGGGATTCGCAAAGAAACCCAGGCTGCATGCAACTGAAACACTTAGCTACATTTCAACACAACACTCACGGAAAACAACCAGAAACAAATGGAAGGCAAAGTCTTTTTGTAGTTGTAGAACATGTAATGAGTAAAGAGGTTTTTTGGCTCCTCTCCACTAAAGACTTGAATATGTTTAACTAGCTGAATTAGAACTCTAACGCCAGAGTATCTGCTCTCATTTTTCCAAGAAACATTCATTTGTATTGGATTTTTAGTTTGGAATACCTTACCAGCACTTCGACAATACCCATCAAGGATCATCTAACACATCTAAAAGGATCAGTTTCCCATTTAAAAAGTCATAACTTGGATACAGTTTCATGCCTTTGTTATAAAAGAAGCTTAGCTATAGCAAACACCTTTTGGCCTTGACACGAGAACACAAACGCCATGAATCCAAATAAATCCAAGCAAGAAAGTTCAGTCCTTAAGTACTTAAGGGCCCAAGAGACTGACAGAGAGTTTGACACTGGAACCTCGGCTTATTTGCACATTACAGGCCCTTTCAGGAGTCGTTGTTTTCCCGTGGCTAATCTGAAGGCCAGCAGGTTTCCTTCAGCTGTTCTGGGGGTTTCGAGGGGTCTAGTGACAGCTCGTGCCTTCACCTTTACAGTCACCCTAACCCGATTTGACACCCGATCCTGACTCTGCTTTTCTCACTGGATTAGGCTCCCGCCAAGTTCAGACAAATAAACTTTCCACAACTTCAAAATATTGCTTTGCAGACCCCATCTTTTCATGGGGTCTGGCTGTCGTCCACATGGTCCCCCCTCGTGGCTTACATTAAGAAGCGGAGCTGTATAATGTGACAGCCTGGAGAACCATCAATTGCAACGTTGAAGCCTGTAGTGGCAACAGTATGCTAATATTCCAAAAAGCACAGAAGAACAGTTGGGGAGAGAAAAAAATCAACAGGACAGTCGGACAAAGAGACAGCAAGGCAAAGTACAGGAAAGATGTGTAATAAAAGGACCACAGAACTCGGCGGGTAGCCTCGGGTCGCTGGGACACCACGGCACAAAACACACACACACACACACACACGGTTTAAGAGAAAGATGCTTCAGGCATCAGGTTCATTCAATACTCTCTCCATTTGGAAATATTCAAAAAGAATAGCTAAATCCTTAACAACAAAATTTAGTAGATTTTATTCCAGTCATTTTTAATTCAATTTAATGCAAAAAAAACTGTCTGCAAAAAAAAAAAAAAAAAAAAAAAAAAAAATTTGTTAAATAAAATTTACATATTCAATTTCATGAAATCTAGAACCCCCCAGAATGACTTTTTACAGTGTACGAGTCTTTTCTTAACTAGTGTTTTTGTCATTTCCCAGCTAAACTATCTAAGCATCCTTAAAACAAGATCAAGCAAGGTTAACAACAGTAAGCATAATTCAAAATAAATGAACTCTACCTCTCATACATAATACTGTACCTTTCAGTAAGATCTTTTTTTTGAAAGAAATTGATAGTTTTATTCAACAAGGATGCATTAAATTGATCAAAAGTGACAGTAAATATATTTATAATCTTACAAAAAAAGTATCACAGTTTCCACAAACATATTAAACAGCACATTGATAATAATAAACGTTTTTTGAGCACCAAATCATCATATTAGAATGAATTCTGAAGGATCATGTGACACTGAAGACTGGAGGAATGATGCTGAAAATTCAGATTTGCCATCACAGAAATAAATTACATATTAAAATAAAATAAAGTTATGTCACAGTATTAATGTTTTACTGGTTTTTTTTTTTTTTTTTTTCAAATTAATACAGCCTTGGTGAACATAAAATACTTCTTTTTTTTTTTTTTAAACAAAAAACAAAACTTTTTTTTACAAACCTCAAACTTGGTGGAAATGAAAAACATGTCATCTTATATTTATTTAATAAAAAGCATATCATTTTAAAGGAGAACTCCGATTGTCGAGTTCACGCGCATTGGTTTAGTACCTATGATCATGCGTGTGAACTCGACAATCGATTACTATGGACTTTGACCGAAAACAGGATGTAAATACAGGTATGAGCGCTGGCTAAATAAATATAATTTTTATTCATATCTTTCACATCTACTGCAGTCAGATTCACCCGTGTTCACTCCGAAGGAATCACTCACATGGCCTGTGCACTTGTAATGACACATCAAGGATGTTAAGAGGCTAAAAGCAGGTTTAAAACTTGCCCCATTGAAGTCAACAGGGTGCAAATTTTAAAAAGAGGATAACTCGGTGTAGGCAACACCGATTTTTGTCGTTGTTCTCTGTATTGACAGCACTCCAAATGTACAAAAAAATGAGCTCAATGTTAAAATTGACCGGAGTTCTCCTTTAATGATGTTATGACAGTTTTATTGAAAAAAAAAGTAAAAAAAAAAAAAGGAATGTATGGAAGTGTATAAATGCATAAATAATTGAATTATTTTGTTTTTTGGAAATCAAACCATAGTATGTCTGTGTCATCAAATCTAATAAATACATTTATATTTTAATACATAAATAAAAGTGAAAAGACCTGAAGGAGCAGGGGGAGGGGGTTGTTATCGAACTCGGGTTTGGTAGCAATTGAAACGAACGTGAAGCATTTATTTGTCCTGTTGGTAAGTTGTGCTTATCTAAGGTTTTCTCCATTTCAGATGGGGCTCAGGACAAATCAAAGGGGCTAAGCTCAGTACAAGCAGCTTATCCAAATGCAGCCTAACCAGGGATTTGTGCTGTTTCATTCAAACAAGATTTATGCTTTTCACTGGCAATTATTACACACTCATCGCAGAAGTTGAAGCAAATCAGTCGGTGACTTAGTCGGACAGATGTACACGTGCCATCCCATGTGCAGGGGGGGAAAAAAAAGACCAAATCGGATTAGAGACCATCAGCTATCAATCAAATAACTGCGAGCAAACATGACTGCTGAAAAGCATGATTGTGCATTTCAACATCTTCTTCTGCATTCTGATGCCATAGAAATGATTTGATCTGCTTTTACACTGTGATGCTGACTCTATAGTGTAAAACCAAAACCTCAGTAGAAATACAACAGCATTAAGCACTGAGGGCAATGCAATCGCTTTCAAGTCAAGTGCATTGTGGGACTTGCAGTCCCTGTACATCTGGATCAGGAAAATGGCTTAATGAAGGTCCTAATGTGCTGAAAGTTGTACTTTATGAAGAGTATGAACACATGTAGGACTGGAGGATTATCATAAAGGGTTAGTTCCCTCAAAAATGTAAATTGAAATGTAAAATGAGAAGATATTCGGAAGTATGTTTTAACTGGTTTGGAACGACATGAGTGTAAGTAAATGGTGAATTGGATGAACTATCCCTTTAAAAAACACTCTCAAAACAAGAAGCCAAGAACAATATACTGTGTGAGGAACAGGATAGAAAACAGACTATTCAAGACTCTTAAAAAAGTTAATAGACCCGTTAGGCAAAAAGCTGCTGCATTTACTGTCAATTTTATGGTTTCTTTATTAGGTCTTCTTGTCTAAGCCGAATCAGTTGTTTTGTTCTCAAATATAGTGAACCCATCTCTGTTTAGCTGTCTGTGGCTTGTGTGGAGGATGTTGAACAAGAGCAGAGTAGAAATATTTACAAATGCATCCTATAATGATTTCGAGCACCATTTCAGGGTAAAAGAGCGAAAGAGAACAAGAAAAAGAAAAAAAGAGAGAGAACAAGAGAAAACAGACAGGCATGGAGCAGAGAAAATGACTAAATACCTCAGTTCATCCTTTAAAACCCACACTGTCTACTTTAAATCTGATATGAGATGGCAGTACTCATGCAAAATCCAAATCCCTTTTAAAGCCGAGTAGAAAGAGCATGCTGGAAATGCAGGAGAGAGTGAGAGAGAGAGAGGGAAGTAAAAACAGAGACAGACAACAGATGTCTGCAGAGAGAGTAAATATATTGTTTTCCTTCTCTGACAGTCGATGATGATTCTTTTATGGGGGAAGTCATTGTGGTCTGAAAGGAGAAACAATTTCCTCTCCATCTCACAAGGCAACAATAGCAGCCAGTATAACCACTTCTCCTGAAGACATGCTGCCATTGTTAGCTACATGATCCCAGAGTTCTACATTTTTTTTTATTTTTTTTTAGATGTTATTGTTGGGCCTGGTCCTCTTCCATGGGCCCTTGCTTATAAAATAACTGTCTGCGAACAACAGACTATGTTCTATAAACTTTCCATAACCTTGGATAAAGGTTTAAAATGAACAAAGGATAAAGGTAAAAAAAAAATCCCAATATTTTTATGATCTATTTTTATATTTATGAAAACTATCAGTGAGCCAAAAAAATATATACTTATATATATATATATATATATATATATATATATATATATATATATATATATATATACTTATATATATATATATATATATATATATATATATATATATATATATATATATATATATATATATATATATATATATATATATATATATATTGTTTGGAACAATGTTTTTTAAAATGTTTTTGAAATAAGTATCTTTTCATTTATTTGTTTAAAAATACAGAAAAATATTATTACAATTTAAAATATTGGTTTTCTAACAAAACAAACTTTAAAATATAATTTATTTCTGTGATGTCAAAGCTGAATTTTCAGTATCATTATTCCAGTCTTCAGTGTCACATGATCCTTCAGAAATCATTCTACTTTGCTGATTTATTGTCAATGTTGGGAACAGTTGTGTTGCTTAATATTGTTTTTAGAACCTGTGACACTTTTTTCAGGATTATTTGATGAATAAAAAGTTAAAAAAGAACAGCATTTATTTAAAATAGAAATCGTTTGTAACAATATACACTACCATTCAAGTTTGCAGTCAGTAATTTTTTTTCTTGCTTTTTTTTAAAAGAAATTATTACTTTTATTCAGCAAGGATATTGATAAAAAGTGATAATAAAGACATATAATGTTAGAAAAGATTAAAATTTTGAATAAATGCTGTTCTTTTAAACTTTTAATTCATCAATGAATCCTGAAAAAAGTATTACGGGTTCCCAAAAAATATTAAGCAGCACAACTGTTATACATACGAATTGCATTTTTATATTCAGACATATTCATAAACATATGAATTTTTTTTAATTTATTTAATATACTACCATTTATTTATTATTTATTATACTACATTATATTTACTTCTCTAGTTCTTTCTTTCAATCGTTTGGCCCACCATTAAATAAATAAATCCTGAATAAATAAATGCAAATCTTGAATAAGTAAATAAATAAATACATTTTTAGTAAAATGAACAAAGAAACAAATCAATCAATCAATATCACTCAATCAATCAATCAATCTTTGACATCACATTTATTTATTCAGCATGTATTTATTTAAAAAATGTATATTATATATTTGCATATAATATTTTCCTTTGTTTGGCCCACCATTTAATGGATATTAAATGAATTAATTCTCGTCTTGGGCCACAGGTGATGTTTATTAAATGTTTTATAAAATGATGAGAGAGTTGAATCTCACAACATCTTATGTACAAAGAGCCCTTAACCATCATTGGATTACCTACATAAAGAGAGAAAGAGAAGGCGGGGGAGAAGAAAGAAAGAGAAAGTCAGCATTTGAGTGCTTGAAACCTGATCTTGTGCAACACAGTTCATCTTATCTCTGTCACGCCGCTCAGTGTGACCCTGTCTAAAGCAGACAGCGCTCTGGAGAGAGAGTAGCCCAAACATCAGACAGATCTCATTACACGGGGGCAACCCGGGAAGCCAAGACTGTCACCCGATCCACCGCACACCTCTCACACTCAGCGTCAAAACACTGCATACCTGCGGGGGAGGAGAAGACGGCAACATTTCTGCCACCAGTTCCACAATCTACACAATGCTGATTTGTAGAACTGCATAATGAAAGTGGTTCAAGTGTAGCTGAATTGTGTTCGATGCTCAGTGACTCTGTGGGGGGAAACTGCAAAGAGAAAACATCTCTAAAAGCCTTCACGAAAGATCAGGGAGATATCGGGGCCGGTGCGGCTACACTGACGCCCAGGGAGCGTATAGACAGTGACTGGGCTGATGATGGAGTGCTCCCCGTGTTTACTCAGCCCGAGGGGCAGCTGTTTACCAACTCCCTATGAGGGCGACGGGAAAAACAAACTACGGGTCAGGGTCCAAATCTACACACTCTAACCCTACACACACACAAACACACACAGCCCGTGGGTCTGGACCCCCTGCCAGACCAGCAGCTGCTTTGAGCTGAGCCAAACTGTGTGTGCCAAACACACCAACAACACCGATCCAACAATCTTTGCATACACGTACAAAAGTGCCAAGGTGTTACTATGTAGCATGATAATAGTATGGCATTCTTTGATATACCATGAAATATGCTTTTTGGGATATGTGACCTTGTAATGCCATGCTATTCTTTAAAGTATGTTGGAATGCTATGATTGTTTGGACAAGGTACCATGATGGTACTATGATAATACCATGGTATTCTTTAAAGTACCCATGAATGCTATGGATTTTTTCTTTCTTTTTTTACATCAATCATGGTAATACCATGATTTTTTTGGATGTAGTATTCTTTAAAGTACCTTAGAATACCATTGTTTTCCCAAAAGTTTGGGATTGGTAAGATGTTTTATGTTTTTGAAAGAATTCTCTCATGCTCACCAAGACTGCTAGCCTAGAAATCTAGACGCACCCTAGCGGCAGCAAAATGTATTTTGCAGCCAGGGTAGTCTAGCAACTCTCCATTGACTTTCGAGCTGCAAAAACCTAAATTGGGTCAGGCCAATCACGTCAAGTATAGAGTAGGCGGGGCGGGCTTAACATAATGACGACAGAGTTGCGACGGTTCCCTGCTACTTGAAAACAAAGAATGGCGGCTGCTGCTGGAGAACAGTCTTTCGAATCGGCTTTGTCCGCGACTCTGGAGGACTTGGAGTTCAGTTTTTCTTTGAGTAAAAGAGCAAAGAACGGCACTTAAGTCATTCTTAAAAAAAGGAAGATGTGTTCGTAGTTTTGCTGGCCAGATATGGCAAAAGTTGAATCTATCAACTAGCTCCGCTGTTGGGAAAACGCTCTGGCTGGTTGAAGCGCTGTCCTATTGCGTGCAGAGTGAATTTGAAAGACAGCCGTTTATCCCACCCCTCGGATTGAGCCGTGTCTATGGTGAGTTGCCAAACCTAACATCTTGATGTAGGTCTGGCTTGCCAGGCTACAAGACTGCATATTTTTGGTCAAAAATACAGTAAAATATAATACTTTAAAATGTAAATTAATTCCTGTGAAATCAAAGCTCCAATTTCAGCATTATTATTCCAGACTTCAGTGTCACACGATCCTTCAGAAATCATTCTAATATGCTGATTTGATGCTCAAGAAACATTTCTTATTATTCATGTAAAAAACAGTTGTGCTGATTAATATTTCTGTGGAAATATTAAAATAATATTTAATATTTAAAATAATATTTGGTCAGGATTCTTTCAAAAGGACAGCATTTATTTGAAACAGAAATCTTTTGTAACATTATAAATGTCTTTACTGTCAATTTTGACCAATTTAATGCATCCCTGCTGAATAAAAGTATTACATTTAAAATAAATTTAATAGTACCAGTGTCATGATTTATTTCTACTTGCAACACTACTGTACCATGGTAACACTAATGCATTTTTGGATTTTTTTTTTAACACTGTACCATGGTATTTAAGTAATTTGGAGTGCCAAATACAAAGTACTATGCTTTTTGACATGGTATCACAGTAATAATACATGGTATCACGGTAATACTATGGTATTTTCTGAAGCACATGAACATAGTATTCAATCTGTACTACATCATGCATTTAAAGCACCAAGGTATTACAATGTGACACTATCCCTGAACCATTGCACTACCACTGTACTTTTCTATAAGAGAAACAGGGCCAGTTTCAAATCCACTGGACCACAAAAACAAGCAACATATCTTCTGTTAATGCTCTGAATGCACACGGTCTGCGCTCGACTGTGACCGCATGGCTGCCCTTGTATGGCCTCTTGAGAAGGCGCTGTGATGGCGTTGCGCCGGCGGTGATTATTGCTTAATGGATGACATCAGTGCCAGCAATGTTAGCCATGTTAGTGTAGAAAACGTCTCCAAAACCACCAAGACTTGCATTGGGATTGGATATTAACCTCACATGCCACTCCGTATTACATATTACAAACCACACTCACAAAAATATACACAGACCTACCTGAGTTGTAACCCTGTGCTTGGCATTTCCTTTCTCTCTCTCTCTGATTGTGTAATGGGATTACATGGCCCTGACCTTGCTCCGTGCACTAGCACTTCTGTCACCTTCTGGACTGACTCCCCGGCAAAACATAATGAAAAAGCCTGAAGCCGGCAGTGCCGAGAAAGAGCTACACACACGGGATTCTGAATGAGAACCACAGAGCAAAAGACCTCATCTGTGCTCTGCTGCCTATAGTGGAAAACTCTCAGTACTCTAGGTTAGCCTGAACATGAGCGAAAGGATGTTTATTGTTGTGCCGTAAAGTCAACATGAAACGGCAACCCCTTTTGCTTCTGTAATATATTTGAGAGTGGAAAAAAAGATTGGACCTGATTTTATCCAACAGATTCGATTGGATCTTTAAAAGTGGGTTTTTGACCCTTATGTGGAGGATGAAGATCAAGTTCGTCCAAATGTTCAACAAATATGTTGCTTCAGAAGGTCAAAATAATAATAATAATACGGAAAACATTATTATTATTATTATTATTTCGGTGACACTATACAGTAAGGTTCAATTAACAATCAACTATAAACAAGTAAATAAATATTTTTGTATATATAAATAAGTTTATACAATATTTATACAACTTAAATGCTAAGCAAGTTAAAGTTAAACAATTAATAAATGTGTAAATAAATGTGAATTTACAATTATTATTAAAGTGCTCTGGATGCACTTTGCCGAAAACCGAAATAATGATTAATTTCTTATTTTAAATATCTTTTGTATAATTGTATTATTATAAGACTTTTCAGCAATTATATAAAATATAAAAAATTATCTTAATTTCTTCAACCTAAATGTTAAGTTAAATCAATTATTATAAAAAAAAGGAAGTAAAAAAAATCTTTATACAACTTCAATACTTAGGAAATAAATAAATAAATAGAAACTTTGTTATAATGTATTATTTCTTGTTTTATTTTATTAATTAATTTAATTCTTCGGAATAATGTGCACGGATGAATTGTGCATAGTCATATCAAAAACAGGAATCCCTGTGGAAAATAACCAGGGAAAATGTTCATGTTTCCATGTTGACTTTAAGATCCTAGGTATCCTGAGTAAATAAAACAGCAGTTATTAAGTAGCGAAGCAAGGCATTATTGAGGAATTTGCAGGCAAGTAAGCATTTCCTTTTTCTGCTAGTCTAAATGACTGGAAGTGCATTTGGGATGCATGAACGAGGGGAGGCTGTCAGTTCGTATTAGGCACATGGAAGTGTGACGTCACAGGGAAGTCTGCCACGAGCCAGCCGGCTAAACAGGAGGATGGAGGATGAGAGGGGGGGGCGTCTGTGATCCATGCCAAGACGGAATGAAAGGTGGACTCGGAAAAGGGGTGAAGGCCCGGTAATGACTTGGTGAAGGAGACATTATTACCTGACGTTTGAAACATTATCGCACGCTATTAGATAAGTATCAGAATTCATTAGAGATGATGGTGTCTGAATGCTGTCTCGGTGATAAAGGTGGAGAAAAAGGTGGACAGGCCAAGAGAAGACAGGAAATTACCAATAACATTCTGATAGCAGATAAAAAAAAAACCTAGAACATCATAGATATCTCTTAGAACACGTATATTCCATGTACAGGGCAGATGGGGCTGCTAAACTAAGCCAAGACAGGTTAGTTCCTTGTAGAAGCTTCAAGAAAGTGTTAATGATCTACAATAAAGTTCTCAGTAGAACACATCTCTACACTGGCGCAATAAACTCTTTTGACGCTAATAAATGGCACAGGCGAACACAATACACCTTGTCAGCTGAAATGAGTTCTTAAGTGAGACGTGCAAGATCCAAAGCTGCTTCGATTGTACAGTAGACATGGTTCAAACAAGATGAACGTTTTTGAAAGTGTTATTTAAAGTGACAGGGAAAGAAAAAGGAGGGAAAATGCTCTCACAAGCACAATGTGTTTTTTGTTTGTAAAAAAAAAAAAAAAAAAAAAACCCAACATCATTCAGGCTTTCAGCCAGAGAGCCTCACTTGAAAGCTACCTGATAAAGCCAGCTCTTCAGAGACGCAACGGCATCAACAAATCACAGCGCAACACAAACGATTGACGACGGGTGCTTTTGCTTTCCACTCAAGGGAAGCATGTCTCTTTATGTTCTTTGGAAATGTTTATGCATATTCAAACATGTGGCATAATTGTTTACGAGACTGAAGGTGCAGTCGCATTAGGGACATTTCTGTGAAATGTATAAAGCTTTGCTCACAAAACCAAGCAACTTTCTGTATGACCATCTTGAACCATTCAGAACAATAGTTTGCAATTCAGAACAATTCAAATTAGTTCTCTGTTTTTTTGTGTCACGAATGAGCCTCAATGAACACAAGTGTGAATGAGATTTGAGAGCTACGGTGAAAGGTATTTTCTCTGGATAGTGGTTTCAATTTCAATCTTTTCCTCACAAAGAGCTATCGAATGGTTCAGAAGACTTTGAATAGACCACATGAGTCATATGGACTAAATTTATGGTGCTTTTTTTTTGTCATTTTGGAGCTTGAAAAGTTCCATTCACTTCTTTTCAATGGAGAGTGAGCAGCCAGGATATTATGCAAAACATCTTCATTTGTGTTTTACTGAATAAAGAAAGTCAAACAGACATGAAGATGAGTAAATCATTTTTGGGGTCAACTATCCCTTTAACGACAGTTATCCACAAATTAATAGTTCCTATTTTTTCAACAACGTAATGGGTTGGTCGAACTACAACTAGGGCCCATGGTGTACAACAATGTTTGCTGTAGTGAAAGCCAAGCAGGTTTTAATTGGTTTAAAGTGCACTCCAGCTATCCAGACATGCACATGCAGGACAATTTGAGGTTTTCCCATCTCTAGGCTTAGCTTTTATCTAATTTCCCCTCCGCTCTAAGAGACTACACTAATGAATTGGGTAATCACAGATATCTGGCCCATTCAAGTGCTTTGTAAAGTAAATCAATATGGTCTGGCGACCAGCCAGTTGTCCACTCTGACGGACAGTAGAAATCTATTTGTGGAACCGTGGCCAAAAAAAATGCTTTAACTCTCTCTCTAGATCACATTATCTATCCCTGTGCCATCCCCCTTTATTGTAACGGCCTCATTCCCTTCCATGCTAAAGGTGGGTTATAATTTTATGTAAGAATCTTATGAAATTTCTTTTCATTTCCACTGTAGCAGATCAAAAAGGCCAACACGATTGGTAGGAATTTCTATGAATTTCAAATGCTTTCCCTGCAGTGATTATGTGAGCCGGGCACTCCGGTTGAATATCGATGTGCTGATGACTAGCCGCGCTATGCTAATGCTCTGGGCTTCTACCAGACCGCAGCGAGCAGCGAACAGCCAATAGCGAACATCACAGCCCTGCTAATATGAAATAGATGTTTCTGTGTCATTACAGAGGTTTTCCTTTTCCAAACAAACTGGAACGAGGTCCCGCGAGGACATCTGTTAGCAATGAGTATGCCGCGCAACTCTAATCTTTTGAACGCTTAAGCGGAAGATTTTGAGTCGGGAGCACAGATCTTCTTATGTGGTTCACCAGTCCTGATCATACTGTCAAATGTTAGTGGAAACCACGACCTAAATTGCTAGTTCACACAATTACATTTAGACCTCAAGTGCCAGAGAGAAAGACTGGATTACAGTGACTTAGACACTCTGTATTCAATTAAACAAAAACACTGAAAGAACATGCAGTACGCTACAGCTGAAGTGACATATTATTGAAAAGGAGGTGCTGAACATTATCCGATGTTAACCGCAGGACATAACGCTGTCAAATGCAACCAGAGACCCAATCTGCATTTGATGAAAAGGTGTCAGTTTCACTTCAAGAACTCGCAGTGGATACCTAGCCAACAAAAGCAGTTATTTTCAGTCCAATTTGCCGTACTTATATTCACATTTATGCATTTGGCAGACATTATTGTGACTCACATTGCATTCAAGCTGTATATGTTTTACAATGCATGCATTTCCTGGGAATTGAACCCATAATCTGCTAAAACAGAGCGCATTGCTCTGTTTTAGCAGCTTTTACTTTTAACAGTCACATTTTATAGATAATTTAGGCTTAATTTAAGAGAACAGTATATGTCAGAGTGGTTAGCATACATGTTCTGTCATGTTGAGTTCTGGTGCTCATGTGGGCAATGCAGGTTCGAGTCTGTTTTTTGTTATTCATAGTGATATGTGTACTTGAGTTTTGAGTGTCCAGCAAAATAGCGTTTGCCACTTGAACAAGAAAAGCTAACAGAACTATTCTGTTGTGCAAGGGGTTATATAAGTATATTCGATTCCACACACATTGGAATCACTGGAATTGCGCTCTCAGGAAACAGCGTTTATAAAATGTATCACATCTTGAATTTAGACAAGAGCCGTGGATGCAGGCCTCTGATGACGACTAACACTAATCACAAGGTTAATTCACCCACCACATGACATTTAGACCAATTACGGCTGACAGTCAAAAGGCTAATGTACCGCTCCGCTGAAAAATGATATGAAGAATATTAAATGAAGAGGCAGAAATGTATAGTTAAGATATTAATAAAGTAGAAGGGTTGGAATAAACAGATGCAGTGCACACGGGATCCTGAGAGAGCGTATTAGCATCAATTACCTAATCAACTCTCCTGATCTTAACGCAATCAGTCTAGAAAATGAGACAATGGCTATGTTCAGAATAGCATACAACCTCTGTGAAACTCAAGTTTCTGATAGTAGCAAGTAGTCTGATTCTTGAATAAATCATTCAAAACAGTTTTGTGAATTGCATCAACTGATTCATTGTAAAAATTTGACTCAAAAGAATGAGTCAATTAAAAATTGAACATTGCCACTTTAATGAATGTTCCAGTCGAGATTTTTAGTGAATAGCTCAGTTTTGGTCGGTTTCTAGCACAAAGCTTTTAAGACGACTTGGAATAGTCAGAAGAACTATTTTTTATAGCTTTATGTACTTTTCTTGGCTCATTTATTGTAATTCAATGGGAAAAAAAAGCAACTAGTACAATTCATTAAAACTTCCCACTTGCACTGGGTTTGAAACAGCATGAGGGTGAGTAAATGATGACATAATTTCATTTTTGGCAAAAAATATTACTTTAATAGAGCGTCCACAGAGATTTAAAACGCCTCTACAGCACAAAGTACAAAAACATGGTTTGAAAACAAATTTAAAGCAGTGGCAAAGAGAGCGAATGGAGAAACAAAGAACAGAGAGACTACAAAAAAAGCGATAATTCACAGAGAGAAAAAAAGCAGAATCTCACGAAATAAAGCGCTAGGGAAAGAAACGAAAGATGGCTAGGAAGAAAAGGAGAGTGAAAGAATGGAGAGAGAGTGTGTGTGTGTCAGTAATGAGATCACTGCAGGGTGGGCTGTCTAATGGTAATGTAAAGGACTAGCTAGAAAGACAGTGTGAGAGACGCAGAAAAGAGAGAAGACGAAGGACGTGCTTACAGAGGCACAAAAAGCGAAAGGAAGACAGCTGGCCGGTACTCAGCTCTCACACACATAAGGCTCGGACACACGACTGTACGCGGACAGAAGGCCGACTGAAGACCGTGCCAAGAAGATAAGTGGAAGAGGTCTGGGGGCAGGAGTGTGTGTGTGTGTGTCTTTGTGTGGAAGTGTGTTTGATGAGTGAAAGAAACAGCAGGGTCCCTCTATCATTCAGCCTTTGGCTCTTTAGCAGCGCTTCAGTCCTGAGCCAGCCCAGGAAAGCTTGAGATCCCTCCTAAAGAACTGTGAGGCTTGCTCTGAATAGCAGAATGAAGTCACTTGCTCTCTTTTTGTCTCTGCTGCTTCAATTGGAGAGGTCAACCAGGGGTCATGGCACCAAAAATGTCAAACTGAATCTAAAAATGGTCAAAGAGCACAGCTAACCAAAACACAGCGTTATAAAGTTTAGTAGCACAGACATCAAGTATCACTATTGTTAAGATCTGAGACTATAAATTACAGGATTCTTAACATTCAAATACAAGAATAATACTAAAAGGTTATTCTACCATTGTGATATTTGAAATCACCAACCTTGTTGGTCTATAAAGGGATTGCATCAACTCGAAGAACCCAGTTCTTCCTTGTCTAATCCAAGAACAGGCTCTTTGGAAAATCAGGGCAAGCCGATCTTCAATATGTGCTCTCGCAGCTCCTAATTTCAACAGCCAATCAGAGTCTCCCACTATTGGCAGGAGGCAAATTGAAGTTGAATTGCCCAGTGTACAGTAACATGATTAGGAAGATTGCTCGCAATCTCGCTGAGAGTTAGCAAGGTGGCACTGAGGGTGCAACACCATCTGCAATCACAGCAGACAATAATGATTACTGTAATCTATCAAGAAGCATCTGCTGATAAAACTGCTTTCACGACTACAAAATGTCTGAAAATAGTGGTTTAAAATGTGATATTACTGTTACTTTTCGCAAACAGGCTACAAAAGAGGGTCTAAAAGTCTTAAAAATTTTTTATATATAATATATAATAGATATATTAAATATAAATAAACATTTAATTACTAATTATTGAAAATATTTTGTAATATATGGGAATAATAGTCATTATATGTCACACTGTATCATATTTGTCTAAAGTCACTACAGTGATATGAGACAGATGGAAATAGACAAAGCATTCAATTTACAGGCAGATTGATGCTAATTCAACATGACATTGAAGGAGGAGTGAGAAATTGTTATGATGATTGAAACGCATGTTCTATTGTCTTGCTCATTTGTGTTCAATGTAATTGAAGCTTCCTTACAACACTGAAACCAAGAGGAACATTTAAACAAATGCATCTCGTAACTGTTTGTATCTGGCAGCAGATACTGTATTGTCCTCAATGGCTGATCTTTTTTCTTTCTTTCTTTTTTTTCCAACTAAAATACTCTGGAGCCAGAAAATCAAGGATAACAACACACCACACTAAATATGAAATTAAAAGAAGAAAAGCTTGGCTTTTATAAAAAGCGTCCAATTCAAGTAATTATGAAACAGCAGGAGAAAAGTATAACCTCAGCCTACGACATTGCAGATACACCAATTTGTGTTGCCGCACAACAGCAGAATTTGTTGTAGTGTTGCAGTATGTCGAGAAATGCCACCAGTATGAAAACCAATGTGCCGGATGACCCCTTGACCTTGAAAAAACAAATTAACACATAACTGCCGGGCAAGTTTTGCTTAGCGGAGCAAACTCTAGTGAGCGTTTTTGCCGCTGACAGGCTGTTTCTAAATGACTCATTAAGTTTCTGCTAAAGTAAAAATGATCTCTACCTATCTCTCTAAGGAGAGTGTGGTATAGACATCTGGAGAGAGAGGAAAGACTCTAAAACCGATTATGTAAATATATGAAATCAACATCAGAGTTCTCTGCATGGTTTTAAGCCAATTTGTGTTAAGATGTGGTCAGATTAACGAAATATTAATGAAATTTCATGGGCAAAAAAGGTCTTTTGTCAAATGTTAGTAGTGTAGAGTATGAAGCTCAGCTCACACAGAAGTCACCTTCAAACCAAGCAGCTTTCTTTTGGTTTACGTGACAAATCCGTGTGACCAAATGCAAAAATCTGCGTTGGGAAATCTTTTGCTCTCAGGTGAAATTCCCGATCGTCACGAGTGTGACGTTATCGAAAGATTTTTAGCTTTGAAAAAAGTGTAACATGTCAACATGGCAAAGAAAACTGTGTCAAGCCATTTCATGGGATCTTTAAAAATGCATACCGCTACAGTACATTTCAGTGAGCATATGCTAGTTTTGTGTGTATTCTCATGAGACGGACATGGTTTTATTCTGAAGTAGCTACAGAAGTGCTGGAAAGCATGTTACATGTTAAAGCTTTTCTTCTCCCCTTCACCATTTCCATCTCTCTTTCCTGCTGTGTTCCCCAGACAATAATGCACGTCTTCAGCCATGGCTCATTACGGACCAAATCAAAAGGACGACACGGTAGAATCAGGAAGCTACTGTACATGCTGGGACAGATAAACACGTTAAAGGGATAGTTCACCCAAAAATGAAAATTCGAACCCTAACCAAACAGTTGTGAGGAACCACTGACTTCCATATAGAAAAAATACACACAAATGTTTGGTTACAAACATTCTTCAAAATGTCTTCAAGAAATTCATACAGGTTTGGAACATGATGACCATTTTCATTTTTGAGTGAACTATCCCTTTAAAGCCACCAACCCAGATGTTCCCCAGCACATCAAAGATTTTAGCAACTAGCACATCAGACAGCACCTTAGACCACTAGGGATGCGAAGAACAAAATAAAGGTGTTAGCTAAGCTAACTAGCAGACACAGCTGCATGCTTAGTCCACTAAACTGCAGTTTCTTTCATGTGCCGCAGTCAGCTGCAGATCACGGCTGCGTCCCTGCTCCAGTCCCGAACACATCCACCATGTCAGCGATGATGTCAATGTCGAGGAGATTGGGATGGGTGCCCAGAAACTCACTTAACCAGTTCAATGAGACATTTGTCCAATTAGGGTCTCAATTGGCTGCCAGAAGGAAGACACCTGAACCGTTCTTCCAAGCCCTGTCGGAACACAGTCCAAACTAAATGCTGATTAGCTAACGAAGCAAGATGACAGGAATCGGTTTGGTCATGCGTGCCCAATGCGCTGTTTGTGGTTCAGATGTTAATGCCACCATAAACAACATATAAAAACAGTGTTGGGGAGAAGCTACCTAAAATTAGCCATGCTAATAACTACATTTCTGGTTGCACTTTATTTTACAGTATATGTTATCCAAAGTATTGGGTAATATAACCTAACTACATGGGTTAAGGTTAGGTTTAGGGGTAGGTTCAGGGTTAGTACCTAGTTATTACCCAGTTATTGCAATTAGTATAAGTAGTACATAGTATGTACACGGCGAACAGGACTGTAAAATAAAGTGCTATCACATTTCTCATGGAGAATGATAGTGCAGCTATTTTCAAAATGGTATAGTCAGCTAGTTTCTCCAACAACTAGCAACGTGGCATGATATGACGCTACATTGCTGGTTTTTATATTGTTGATGAAGCTTTTAGTCACACAAATCATGGAAATAATCAAACGTGCTCTTCTAAATTGTCCTTGCTCACTCAATTGTAGAGTTCAGAAGTCTGATTCATGTTACTAAATCGGTGAACATGTATAATCATGTAAAATGAATCACCAATTCCCAAAGCAACAATTTCTTTTCTTTTTTTTTTTTTTTTTTGGAGCAAAATACACTAGCATTGAAAAGAATACACTAAAAATACACTAGGGTCAGAACGATTTAAAAAAAAATATATATTTGATACATTTTTAATACATATATTGGTGATCAAAAGAGACATCTTTACATGTTCAACACCTCATCTATCACTTATAAATTTTAGTGCTGTCAAATCAATTAATCACAATTAATTGCATCTAACAGAAAGTTTATTCATATGTGTGTGTGTGTACAAATCTTTATGTTAGATGTGATTAATCGCGATTAATCGATTTGACAGCACATTTTTTTATTTTTTTTTAAGCTTTCTAGTTTTATTATTTGCATTTACTGTAAATTTATTATATTTTAATGCTGCCACTCTGATTAAGATCCTTATTAATTTACAAATAAATCAAATAATCTGATATTTGGTTAAATACTTAGCTTAACTTAAATTAATTTAGCTATATTCGCTATATTTTTAAAGAGCAGCGTGACTGTTGTTTATCTACTTAAATTATAAGTAGCTTGTGGCTTGGAAAACTAAGTTTCAAAGTAGCTTTCCCAACACTACATAATGCAGACATAGAATCCTTTCCCTTTGGGGATTTTTGCATGAGTGGAATTACCATGTAGGTCATGCAAACTACTCATATCACAGTACTTATTATACCACCAATTAGAAAAGAAGGATGTCTAATGGGGGCGCGTATAATTAGCCCAGGTGCTCTTTTCAATTGACTTTTTTTTTAGTAAACCTGAGTCACACCGTTTCCTTCAGTCCCACAGTTCACGATGCCTGCGCTCTGATTGGATTAATGTAGTTCAGATGGTGTGACCATCTCAAATCAGCACTAATCTCCCAGTGGGATAACTTTAAAGATCTAATTTTAGCATGCGGTCTTTTCCTCTCAAACAATATCAAAGAGAAAAGCAACCCTCTGGGGCTGATCGCTCCTAACGTAGTCCCCCTCCTCTTAGGAAGACCGCACTCTCCCCTGAGATTTGCACTTAAAACACAATATAAACTTTACTTCACGCCCTATAATTAATCTGACGCAATTCTGCTAACAGAGGCTGATATTTTCAATAGCAAAATATGAATATCATATATGCTTACAAATAAGATGTATACACAGTAATATTAATTTAAATGTTAAGTAAGTATTATAATTGTAGAACTGCATGTTTGAATATAAAATCACATGCTATCAGATAAAAAATTCTATAAAAAAATCAGATGCTATCATGACCTCTAAGTAAAATGGCTGAATGGGACGTTGAATGCAACTGATTTTCATTCTGCTGTCCTTGCCACCCTTATCTGCCAAAATCCCGCTGAGGTGAACAGTATCCCTGCTCTGCCACCCATCAGCTCAGAGGGCACTGCCACTGGTGTAAGGTCGGGTGCCTATAACACACACAATACTGTAACATTTTCTGGCAGTAAAAAGAAGAACAGCACAATATAGCAGTGACCATTTGAGAAAATACTCATGCTTATTTTTTTACTGACAGAAAAGTACAATGGAAATACTATGGTACAGTGATGGCATCAGACAGTAATATCAAGTTCTGTGATACTGTATATACTTAAGTATACACTATAGGTTAAATTCATATTCATATATCATGGTACATCTAATTTTTTTTATAAATAATAAATAAAAATAAAGGTAATAATAATCATAATTCCATGATGTCCCCAAAAATGAAAAATACTTCTGAATTTCTACTTTAAATGATAACATTTTGATGCTCAGTTTCACGTCAAGCTGTTTCACTAAAAGTTTAAAGGGTTAGTTCACCCAAAAATGAAAATTCTGTCATTAATTACTCACCCTCATGTCGTTCCAAACCCGTGAGACCTTCGTTCATCTTCGGAACACAAATTAAGATATTTTTGATGAAATCCGAGAGCTTTCTGATCCCTCCATAAACAGCAACGTCATTGCAACTTTCAAGGCCCAGAAACGTAGTAAAAACATTGTTAAAATAGTCCATGTGACGAGAACCCAGAAGCGCTGTACTGTGTTTACTACGTGAATAGCGTAGGAGATCTGACACAGAAGAGAAGAAATTGTTGAATAAAGTCATCATTTTTTTTTTTTTTTTTTAGCACAAAAAGTATTCTCGTCGCTTCATAACATTACAATTGAACCATTGTAGTCACATGGACTATTTTAACGATGTCTTTACTATCTTTTTAAGCCTTGAAAGTTGCAATGACGTTGCTATGATGTTGCTGTCTATGGAGGGATCAGAAAGCTCTCGGATTTCATCAAAAATATCTTAAGTTGTGTTCCGAAGATGAACATCTTACGGGTTTGGAACGACATGAGGGTGAGTAAATAATGACAGCATTTTCCTTTTTGGGTGAACTAACCCTTTTGGGATAAATAATTATCAGCGCTTACATTTACATAATCACTGGTTGACCAAATCATTGACCCAAATGTATATACTGTTACATCCTTAGTACAAATTATTACGACGTTTTCCGAATCCTGCAAACTAATAATCAATCTCAAAGTCCAGTAGATGGCTGTAAATGTTGCTTACATTCAACAATATCCAATTTTTCACTACCTAAACCAGTGGGACAACATTTCAGAAAAGGATTGTAAAAATGACTAATGCTAGAACTGTTTAACCTACAGTCGCTTGCTGAAATGAGGACAATATCACCGTGGGTCAGCACAGGGTCTGCTTTCATTAATTCATTCAAAGGGCTTTTTCCTCAACTTGTGTGTCCGGCTACTAGTCCAGCTACAAGAGCCAATGCTGAAAAAGTCCCAGTATCTGCTTTACCACGATACAGAGAGAGAGAATGATGAGAGAGAGGAAAGAGTACAGCAGGGGACTCTGTCGATTGAATGGGGAATTGGTGTATGTGTGTGAGAGTGAGAGAGAGAGCAAGAGGCAGGGAAAGAAAGAAAAAGAGAGTGGTGGGTTTGCTCTTTGGGAAAGGAGCCAATCCAATTACAGGCAGCAGTGCAAGCCCGGTTTCTTCAGCTGAGCTAAATTTCACATTTCATCAGTCTCTTCCCTTCTCTTGCTGCCACTGTGCTATGCTTTCCCCCTCTTTCTCTCATTCCCTCCCCCTCCTCTTGCAGGTGGAGGGCAGGAATAGGCAGATCATGCAACCGACTCCATTCTTCAAAGAACGAGCCACAACCACTCACCCCTGTGCAACAATATATCACCTACAGAGCATCAAAATCCTGTCAGTCTATAGGTTAACATCAACATGAGAGCAACTAGGGCCATGCCATTTAGCTAAAATTGAAAATTATATTTTGAAAATTGTAAAATGAAAAAAATAGCATTATTTATAAATATATACATATTCAAATGATCATAAAAATAAATTATAGGTGCTATTAAAACGTCTTAACACTTTCATACTGGTGAATCTGGAGACATTAGGAATCGTCATGGCCAAATAAAAAGCATATGCAAATAATCACATTATCAGTGATGCTGCTTAATTTTAGATGACTAGCAAACTCATAGATAATATACGGTGAATATTATTAAATAGTTAATAGCTGGAACACAGCCAGACAGCTTGAGTTGCACAGTGAAGGCAAAGGCTCATGGAGAAAAATCTCACAAATACCAGCTTCCTGAGCTCTCTGGACTCGTTTGTGTATTCTCCAAGAGACACAGTTTTTGGGGCTGCGATAGCTCTCTAACCTCTCCAAAACACACAAGCTCTCATAAGACTGTCTCATCCTCTTCCTGCGACACTGTTACGCCCCGTGCAGATGTGACCGAATCCTCAGGGTTTGCAGAGACTATCGCAAGATACTCAGCGTTTCCATCTAGGGTAATACCTCCCTAATCTCACCATATCTGTACGTCTCATTTTCCTCTCTGGCCACTAGGGCGGCGATAATACACACAGGCTGACATTCAGCAAAGAGCTTGAGGCTAGACAAACATGCCGCGGCAGCACTTCTAAGAGCACAGCGCTGTCGGCCTAATTTGATTGTACCAACCGAGAGGAGAAAAAAAAATAACATTAATTAATAAGCCACTAAAACAAGAGGATTACAGAAAGCGAATGCCTCCGATGCCACTTCCTGATTGCAGTGCTGATTCAATTATAAATTAATTAATCAAGGCGCAAAACACAATTTGGACGTTGCTGTGCTACCGGCATGAAACAAACACTCGGTTTGACTCTTTGACATTGTCCGTTCTCCCTGGCGTCTGGGAAGGCAGCTGTTATTTGTGTGTGTTTGTAGGGGGGCAGGTGGGAATGAGGGACAAACCCAGCGTTTGTAGAGCAGGTCTCTCTCTGTCTTCATCTCTTTGGTGTCTCCTTCAGCTGCTGTGGGGTGAGGACAGGAGGTGGGCATGCCTGTTCCTGCTCGTCTAACAGGGCCTAACCTGTCACTCATCACTGTCGTGTCCCAAAGGAGGTATGAGTCCCAATAGCAGCTGACAGACCCCTAGTCATCTTCATAATTGCGTATTGAAGGTAGTCTCATCTTGTTACCAACCACAGCATTTCCATTAGCCACATGCTAACATGTCAACACTTACTAAACTGCCAGCTCAGTAAAGGGCAAACATTTTGAACCACACAGATAGATCTGTAGTCAACATGAAATCTAAATATTTCAGTGCATGTTTACTGTATATTAGTGTTGTAATTTTTGAACTAAAACCATTCAAAATTATTTTCAGTAATTTAAATAAAGCTGAAATTAAAGCTAAATATTAAATGAAAATGTACAAAAAACTAGCCACCAGGGCAGAACCCAGAGAGCTAAATTTCCCCCTAGGGCCATTTTCCTGGTTGTTTTCGCACCCAAAACTCTGAAGTAACTCACATGTCCTGCCACTCTGGTTTTTGTGTGGGACTTTTATTCTGAAGCCACAAAGAATGCCTGAGCACACAGCGCTCCCATTCTCCGTCTTCATTAGTTTACGGTTTGTTTAACAGTCCTGTCTAACATGTCATTAGATAGAACTGTTATACAAAGAAAGTTCCAGTATACGAAAAGTGTTTGCTGTGTGGTTGAAGACAGGTGTTTCCACATGCGTTTGGCCAATCAACATACACTTACGTCACTACTAGTTCCTATTGTGCTGGGTTAGACCAGACTCTGAAGTAGGAGCTAATTTAGTTCCCCCAAAAGGCATTCCTAGAACTAAAATCATTCCCAGTTCCTGCGGTGTGAACACAGCAAAAAGCGAGTACTTTATTTCAGCCAATAGTTATAGGAACTATGAAAACGTTCCTCTGATACAAAAGCCTCTTTAGAGTGGAAATAAACATATCAAAATAGATAAAGTTATTTAGTTATTGTTCTATGCTAACACCTCCGTTAAATACTCTTGATAGAAGTTGAGTGATGGTTTCTTGTCTATTACACTACTATTACCAACCAAAAGATATGTTTAACACATTATCTTAATGCTATTTACCTGAAAGATATTATAATTAAGCATCTGATAACCTTATACTCTCAACAGCATTTGGCTCTTGTGTCTAACATCCTTTCCTTGGGTTTGGCTGAGAAGACATTCTATAAAAATTTATAGACTTGGGAGGTAGACAGGAACCCCTGAGGTCACTTTAAGCTGCCCATTATGGACGAGAAAGTGAACAGAACCAGAAGAATCCTACAAAAAGGTATTAAATATTTAGGCAAAAAAGTTTCTGGTTCCCTCTTTTCCATCTATACTTTTAAATGAGGCCAGTAGAGCAGTTCAAAGTGGTGCTCCTCCAGAAGACATCATTAATAACTAACGTGACACACTGTTTGCGAACAAAACCGTTTGCTTGTATCTTAGGTTACAGATCTAGAACTTTTCCATTTAAATCAAACATTTCCAACTCCGTAAAACGTCTCAGCTTTCAGAGCCACAACATTCAATCCACCGCTGAGTTAAAACTCCTGCACTCAAGACTCACCTTTTTCAGTCGTCCACTCTTGGTGCCAACAAAAGCCACACAGTAGCCATTATAGACGTAGGAGGTCACCGAGGTCATGCGGTCCCGGCTTTCCGTATAAAGCGTGTGTCCGGTCACCAGCTGAGAGCCGCCGAGGGGCTGGTTGATGTCCAAACCGCAGAAGGAGTCATCAATAGGGACAGGCTACAGGAGGAGAAAGGTCAACCGAGAGTCAGCAGTTTGCTTGGAATCAAAAAGTCAAGGTCGGTTTGGTTGTTTATACAGGCATCAGTAGGAGGGTGAAAAGGTTGCACTGATTTTAAATACAGAGAAGCACAAATCACATTAACCGACCCAGCGTCATCAGTTTGTTATGTTGTCAAGTGAAGGTAAGAAATGGATCCGGCAACACTAAAGGTTGATTTTAGTACAAAAAAAAATTAATCAAAATTTTGGGTTTTTTTTCTCACTCTCCACATGCTGAAAAAATAATAATGCAGATATTCATGATAAAGGGACAATAATTGTGAAAATATATTTGATAAAGATTAAAAGCAATTTCAAGCACTCACCACTCAAAAGTTTTTTTTTTTTCCAGCAAGGATAATGACAACAGATTTCTAAATGCACAAAATTTTAAGCAGCACAACCATTTTTTAAAATGTTGATGAGAATTCTTGAGCACCAAATCAACATATTAGAATGATTTCTGAAGGATCATGTGACAATAAAAGCTTGGAGTAATGATGCTGAAAATTCAGCTTTGCCATCACAGATTTAAAATAACCATTTTCTACTTCAATATATTTATATTCAATATAATTAAACTTAACATTTAAAAAATCTTGCTGACCCCAAACTTTTGAATGATTGTCTTCAAAATATGTGTTTCCTGGCATGGAAATTAAATTTTTAGAAAACATTCCTTGTCATTTCAGGGTTTTCAGTGACTGTGGGATTCAGTGTAATCACACTATAAACTGATGATATTAACTGATTTGGGTTTGCAGTGAAGGCCAGAGAATACTGACTCTTGTTCAGTTTCTGAGGGGAGACAGTAACTGAACCATTGAGTGTGGTTTCCCAAGCCAGCCACTTGGTTTTCTGTTCAGCTGGGCAGACATGTTCCCGCTCTGCTCTGGTGAGTCCTGCCGAGCTCCTAGACTGCCTCATTACCCTGTGCTATGAGAATAGTGTAGCTCACCCCAGCTGGGAACGAAAGCACATTCACACACACTTACACACTCCACCTGCAGAAAGCAACACCTATACAGACGAGACTGGGGCTGAAACCACAAACACACAGTGTATAACTTCTATAGTGCATAATAGCTCTATAATAGTTTTTACCAAATTTTAACTTTTGTTTTATTATTAGGGGTTCAAGCATGAAATGCTGAAACCCTATTGTAATTGTAAGGATTCGTAAAACGCATCGTGCAGGACAAACCGTAAGGCCTAGAGACTTGAAACCTGGCCAGATGGTAGGCCTCAATTTGGGGACAACCTATCAGAGTATGACCCCGATTGGCCCATAGGTGGCGCTACAGCAACCAAAAGTTCAAAATTGCTCATAACTCTTAGACCGTTTGTCCCAGGATCAAGTGTCGTATATCGTTGGAATCCTTGGCTCGAGGCGGACAAAATGGCTATCTCCGATTTGGATGTAGGCAGGGAAAATTTTCTGCTATGTCGGATTTTGTCCAAAACCTACTTTTGCGAACTAGTCCCTGGTTTTTCGCCCGATCGGAACCAAACCAGTCTAGGACAATTCTCTGGACTCTCTAGATCAATAATTATCAAAAAAAAGTTGAACTTTGCCATTTGGGTGGCTGTAACAGGGTCATTTAGAAAAGGGGCGTGGCAAAATACACTAAAAAGCCTATAAATCCCAAATGAAAACTCAGAACTTCACCAAAATTGATGAGCATATGTGTCAGAACATGCTGAGGAAGCATGCAGAGTTTCATGGAGATCGGACCACAGGTGGCGCTATAACTGGCAAAAAGCCTTCATTCTTATTAGGGGTTCAAGCATGAAATGCTGAAACCCTATTGTAATTGTAAGGATTCGTAAAACGCATCGTGCAGGACAAACCGTAAGGCCTAGAGACTTGAAACCTGGCCAGATGGTAGGCCTCAATTTGGGGACAACCTATCAGAGTATGACCCCGATTGGCCCATAGGTGGCGCTACAGCAACCAAAAGTTCAAAATTGCTCATAACTCTTAGACCGTTTGTCCCAGGATCAAGTGTCGTATATCGTTGGAATCCTTGGCTCGAGGCGGACAAAATGGCTATCTCCGATTTGGATGTAGGCAGGGAAAATTTTCTGCTATGTCGGATTTTGTCCAAAACCTACTTTTGCGAACTAGTCCCTGGTTTTTCGCCCGATCGGAACCAAACCAGTCTAGGACAATTCTCTGGACTCTCTAGATCAATAATTATCAAAAAAAAGTTGAACTTTGCCATTTGGGTGGCTGTAACAGGGTCATTTAGAAAAGGGGCGTGGCAAAATACACTAAAAAGCCTATAAATCCCAAATGAAAACTCAGAACTTCACCAAAATTGATGAGCATATGTGTCAGAACATGCTGAGGAAGCATGCAGAGTTTCATGGAGATCGGACCACAGGTGGCGCTATAACTGGCAAAAAGCCTTCATTCTTATTAGGGGTTCAAGCATGAAATGCTGAAACCCTATTGTAATTGTAAGGATTCGTAAAACGCATCGTGCAGGACAAACCGTAAGGCCTAGAGACTTGAAACCTGGCCAGATGGTAGGCCTCAATTTGGGGACAACCTATCAGAGTATGACCCCGATTGGCCCATAGGTGGCGCTACAGCAACCAAAAGTACAAAATCGCTCATAACTCTTAGACCGTTTGTCCCAGGATCAAGTGTCTTATATCGTTGGAATCCTTGGCTCGAGGCGGACAAAATGGCTATCTCCGATTTGCTCGCCCTTCAGGCGCCAATTTCGAGTAAATTGCATTTTTTTGAAAAAACTATTTTTGCAAACTTCTCCTAGGTTTTTTGCCCGATCGGAACCAAATCACTGCAAGAATATTCTCTGGAGTCTGACAATCAATAATCATCCAAAAAATTGTAAATTTCAATTAACGGACGATAAGGGGAACCAAAATCTTTGATGGTACCAGGGCCACTTTTACAAAACGGTTATAAATTGTGAACGGAAAGAGATTTTTTTGCTAAACTTGGGATACATCTTCCTGAGCTCAATCTGAGATTACATGAAAAAAATCGCAACAATTGGCCACTAGGTGGCACTATAAAACGGTTATAACTTGTGAACTGAAAGAGATATTTTCGCAAAACTTGGGACACATGTTCATGAGCTCATTCTGAGGTCACGTGAAAAAAAATCATGACAATTGGCCACTTGGTGGTGCTATAAAATGGTTATAACTTGTGAACGGAAAGAGATATTTTCGCTAAATTTGGGACACATGTTCATAAGCTCAATCTGAGTTGACATGAAAAAAATCGTGACAACTGGCCTCTTTGTGGTGCTATAACAGTGAAAAAAATCATGAAAATAGCTATAAGCGCACCCAACCGTTAGTCTACTGAAAATTGGCATGCAGTGTCTTTGTCCAGGGTGCCATGATAGTCTATGAGAACATTGGTGTATCTCAAAAAACTCAGTACATGTCACTGGCACAATGCCTTGAAGGAGCCTTAGAAGTTTCAAGCCCGTGTTTTTTTCACAGGAGGGACCTCCTAAGAATCCTTGCCGAGTCCAACAATACCAAACATGCCAGGTTTCGCCTTATAGTTTTTGTAAGTGTCATTTAGAGCTTTAAAAAATTGTGGTTATCTTCAAAGCCGTTAGTCTGATCGAGACAACAAAGTGCTGAAACCCTACTGTAATTGTAAGGATTCGTTTCAATTAACGGTCGATAAGGGGAACCAACATATTTGATGGCACTAGGGCCACTTTTACTAAAACGGTTGTAAATTGTGAACGGAAAGAGATTTTTTTGCTAAACTTGGGATACATCTTCCTGAGCTCAATCTGAGATCACTTGAAAAAAATCGCAAGAATTAGCCATTCGCCGAGCCCCGCCCCCCTTAGTTACTGTTGCTACGTCCGACAAACAAATGGTCAAACACGACCAGCACGACAGATTGTCATGACGGGAAGAGGTATACCCGTGCGTGTCAGTGACCTTTTTTGGAGCAATACCTCCGCGATATCTTCCAGATCGAGGCAAAAGGGGTTACAGTATGCAGTGGAGGGATATATTCAAAATATTAAAATACGCAATGAAGGAGACACGACTACTATCGAGGCTAATGCTTACCGGTCTCAATCGAAATCTGAGAAACCCCATGACAATCGCAAAAAAATCTCTAATACCCACGCAATCGACATAAACACACTTGCAGACGGCATCTTGGAAGTTTGTGATCAACCAACATCCGTAGGCATCGTAGACCTCTTCTTCTGTCTTGATTTTCTCCGATTTGTTGCAGACAATCGCAGTTATCTGAGCTGTTAGCTATATTTTGCTCATTTTTATTAGCAAATTTGATCTAATTTTTTTTGTTCCAGTTCAACCCTGCTAACGTTATGTGCTTTGTTCTTGGGGAAGGGAAAAACTAACGTTAGGGTTGCCAAATGTCCCGTATTTTGGGCATAATTTATTTGTTATAATTAATAATGCATAATTTATATCTCCCTTGTCCTGTTTTTTTTACTGCAAAGCTGATCACTGACTGATACAGCAGCAGTGCTGATCACGACACCTGTTATCGTCCTATCAATAATAATAATATATAATATATTATGATATAATTTATCATTATTTAGGGACAAATCATTGTTTGATTTACCGCTCCGAGCGGGACTTTCAATGTCAGCATTTTGATTTTGGCAAATCAGTTTAGGCGAATGCAAACAACGTGATTATTGATTCCAACATCCACCCACGCAAGAAAACGTGCAACCTACCTGAGTGAATAATACGCTGATTTACTGCTCAATAAATATTTTTATCGATGTAGAAAACTGTGATGAATAGAAAGTTTCAGAGTTTTCTGAAATAGAAAGCTTTTCTAACGTTATAAATGTCTATACTGTCACTTTCTTAAAAAATCTTACTGACCCCAAATTACTTTTACCGGTTCTTTGTTGCAAGCTTTATGCCTGCGGTCGTGCGCTTGAGTACGGCTGTATTACGTAAACGCTCATTATCCTGTAGGCTATATAGCCTATTTAAGTAATTCAATTAATATAAAGGGGCGATTTTTCCACTAATGGCTTAAATGAATAACTATAGTCGACTAGAAAATTATGAAAATAGAAAAACTTGGGACACATGTTCATAAGCTCAATCTGAGTTGACATGAAAAAAATCGTGACAACTGGCCACTTGGTGGTGGTATAACAGAGAAAAAAATCATGAAAATAGCTATAAGTGCACCCAACTGTTAGTCTACTGAAAATTGGCACGCAGTGTCTTTGTCCAGGGTGCCATGATAGTCTATGAGAACATTGGTGTATCTAAAAAAACTCAGTATACATCATTGGCACAATGCCTTGAAGGAGCCTTAGAAGTTTCAAGCCAGTGTTTTTTCAAAAGAGTGACCTCTTAAGACTCCTGAATCCTTGCTAAAGTCCAACAATACCAAACATGCCAGGTTTCGCCTTATGGTTTTTGTAAGTGTAATTTAGAGCTTTAAAAAATTGTGTTTATCTTCATAGCCGTTAGTCCGATCGAGACAACAACAAAAAAACAAAGGAAATTTGAAAACATATGTAAATAGCTAAACAATAATGCCAAAATGTTAAAATGATGATAGGAACTGACAAAACAATGAATTAAATCCAATCAATTTCACCCATGGATCATTTTGATGCTCTCACATGTTTGAAACGAACAATGATGGATTGTGATGAAATTTGTTTTGAATTGGGACTGGCGAATCCCCGTCCATACTGTCAATGACCATTCGCAAAGACCCGCCCACTTTAGTTACTGTTGCTATGTCTGACAAGCGACGCCACTCTCACACCACACCAAGTTCTCACGCAGTGAAAAATACATTGCGGATAAGAGAGGAGACTGCACGCTGACAGACAAGTACTTTTGATATGAAACAAATGGCGCTTTTCCACTACACAGTACCAGCTCGGCTCGGCTCGGCTCGACTCGGCTTTGTTTGGTTTTCCACTGTGTAAAAGTTGTACCTGTACCTGCTTCCAGGTACTTTTTTTCGTACCACCTCCGGCGAGGTTCTAAGCGAGTTGAGGCGATACTAAAATGTGACGTGAAAACACGGCAGACTGCTGATTGGTCAGAGAGAATCTTCACTATTCACTGCGTCATCATTGCACGTGCCAGACGGAGTATCCTGAATAAAAAACAGCAAAAACAAAAACATCCAAAACCAGCATACACTCGATTTCCTCCATTGTCCTGTGTGTGTGGCAGCGGATGTATCTCGCGTAGAAGATTAAGTCACGGCAGTTTCCTGCGGCGTCGCTATGACAACCAGGTACTATTGTGGAGGTACTATCTGCAATGGAAAACGGAGCGAAAAGCGAGCCGAGTCGAGTTGAGTTGAGCTAGTACTGGTAATGGAAAAGCGTCACAAGTCTCACCTTTCAAACGTGGTCATTTTTTAGAGACATTTAAACAATAAATACCGTTTTGTGACTCTTTAATGTGTCTGACAAATCGCTGTAGACTCGAGGCTCAGATAAAGCTGCTCGTGAACCGATCATCTCTTCCTTCTAGTTAATTTATAGCATTAAAATAAACATGAATGAACATAAAAGGAATGTTGTTTTAAAGTGCTAAGACGTCAGCACACTTTGTTTTTCAAATTTAAATCCTCCAATGTTAATCTACTAACTCTCCTGACTGCTTTGTTGGACAAAATGGCGGATTATGATTAGTCAGATCGCCTGTCAATTAATCTCCCTGCGAAGGGTCAATTGAGAATGCCCGTGCACACAATCCTGATCTAATCGACAACTTTGCAGTTGCACATAGGAAAGCCCGGAAAATCCCGCTATAATGTAAGAGAGCATCTTTTTTATGTATTTGGACCTAGGCCTAACAATGTGTTATGGCGCGCTGTCACCAGTGTCACCAGTGTTTTTTTTTGTTTGTTTTTTGGTGAGTGTAGGCTCCTCCTGATTTTGTTAGTCATCTCATCTCTTATATGCTGTGTATGATCATATCCTGCCCTATTCATGGTAGCCTACTCGCGGACATTGCATCATCAATATCATCAATTGCGTCATCAAGGGGCCCGCCTTGATAATCCTACTTAAGGGTCCGGTGTTGGCTCGTTACGCCACTGAATATAATTGTCTAAACTCCTTATCAAAATTACATATTTACAACAAAATTGACACATATATATATATAGGCACACTTTGAGTACTACTAATAAAAGTGGTGGAGATCTGGCAAGACTATAAGAAGACTCAGACGAAAAGGTGCTATAACTGTAAAAACGCTTTAAAACCATATATTTCCTATGGTAAACTGCCAGTATTGGCTGTAAATTGACTTTTTCATCTATGATGGCAGTTGTTAAATGCTTGCTAAATAAAACGTAATGTCTTTTGATGCTTGTGTGCTTAAAGGCGTTAACTGCTTGAACCCCGATAAATGCTGCTTGCAGCTTTAATTATTATTATTATTATTTATTTTATTTTTTTACAACCATGATGTAGAAGAGCCTAAAGGCCTGTTCACACCAGGATGAATTTCGCGCGCGATATTCGCCGACGTTTAACGCCTCGTGACTAAACAAAGGGCGCTAATGTGAGTGTGCACACCGACGCGAAAAACGCCACGCGTAAAAGCGTCATTTTTTAAAAAACGCCTCGGGTTCGTTTTTTTTATTTGACGCGCCGAACTGTCCGACCAATGAGATTGGCGCTTTTGCTCACGTGTCTGGAGCTTGTGAAGTTACAGTAAAACACAACTTGGGGGCGCTCAAACACAAAACGGTCTTGCCGAGCACACATACGAAACGGAGAAGAAGATATACGCCAAGTAGCGTCTTTACACTGTTATACTGTCTATGGTCTACACTGCCGGGAAGAAATAAGACGAGGAAGATGCAAGGCAAGATGAATGTAGAGCTTGTTGGTGTCGGAACATAAAGAACTATATGACAAACGCGACAGCGACTACAAAAATCTTGATAAAAGAGAACTGTTATGGAGTGGTATTGCACCTTGTGTACGGGGGTATTTCTGTTTTACATTAAGCGCCATCTAATGTCAGGGAATGAATTTGCATGTTCACTCGGCTCATCGTCAGCGAAAATCGCTTGGGTGTGAACACAAAAAACGCGTTGAAAAACGCTGGCGAATAACGCGCGCCGATATTCGTCCCGGTGTGTAGGGTGCTTAACCCTGGTTGAAAGACATACACTGTAAACTTGTCCCTCAAATCAGATTAGTTGATCGGAATGTTGTTCCAGGATCAACAATGATCCTGTTCACTGTCTGTGTATGTGTGTGTGTGTGTGTGTGTGTGTGTGTGTGTGTGTGTGTGTGTAAAATGCTAGCTATTAGTCTTAGCAAGGAAAAACCAAAAATATGCCATTCTATTCCAAAAAAAAGTAAATTCCTCCAATGTCTTTTCCAATACAGAATGCTGCTTAACACAATAGCTCATTTGAAATCAAAGGTGTGTCCACAGGTCCTAATGGGGCCAAAAGAAACACCAATATTTGTCCTTCCTTCTGTCTCTATTGCTCTCCCCTTGCACCTTCTCCTCTCTCTCAGACACACGCATACACACCAACTTAAACTAAAGAGATTGAAGCTTGTAAACATTTACAATCTAATGGGAGGGTCTATGGCCCATTTTTCATGTCACATGCAGCGTGGGCCACTATCAATCCCCATTTGGGTTGGGGCGGCGAGTTACAACACTCGGCGGCGTTTCGATTCAGGTCATCGGAGTTTGTGACTGACACTGGCCTCAAAGTGCCATGTAGAGTAAGAGGGATGGATACTGTGTGCTCGGTCATGATGCTGAACGCAGCAGTGCTCGTCCCCAACACTCCACAGCCCTTTAATATCAGCCTGGTCGACTACAGGCTCACGCTATAAAATCTTTACTGCCTCCCAGCCCTTCACAAGCTGGGGGACGGCAATAAAGCAGGGATGTAAATGCCTCGTACTCTGCAGATATTGTTCCAGCCCTTCTTCATCGTGTTTTCTTTTATTTTCGAATCTAAAAATAGATGCCTAGATCTGTTCTTCAAAAAACAGTTGGCATTTGACTACAAGATTTAAATTTGTATGCCAAGTCCTTTTTTAAAGAAAGTCAGTCCACTCTGTGTTCATCTTGGTAATGGCCCTCGGGCAGCTATGTTCTAGTCTTGCAAGTCCTATGCTAATGTACAGCAAAGGATTAATTCTACATCTTATATACTTCAAAGGGAAAAACCACATTTCCAAAACTGTTTGGCAATCGAACATTTCAATAACATCAAAATCTGGCATCGAAATGGTAACATAAATTGCTACTTTAGCTCAAATTAATGTAATTATTAAAAAATGTAGCAACCCAGTAGCAAAATGTATGTTTCTAAATTCATAAAATTTAACAATCAGTCAATATGATATTCATTTTTATTGGATGATAAATTATATAAATCTGGAGTGGACAGTACCAGGACTAGCACTTCAAAGTCTATGAGCCCACACATATTAAATGGCACAGCAAACTCGCCACCCTTTTGATGCCACCAAACTTTTTTACCCCCATTTCAGAAGTAGGAAAATATTTTTACAATGAAATAGTACTCCTCATACATTTTTGTTTGTTATTCAAGCTCAACTTACCTAAAAAAAAAAAATAAAAAAAAATAAAGAATAAATAAAATGCACATAGATTTCCATGATTTCCAAGCACCTCTACTGACAGAGTGTGAGCTTTTGAACATTCAGTGTCAAGTTTTGCCTCCCTTGTGCTCTCTGATATGAAACCATCTAAAATGCATGATATTCACACGCCAACCTTCATGCTCATCACTGGAACCCCTTTCCCATGACTACTGTTTCGGGTAGGGGGTTATTGTTCCATACACAAATCAGGACAAGGGTCGTTCCTTTGGAAGCCACCTGATCAATAGAGTGTCCTTAGATCACTGCTCAAACTGGCACAGCGATAGGCTTGATCAGGCAGCTTGATGAAACGTAACACCGGCTGAATGAGTGAATAGCATCAAAGGGCTGGATGTGAAGCAGCGAGCAGGTTGGCCAGGCAGGAAGACAGTTGCAAGCTGGGCTCTGTGATAAATCTTTCATTCGGTCTTCTTGGCTTATGACTTCTCTTCTTCCTCCTCTCACCCTCTATTTCTTGGTTTCACTTTCTCTGTGATTCAGCAGAGACACTGGAGCTGAAGAAACCAACCCGAAAGGCTGCACAGAGGCCATGTTTCCAGTGATCAAAAATAGCCTGAAATAACTGAAAGGAAATTAAATAAAAACATAACAGTAGGGGAGTTCTAGCTGTATGTTTAGGTAAAATGAGCTTGGATAGCAAACGAAAAAATCTAAGGAGTATTATTTCACTGTAAAAATATTTTCATACTCCTACTGGTCTTGAAAAGGGAGTAAAAAAAGCTTGGTGGCAGCAAGAGGGTGGTTAGTTTTGGCATTTGATTAGTATGGGTTCAAAGGCTTCACTATTCAAATTGTTAAAGATCAACCTGCATAATACCATAGATTTATTGAACAGTATTGAGTTTTAGAGTACATATTATCCTCATGTTTTTATATCCAAGTCCTCCTCCTCAGTCAATCCTGACACATTCCTCTAGGATCAGGAGAGAAGACGCAGGAGGTTTCTATTGCAATTTTTTAAATGAGGCCTAGAAAAACATGGAGGAGGGCAGGCTGACATCATAAGCCATTGACGGACCCCCTGGGGTCAGATGGGGGATCCTCTAGGGTCCTTAATGGGACCAGAGTGGAGTCGGGTACTATGAAGACCACCCTGCTCAGACACTCAATAATGTTTTCCTCTGAGTGACAATCACCTCTGACATCATGCTAATGGTGAATTTACTGAAGCTAATAAAGGATACCCTGGAGGAAACCACGTGTCAGTGGTTTGTCATTAAGACTCTACTTAAACTTCATGCACACATATGCTAAAGAACCAGTGAGAGCAATAAAAAACATACACATATTCATTTATATATTTATGCAAACATCAACGCACCACTTGTCAATGTGGTCACTTGTAAATATGCATATGCACAGAGAATTAATAGTGCTTCTAATTCAATTTGTTTACATCAGAGGTCAAACAGTAGAAACTCTAAGGACTGTGGTCTTTTGGGAGCAAGACTAGTAAAGAACAAAGAAAACAAAAGATGATTACCTTGAATAATAAAGGTGCATGCAACAATACATTCGTTGTTAGTTCATGACACCTAATGCATTAACCAATGTTAACTGATTCAATGTTATCAAAAAGTGGTACAAAAATACCAAAATTACAAAAAAATGCAGTTTTAAACTAGTTGCATAACTAATCACCCTAATCACTATAGTTAACCACAGTGACCTATACATATTTAATTTGCTTCAATTTGGAGAATATTATCACATTGACATGACTCCTATGTGTATCAAACTTTAATGTAGCCATTTAGACTACCAACGCTAAACAATTAGACATAATTACACATGGATGAAGAATATTTAGAAAATTTACAATTACCAAAACAGTTGAAAGGATTAGTCTAGAATTCCTTTCATGGGATTTGTTGGGGTGTACATTCACGCTTAGACCAACCCTGACCATGCCAGTCATTCAATCCTGTAGGTTGCAGGGGTCAACAGGATTGCTTGGATAGTATACTATTACACTCTTAAGAATGAAATATGGATATGTTAGAACAACAACCAGCTACGTAAACATTATGATGCAGATCCTATTCTCATTCCAAAGAAAACATAAACTTAGTAACAATTCCCCATCTGACTGTTTTGATCTACTGTGGTTTCTAGTAAGCAGAAGCAGGCATGGGAACTATCCATATCTGAGAGGGCAAAAATGTATATTGCGCTAAGAGAACAGCATTCAAAGGCAGAGAGCTCTAAATAAAGCTCTTAAATAAACCATGCATACAACGAGATCAATTAAAGTAGTACAATTTGGAAAGAACTTCCATGATTAAGGTTTCAGATACTACATCTAAAGTAATGATTCATGTACAAAAGCTGGTTTAGCAAGCTAATTAACAAGCTAGTTGCTACGGCTAGTAATACATAAAACAAATCTTACCGCTTTGGTACAAGGTACATCCTTTCCCAAAAGCCAGTTGAGCTCTAAGTTTCCCTCTCCCTGATAGCAGGATTGCATACGCTCCTTGATCCGTGCATTGATGTCCCGGATGCTGAAGACGCAGAGGGCCGAGTCATCAGGTGGATGGTGGTACTGTTTTTGACCTTTGGAAAATACAGCAAAGAGCACATCATCCTGAGCGCTAATGTTAAGGGACACTGCAAGCACTCGCCCAGGCTTGCCCAGGTAGGCCGCCTGCAGAAGACGGTACTCAACCCTGTTTCGGACACAACCGATAGGCAACGACACATAGGAGTGGAATTTGTGGTCATCTTTGCAGAGTCGGACGATTCGAGAGGTGTAAAACAGGTCGTTTGAGGGCCCGCTGGAAGACATGCTGTTCTCAGGTGTTTCTGGTTGCACAGTCAGAAAGTAGACAAAATTCCCACTGGCAAAGCCATAGATGTAGTAAATGTCGAAATGAGACACCAAAGCCAGTGTGTCGGAGGGAATCTTGATGAGTGATGAAACAAAGTCAGTGTGTAGCTCGTAGTCCAGCATTGCCGAAGACTCCGGATCACGAGGAAGTTTCCGGCTGGAGATGGTCGGAAAGTAATCTTGTTTCCCATCCACAGCGGTACCAATGAAGAGGGTCCCATCCTTGCCCTGCGAAGGCACAATGACTCCATACATGGTGCCAGTCTGGTTGACACTGGAAAGGTAGTGCTCCTTTTTGTGAGAGGGCTCCACCAAGATGAAGAGGTCGTCCAACCGTAGCAGTTTGCAGACACCTTGGTAGAGGCTTCCGCAGGCAAGTAGTCGATTTTGAGAGTAGTCAATGAGCAAGAGTTTGTTGATGTTGTTGGTAGAAACCAGTGGTTCATTGCAAGGCTGAACAATTAGTGGAGGGTAGCAGGCCTTGTTGTCATCTTCCGGACCAGTGTCGTGGGATACTAGGAGTGTTAAGTTGCCCGATAACTTGTAGACTCGGTTGACAGCACCGATGTAGATTGCTCCTGTCGTCTTGTGAACTGTCAGGTGGTTGAAGGCCCATTCTCGTCGCTCAGGGTGAAATGTTGTAAAGGACTGTTCACAGCACACTACAGGCAATATTAAGACTAACAACCAGCACGTAAAGGACAATGTGGAACCCTGTCTAGGGCTTTGTTTCAAAGTCCTCTGTGAATCCTGCTGTCCCTCCATGGTCCGAGGGACCCGTCAGGTTAGAAAATGAAGAGTTTAAAGAAGTATCAGAAGGCTCAATCTTCGTCCTCGTAGTCTGAAGGATAACTTTGTGGTCCGGTGCTTTACCAGGGTCTTCACATTTTTCTGAAAGAGAGAAAGCGAGAGTGATGAGGACATAAATCAGCATCAAAACATCTAGGCTCACATATAATCCAAAAGCTAACAGACAATGGAAATTGCACCCCATTAAAACGAACCAAGGCCCTCTGCCTCCATTGGAGGACTGTCTACTAACCCAAGAGGAGGGGGCAGCTTCTCTAATAGACAATGGCAGGAAAGGTTTATCTTCACATTCCAAAGGAGTTGTCGGGCAGGATTACAGAATGCAGGAAGGTGAAGCACATCGAAGCAACGGAAATTAGCATGACATGAATTGCGCTGCTTGCCATTTCTCTGAGACAGCAATTTCTAAGAATGGAACTCAGTCAAAGGTCTCTAGAGTAGTGCCTGTTTTGTCAATTACAAGATCAAAAAAAGAAAGAATCTAAGCAAAAGCATGTCTGAATAGGTCTGACAAATGGTTTTAAAATTATTACTCTTTTAGTTTTGGAGCCATTTCATTTTTTTCCCTCATATTTTTTGAGTAATGTATTTATGTCAGGAAAAGTATGCTTAAAAGCTTTCCTTTATGACAAATATTAACATTACACTCTCATTTCTTGACGCATGCTTCTTCCTTATTATCTACCCTTCCAAACTTATTTTGTCACTCTCACAGTGAGAAAAGTACATTGTGGAAAAGGCAATTTATGTAATAGCAGTTTGCAAAGACCGGTAGAGCGACATCTCCCCCATACGATAAATCAAAAGGGGGGCCCTCTTTCTTCTGAATTTATCCCAGGGAGTTAATTATCCAATCCACTGCATGAGGGAGGCCTGGATCTTATTACTACAACAAAGTGTGAACAAATTGGGTGCCGGTTCCATGCACCCTGTTTTTACTATCTGCTCTGTGAGGGGGATGTTTAACAGGATCTGAATCCATTAATTATGCTTTCCAATTCTGTTCGTGTTTTTCTCTCTTTCCTTTTTTGTATCCCTTTGACACCATTAAGTCCTGGAGGGATTAATCATTGGCACCAGAGCAATCATCCCTAAACGAATAAGGCAGCCATTAGAGATATACAATCTACAATGTCCGAACACATTCAACATATTTCTACTCATATTTTTTCCCCCTTGTTTGATTTGCATACATTATCAGTGCTACAGTAGGTGGTACGAGAGGGCTAACAAGTGTAGACAATGCTTGCACATCAGAGAATCACATATGATTAAGCAAAGCAGTCCGACAATTGTAATTAGCTCAGACATTGTTGTTTAAGTGAACAAAGCTTTGCTAGTGTGCAAGAACATGTCAAGAAATAGAAGCTATTGTTAATCGCTTTGTGAATTGCATGTAGAGGCTAAAGGGACAAAGTGATCAAAGGTAAATTACCTGTGCAGCATTATAAACAGGACTTTGCTAACATACTGTATATCAAAGTGCTAATATCCTAGTTTAGCTGTCCTCTTTATCATAAACATGCGTGAGCTCAGTTCTGAGGTGCAGTATATTAGCATGGCTATAAAGGGAGTTGTAAAACCCAGTCCTAGGGTTGGTTTTGTCCTTCACGCTGCTCTTTTGTGGGACTTCGCACATGCTGGAGGTGCAAAGCACGTTCCCCTGGAGGTGGCATCTGCTGAACAAGCAATTTTCTGCAGCCTTCTGGCTTTTAGGCCTCACCTTCAGGAGTGCAATCATCTCTTCTCTCCAACCGCAAACCATCACTGAATTTATCTTGTATGATTTTGCTCGAGTAACTACCACCACTCCTCTCTTTTCTTCCTTTTCCCTAACCATTTTTTCCCCAGTTCCCTGCTGGCTCAGAACGAGTGGCTTCTCTCTTTTTATGTCGTAGCGACAGCTGCACTGAAGAGGGGACCGAATGGTGTAAATAATGACTGTTCAAAGTTTAGCAGCAGTGCTGTCAGGAACAGAAGCAATAGGGGCTTTGTTTATTATGCTTTGTGTTTTTCCCCCTCTTTTCTGCGACGCTTGACAGGACTCTGCTTATTATGCAGCCTGGCCAAAGAATTGAATAGATGAGACTGATTCGCCTCTTAGCTTCCTTTTATTGTTTGAAGTCAGTCTTTTACACTTGGCTCTCGGAAGAGATTACCATGTCAATGTTTGCACCTGTGAATCATTGGTTCGTCACACCAGAGCCTATAGAGATAATGGCGCGATTTAGGTAGGTTTGTCAGAACAGGCATCTGTATTGTGGAGACAACAGCACAGGCATTTTGGCAAGAGCTTTATTTCACCATGACAGTGATTCACAACCATACAGTGCACAAATGGAAAGGTAACAGTTACCTCATTAACATATCCATTATGACCTCACAACCACAAGAGACTATGCTTTTATTCAAATGTCCTGCCTCTGTCTCTGGTTTGATTTGTGGTGGAGTTGCACCTGCGTCAGTAAGTCACATAAAAAGACAGTTGGTGCGCTCTGGGAATATCATTTGAATAATTTAATAGTTAAAATAAAAAAAGTAATAATAAAAATTGTGTGTGTGTATATATATATACTTTGGATTGAAAGCACTTGCTTTATAACGAAGACACCATCACTAGTACCACTGAGCCCCTGACTGTTATTTCAGTTCCATCTGACTGAGCATCAGCACATGGCTCCACTGAGTGTCATTTTATCATGTGGAAATCCATCCCTGGGTTATAATCCGCTCATCACATTTACATTAAACTGACCTCCGGGATACAATGCTGTTCAGATGGGATCCAAATTTAGCACTACTAATCTCTTGTGAACCATGGCAAATTCAAGCCTATGCTTCTAAAAGATTCCTCGGTTGAAATGTGCACAAGCACAGAGCAGATTTTTTCAGGCCACATTGGTATCTTTTACAGTGTGGTATCTGACTGAATAAAGCTCCAAAAATGGGGGCATGGAAATGTTCTAGCTTGTTATATCCGAATGCATGGCCTTGGATTTCATTGTGGGGCTAAATGTGAGTGTGCAGACTGAACGAACAGGAAAACCACTGCATTCCAGTGAGTGCTGAGGCTGTGATTATTGTACAGGAAAACTGTTGTTTTCCTTAATGAACAGTGAGGCAAAACAAACCACATGTTAGTGCTGCATAAACCCATAGCGGCCTTGTGACTAACTTCGGTTCGCTCATCTATAGAATAAGTTGCTAACGTAATGATCAGATTCCTGGCAGTGAAATTGCGGTAGCTACCAAATCTCTAGAATTATAAGCCATACTTTATATTAGCGTTGGCATAAGGACATTAGAATTGGTTTAGGGTTGAAAGAGTAATGCTATGTTGTGATTCATCACAGACTCCACAATTCAAAGCACAGGCGAACCGTTTCAATGGACAGAGGGGTAATTTTAAACTCCAAGGGCTGATAGAGAGCCTGGCTCAAGGGCTGAAGCTATGGATATGAGAGCAGAGGGAGCACACCACATCCCCCCCCCCCCACCCCGTGTACCATTACATATTTTTCCTCCTTTTATAAGCTACTTAACAATAGAACCAAAGTTGTTTGATCTTTTAAATTCATATTTACAGCTATTGTACGGCTTCAGATAAAGAACCTAAACCACAATCCCGTTATGGCGGAAAATCCTATTAATTATTGTGGAATGGGAAAAAAAAATGACACTTTGGAATTTCATGCCTGGGATTAATCCGTCATTCCTAATAACAACTAATCTTTGAGCATGTAATCTAAATGGTTAAATAAATACCAATATTTATACCGTCACAGAAAAGAAAGTTATTTAAGCAGACAATAATCAAGCAGCAAGGAAGAAGAAAACAAAGTTTGAGAAGTTGTTGCCTTTGAAAGGCCGATCGCTTGGCAGCGAAGAGTCTTATCTCTGTTGCCATTTTTTTTAGCAGGTTAAAAATAGAAAGTCTAATTTTCCTTGAGGGAAGCAGCACTTTGTGAGAGTGCGTCTAAAAAACGATTAGTAGGAGAGGTTAGTCCATTAGTCTTTATTTCTTCCCTGACATTCTCTGGTGGTGATAATGAGAGGCTTTGTGAGAGCAGGGTGTCGTGGCAGTGTAGTGATATTTATAATTTCTTTTGTCTCTGCGGGAGCTCCGGCTGCGCCAGTAATGGCTGCTTCTCTCTCCGTGCCAGCTCCCACTGCCGAGCGCATCCATTGCCCATAGGGAAATGACACAGTGTGAAGTAGGGACGGATTACACTCTCACTGACCACATGGCTTCCTGTTGGTCTTATTTTGCCTACTCAGGAACTACTGAACTCTTCTTTCAGGGAACTATTGGGTGGGGGAGCTGGAAAAAACGACTTTGAGTGTGCAAAATTATGTATTTGCTATTTACTTTTCCTTAACATGAAATCAAAATGGATCCCATTTATCTTCTTAATATACATTACCATTCTTATTGTTAATGATTTTTTTGGTGCACGTTATTACGAAGAAGAAAAAATTTGTTTTCTTAATGTTTCCTCCAAATGTAATAAAATACTCCGCCTCTGAAACGACTTTCCTTTTCAGCTGATGTCACCAAGACCTCTTATTTTTCAACCCTTCCCCTTCAACTGCCTGTCAAATTAATAAATGTATAAATAATTTTTATATATATATATATTTAAAAACCATCTGCTTAAAGAATAAAATGTAAATATGAATGTATCAGAGACTAAAAGTGGGAAATTTTCTTTTTTTTCATTTTTTTTTTTCATTCCTGTCTAAATAGAAAAAAATTCATATTAAGAAGGTAAAACAGATAGTGAATGCTGTATAATGACTTTAGGAGCTAAGGTCTTAAACTGATGATGTCAAGTTTATCTGGCCAATCCGACACCTACTTATTACTATCAGCTCAAAAAGTAGAGGAAGCTTGTCTTAGTCTAACTGGTCATTACTTATAAAAAACAAAAAAAAACTATTTTAAGAGAGGATTTTCATCAGAATGCCCATTAGTACGCTGTGTATTCATAATGCAAATGTCAAAACCACTAAAAGGCACAGTCCCAATTATTACAGCTCTAGCAATGAACTTTTGTACTGTGCGGTGAGTTACACAATGTGCATGCATTCGATCCTCAGGCAGCGTTTTAAAGACCAGTTTCCCGCTATTATCTCGGTCTCTCTCTCACCACGACACTGAGTGATACAGTCTGACTGAAGCATATCAAAGTCTATTAAATCCCTCACACATTGTGATTTCCCAAAGAAAAAGCCATGTCAACATGACATCAGAATTAGCAGCCGTCAGCAGGCGTTCTTATCCCCGAATGCAAACAAGGGGGTGCGGATCTAATCTCTGCCTTTCACCCGCAACCTGCTGCGACATCACTGCATCCTCCACACTTAGACTCTGTGAACATAAACTCTCTCTTTCACTCCTGACACAGTCCCGCAACTCCGCTGAGGGGAGATTATAATATTATTAATGTTATTCTAATGCATTTTGTTCACCCTCCCACAGTCGCCACCTCCTTGGCAAACAAACACGCGCAGACGTGCGCACAAAAATAAGCTTTTCAAAATCACGCACTGCTTTACACACTCGAACAGTGTCTCGGACTCACTCCTATTACCACGACCGACAATCTGCTTACGGATTTATACACACACACAAACAAACTGGAAGTACTTCTCATCAGAGCTGTCTGTCAAGCTTGGCACAGGTTACTATTAGTGCTTATTTCCATAAATCTGAATTGTAAAGGGCGGCAGTGGGAGACGGGGAGCCTTCGGAAAGACACGAGACACAAACGGAAAATGTCACCAGAGGCCACAGGATTCAGATCTACCTCCCTCGGCTCTGCGATTTTGAATTTAATTAAGCGCTTTGATTGACGCAACGCGCATTTATCAATCTGGAAGCCCAGAATATGCTTTCCAGTCTGCAAGTTTTGAAAGTCAACATTACGACGAAGTTGCACATGAAAGAGCGGTGAAATCTGATGCTGTCTGTTCAGCATTTTCTTTTGTCAGCTCAATTGTTTCAATCAAAAGTTGTTTATTTGCATGACGGTTGAAGGGAGTTTTTGAAAATTTATTCAAGATGCGACACCAGATCCACAAAAAAGAAAAAAGAAAAAAGAAAAAAAGAAATTTGCCCCACATTAATCAGCCAGGAATGCAACAAGTCAAAAAATAAAATAAAAATTGCTGATTGTACATTACATTGTATTTATATTGAACAAAGCATCATTGTGCTTTAGTATTGTATAAACTACTGTAAAGCTACGCTACTGTATTCTTGTAGCTCAAACAGAACAGCATGGTGCTAACCAGTTTTAAAAGCGTGAGAAGAGAACTCAATTCGGGAGGGTTTACTGTGCACACACATATGAAGCACTCACACAGAAAGCCGCCTCTCTGACGGTGTACGAGTACTAAACTGAGTTGTCTTTTGCATCTTAGTGTGCTTGAAAGGACAAATACACACAAAAATACATCAAACCATAAGTTGGTTATGTCTTAAGTGAAAGTAAACAGTTGGGAGAAAATCAATATTTGGATCTTATGATATTTAGTCGACTAAAACTAAAATAATTTAGATGACTAAAATATGACTAAAACATGTCATACACATGCATGAACTGATAAAATGTACACCTTCAATGCGATGCAAGTCACTTTGGATAAATGTCACTGCCAAATGCATAAACGTAAACAAATAAATGTCAAAACATTGGTTTCTGGTCTGTCCAACATAATCTCTAATATATTTGCCCTGAAATTCTTTTGATCGCTCTGATCAGAATCTCTCTATCCAACCGTTACTTGACTTTTCTCATCTCTCTCTCAAGTTCCACGGTCAAGTCCCGGGTGTTAAGAGTAGAGTGAGTGCAGTATTAGGTGTCCTAAAGCAGAAAGGAGGATGAGAGATTTGCCGGCTGCTGGATTACATAAACAGCAGCGCTCCCAGCTGTGAGAAGGGAGTGTTAAGCTCTCTCAGGCCCACATCCTAACACCCCAGACTGGGGTCAGTGTTAAACCAAAGCCTCACACTGCCAAAAGTCAGACACTGATTTAGCCAATGAGATAAATCACATCTCAGCCCACAGCCAATGGTGAAACAGAACCGCTATCTAATAATCAGCCCGAATCATTCTCAAACGCCACTGAAGCTGGCTGCTTAACACAAATGCACCCTTATTTATCTCCTATTTAGAAAACACAATGGAATCTGATCAAATCCTCAGAACAGACTCAAAGCACGACTTTAACCTTCATGTGGATTATCCGGACTGTAATGCCACGGAGTGGATTTCTCCCAAAGGACTTCCTCAGCTTTGGATCAGTGTATAAATGTGTTTGTGTGTGTGTGTGTGTGTGTGTGTGTGTGTGTGTGTGTGTGTGTGTACGAGTTTTGGCTAGCAGGGAGAAGGGGCCGTGTGAGGCTCTGGCACCCAAGAGAGAGGGAGAGGCAGCAAAGACCCAGCTATTCATTACTCCAGCTGGGCAACAACCCGTTACAACAGCAGTCACAACTCCAAAAGCTGGCACCCAACACACAGACTATTATCTGGGGCAGATTTGCACAGCCTGGCACAGAGAACTGAAAAAAGAAAGTCAGTGAGATAGAGAAAGAGGATGATGCGAGGAAGATTTACAATGTTTGTGAAAAAAGACGGCATAAACAGACAGCGGCGTTACGGATACCACTGAACTGCATAATATTACTTCAATCTGCCGCTGTGATGTTTGGCTCTCAAATCCGATGCATTACATAAGATATTCAGGGAAATGAGAGGGCACCTGTCAGAATAATCCACTCCATTCTGCTCCCACTGTTTCAAATAAGAGCTTGCCAATGGGATCCAGTGTGCCAATCACACAGTGCGTGTATGCACAGCCACTCAGAGCTACCACCTGGCTACTCCACACACAGCGGGAGGCACAGCTAGCGCTGCCGAGATTTAACACACTCATCCCACAGCGACGGCTGAGCGTCAGGGGCGCCATAAACAGAAAATGACACTCTTGTGTGTGTGCGCAATTCTAGTGAATGTGAACATTAGTTTAGTGTAGACGGTTTCCGGTAAGCAGCGGTCAACTGATGCCAGTGATATCAATATCTGGAATGGCTAATAAAAAATAGAATGATCAAATATTTAAGAGATAGTGCTACAAAATAAACCCAGATAGGGTGGTCTTTTATCACACTGAAATTATTTATTTTGCAATAACAACTGGGCAAGTTGAAATTCTTATTTCATTATAGGAGAATAGACTGTGGAGTGATACAAGAGACATGAAATTAGCATGTAATAAATAATAATAACAATAACAATTGTAAACTGTACCAACCTTACTGTTTGTCCACTCCAGCCTGGTTTTAAACAAAAGTTGTGTCCCATGACACACTATGTGCTTATGCACAATGTACTCAGCCATGCAGTGTATGAATTTTATGATGTTACGTTGTCATTCAACATTTGAGGTTGATAGCCTCTCCCGCTCCGCTGCATGATTGAAACTGTGACAAAGTGTTTAATGTGCACTTTTTCTTTTCGTACTATTTATACTATAAAACGGCATAGAATAGTGCACTACTACGCGAATTGGGATGCATTTAAAGACTTTAGATATACAAAGACTGTGCACTCTTATTACTATGAATGGGAGAAAATGCAAGTCCAGCCTTCTAAATAAAAGAGCCAATCGCCAATTGGACATTGAATCAATGCAGCTGCCGTTAAAAGCTCCAGTTGCTATAGAAACAGTCAGTGTTCTGAGACGCACACTTATGGGCTGGTTCACACAGAATGTGTTTTTGCTTTGAAAAACGCAAGACGCGGGCAGTGGAATGAGGAAAAACCGCAAGGTCTCGAAAAGCGTCTTTAAAAAGTTGAACTACAGTTTAGAACACAGTGTCATGCGTGAGATGCTGCAAAAGACGTAAGATGTGAGCGCAACGGTAAAACACGTCCGTCTAGTGCATGTTTACATCGAAAAATAATGGAAAAGTAGTGCAGTGGAATAGAAAAACTCATTCTGTTCATGCGCATTGGCTGGTCCAGCCTGAAAAATGCATTTTTCTGTCATGACCTGAGTGTTTAGAAACAAACATTATGAGACATTTGTTGTCAGATTTCATTACATAAAATGTAATCGTAAGCTTAGTGAACAGCTTTGGAGAATTTGATGTTTCCCCATTCAGAGAGATATGAGCTGCACTTGAATGACTGAAATAGCTTCCCGAGGCGCTTGAAAGATGTCCGCCGAGTGAAATGACTTGCCTTAAGGGGACTTTGTTTCAAATCAGCTTTTGTTCAAATCACAACCTTGCAATCGAAGAATCAACATCTCTAAACATATTCGACACAGGAACAAGAAGAGGTTCCAGTTACTTCAATAACAGGTAGGCTGCATGTAGACCAGTGTTTCTACCCTCTCTGCTTCACTCACTATTGTCTAATCAATCAGATGCCAATCCAATTAATGTAGCTGCTGTTCAGCAGAGCATTCTATAAAGGCCGGTAGTAAAGGGGGCCACAATGTTCCAGGTTAATCTGTGACAGCGGAGCTGAAATATATTCTTTTATAATCCTGTTTGTGATAACTCACTGCCACGTAGCTTCACAAACAATAAGGACAGCAGATAGCCTTAAAAACATCATTCAGAAATATTACTCCTGCAGTCTATGCAAAAACCTCAATGTACTTCCTGACCACTAATACATGCATGAGGCCATTAACTACAGAAGTTTATAGTACAGACAGGGACAGATTTGCAGCAGTTGATGTATTTTACACTATCATTGTTGTCGAGGACTTGAATAAATCATGTAAATGCTGCTGAAATAACTGCTTTGGTGTCATAAATCTGTCTGTTAATTATAGTGTTATGGGGCCGTTACTGTGTATTGCTTTCTGTGCTCAGGCATGGCATGTTGGGAAGCCACATTGAAATGCTTTACTGTCTACAGAGTGAATGACAACTGTATGCGGTGTCACGGCAGTCTGTACAGGCCGGATCATCCGTCACGCTCTCCCCAGGCGTATAGGACATCCTCTCTGTTGACTGTATACTGTCACTGAGCAGCATTTATTAATAAACAGAGGCCTGGGGGGGGAGGCGGGGGTATCCAGAGGATATCAGTTGATTTATCACAGAGGAAGCACAGGCATGGAGATGCCAATGAACCCCATGATAGTCACTTCTTACCCCGGCTCAATAAGTCAGACACGGACTTTAAATCACACGTCAATTTACGAACCACTGAGTGGGTCATTGGAAGGTCTTATATTACAAAAAACGAGGTTGTGAACAATGCAATGCATGTCTTGATGGGTGAATCTAATTAAAAACATGTCCTGGCCATATTTTAACCCAAAATCAAATGGAAAAAAAGATCTTGTTACTGTATGTATATATATATATATATATATATATATATATATATATATATATATATATATATATATATATGTATATATGTATGTATATATATATATATATATGTATATATATATGTATATATATATATATATATATATATATATATATATATATATATATATATATATATATATATATACAAAAAATATCTGAAAATATTGATGAAAAAATATGACCATGTTTTCTTGAGATTGGCCCATAAATGTGTTTATAACAATGATGGCTGAGGGAGAAAGATCTTATCAAAATGCATTAAATCTAGCTTTTCCTGTGCCTAAGATTGCTAAACACAGCACTCAGGGGTGCAAGATTAAAAATAAATGTGATCAAGCTAAAAGATTGCAGCCTCAAAATAGGCGATGTTTGAACTTATGCCCATTCAGTTCTTATTTGTTCACATTTACATGAAATTAAAAGTTTCAGCATGACAATTACATATGTGAAACAGGCATAAAATACATCATAAACACATTGCTGAGCTATTCGTCGTATTCAGGGCTCATATATTGTTCAGATCTAAGGTATTATTAGCCCCGCTTAGAGAGCAAGTGTAATACAGGGTCACATCAGAAGAGTCCGGTTGCTTTTGTTTTAATTATTTATCCACTTATATGGATTTAATACTCTAGTCTTTTCCAGGCCCTCTCCACCTGCTTACTGTGTTGTTAAGAAAAGAAGCTGCTGTGATTTAAGAGCCGATCTTTCCCAGAGCTCATAGAGTGAGTTAACACCAATGCAATCAAACATAAGTGAAAACCCTCTTGCGCCGCGAGCTACAATAAGTACGTAACTTTGAGGCAGAAAGATTGAGAGGCTTTGCAATGAGTGGGCAGATACCTTTTCCCTCCGCCATCTCATCCACTTTACCTTGATACACACCGAATAAGTGTTAAATGCATCCCAGATTCTATTTCTCTCCTTTACGGTTACCATCCAGCACTCAGACACCTTAAAATCTCATTTAGCACATACAGGAACCATTTCTTCAGTCTATTACATTAGACAGGGCCTGAGCTTCTCCAAAATACTATTTCTCTCTCTCAGTCGTCCTCTTGTACTCTTCCAACAACCACAGTTTTCAAAACAAAGGCCATAATTTCATCAGGGGTGATACAAACCGAGCGAATCAAGTCGGCAGCTTGTTACTTAGCTTAATATCTGCCTGCATCGAGGCAATAAGGAAATGGAGCTGCCTGCATTAGCTACTGAAGACTTACGGGCCCCTTACAGAAGCACTGAGAGTGTCTGGTGAGGCTTTATCTATCTAAATATATCTCCTTTTCCTCTTGCCCTTCAGACAGACATCCTTTTCATAGAGTACACCATGAAGCCCAGTTTGACGTGATCGTTTTAAGTTGGCTGCAGAGACAGACACGCTGCTGCTCCGAATGAATTCATTCAGACGACAGGCAGATGACTGGGACGCCAAACTTCACATGGGTATGAATAAATGAAAGCAATTAGTGAATTGGTTAAGTACCACATGGCGACATAAGTAGGTCAAAAGCTACCGGATTGGAAGAAAAATGCAGTGTCTGCGCGAACATCAGGTCATGTATGGATCTTACTTGTTCCATTTAATGGCTATTGTTATTTTCACACAGGTGGGTTTTCACATATTGTGGAAAAACAGGATTTTAAAATGGACGCATACGCAAAGATACCTTCTCAGTCCACCAAGACCCTTAATAAAAACTAAGCTTCAAAAACTCATCATTTATAAACTGCATGGCGTTAAGGTCATTAACGTGACCGTCCATATTTATATAATCAATACTGATGCTGTATTAAGCTATTTGTTACTCATTTTCACATGTAAATGTACGTAAATAGGAAAAAGTAGGAAATGATCTATCGATGCACTAGCTGATATAGTTGTTCAGCTGATCATGTGATCCAAACATGGCGACCCCCATTAGGCGACCAGCTACATGAATAAAACAGCTTTTATCAGGTTGCTGATGTAAAGGACTCTTTTAACTTGAGAATAATCTAGACACCACCTAGCAAGCAGTTTTATAATCAACAACATAAAAATCTAAATGAAAATATTTGTTTGAAAAAACACATTTCGATAATGTTGTTCGGCTGGCCATGTGATCTAAACATGGCAGCCTCCACAAGGAGACCCACTCCATGTAGAATAAAACAGTTTTTATTAGGACTGGACTTTTACTTATATTAAAATACTTTTTAAAAATAATTTGATTTATATATCAAATGTATATATATATTTAAATAAAATAAAAAACTGGTAAATAGGGCTGGTTCCGTTATGCATTACTGAGGCGTTCAAAATATTTCTGCAAGTTACAAGTGAATATCCAAATCAAATTCTAGTATGTGACAGCTTCATAGCTGGCGAGGTAATAGGTGGTCTGCAGCCAATAGCACAAGGAGCATGAAGGAGCAGCCTGTCCATCTTCCCACCTGAGAGAAAGTGAAAGGTCAGTAATATTTTGAGCACTTGGAAGTGCCAACTTATTCACCCTGAACCCTGACAACCATGCTATCTAGCCAACGGAAATGCTGAGTCACTGCGCTGAGTTCAACGCCCAGAGGAAAGAGTGTGAAGTGGAAAAAAACAGGTCTGCTTCCTGTGGGCCAAACACCTTGAGAGCTCTGGCATCACATGACCCTTGATCCTTGATGAGGTCAGTTCCTTTTGCACAGACTACCAGCCAGATCCATTTAATTGTGAGTTTCAAGACAAATTAATTATTAATATAATAGACTGCATCAAAAAAATAGGCCACTAAATCTCAAAAAGACAAATTGAAGAATTTTTAAGAAAAAATACAGATCAAGTCAGAATCCTCTCTGCGTTTTTGGTGTGCTCACTGAAGGCAGCACAGAACTGATACTCCATTCTTCACGAATGTGAAACTGAAAATCGAGCTGTAGAAGAGCTGTGGAGAGGAGTGAATGTCACACTGACCTACAACAACGGATGAAAAATCTTGTGTCACGATACTGAACACCGAAGCACTTTTTCCACTGGGGCATGAATCTAGCACACCAGGGCAGGTGTGAGGGATCAGGCCTTATAACAAATGCACCATATGAAACATGAATAGGCATGCCACTGAGCAATGGAAGAGAGGAAGCCAGATACCAAGAAAGTGTAAAGAGAGAGAGAGATGATAAAATGGTAAACTTTGATTTAATGCCCTTGATTTCAAAGACATTGCCCATCAAGTGCCAAAAAGGAGTTGCTAGCTTCCATCTCATTTACTCTCTCTCGTCCTTTATTAGCAATTCCTCAATTCCACAAGCATTCTATGTGAATCTACTTATTTATTCACAAATGTGAAGAATCTCGGGACTAGCAATATATTATAATAGATTCAAGGATGAAACTATCACGTTAAACATGACTTCTATGTTGATAAATTAAACTCAGTGCATTACTGAAATTGATTTCTGGCATTGTAATGCTATTTTTTCTGCAATTGTTATTGTAAAACAAATACACACACACACACACACACACACATACACACATACGTGTGTGTGTGTGTTTTTGTTTTGTTTTCACTTTATAGGTATGTATGTATGTATATATGTATGTATGTGGGAATAACCCCACCATAGCCCTCAATGAATGAACATATGTTAATGAAACATACATTCGGACAGCATCACATGCCCATACACAGGCATACATCAGAAGAGCCGGAATTGAAATTCAGAGCAGGGAGTTACTAGACCCAGTCCCACATGTGAACAGAATAGTAATAGAAGAATACCACTGACTAAGTAGACCATATGCAACACACACAGATCCTCTGGGACTACCATTGAGGTGTGAGTCTCAGGGTCATGCTGTTTGTAAGCGGTTAAGGCACCATTTTTGGACAATCCTCATTGGTCATGGTCTCAAACCTGAATGGCTACAGCCATCTAAATGGCTTCTTTCGCTCATCTGCGCCTCTGACTCTTTCCCTCTCTGAGTAGATTCGGAACAGATGAAAGGGTGTTTTTTTCTCCTCTCAAATGCAACAGACGCTCCTTGGGCATTAAGTTTGATCAAAGACTAATCTGTGTGTGAATGATGATTCAAATTAGCATCTGTTTCAGCTGGGCAAGAGGGAGCGGCTGAACCCAAAGCTATTTGAGGAAATATGAGGAAAGGAGAGAAAGAAATACAGAAAGAGATGGAAATAGGGAAAGAAGGAAAAGATCTGACACTAAATGGGATCAGAAACATTCACAAATATGTAATGATTTATGATGTGCCAATCCTGTCAATCAAGCCAAGTTCAAACAGAGATCTATCTATCTATCTATCTATCTATCTATCTATCTATCTATCTATCTATCTATCTATATATCTATCTATCTATCTATCTATCTATCTATCTATCTATCTATCTATCTATCTATCTATCTATCTATCTCTTTTAAACAAGGCTTTGCCAAGCCAACATTCATTATTTTTTTGTTAAAAAGTACAGTTACAGGAATTCATTTTAATTCAACAAACATCATGTTTGCTACCTCAATTCTAGATGTAATTCACTGTTGAATGGAACTTAATGCATTCTTAACTCAATTACAAATGGAATTCTCAATGCTTGTTCTGAAAAGGCTTCTTCTTCCAGACCACTGTGAGTCAGCAGACGGCTAAAAGATCCAACCAGGAACTATAACAAGTTTGTTAATGGAGAGACAAGAGACTCACTGACTGGAGAAAATCTATGGATAATTTGTGAGTCATTAGTAAAGGCAGCAATAGAGCAAGAACTTCACCCATGTAATCTGGATTTTGATGTGCAGTAGAGGATGGAGGTTGAAAGGTACATGACGTTTGAAACTACTTTAGGCAAAACAAAACAGGTCAATGTTAGAGCATGAGCAATGCATTCAACTGCATTAATCAGGGAGGGTAGGAAGTAAAATTGCTGATCCTTGCTTTTTTATTCCAGGTGTTGACAAATACTTTGGGTGGAGAATCGGAAATGCCTGTCACTGCAAGAACATACTTGAGTTTCTGACTAAGAGTCTCTCCAGAGAGGGTGACTTATCTTGCCTGACCTTAGCATGGCAGCATGCCAGCCATCCTCGGAGACCGGCATGTGAAACAGTAAGCCATTTTTCCATCCTGTGAGAACGGTCACACCAATGCCCTGCCCCGTCCGTCATACTTTTCCTGAGCAAGACTAATATAATGCCCACTTCCTTTTTGCTCCCTTCCTCTTCCTGTCTGACTCACTTTCGCCAGGAACAATCAGAGAGGTCTTATTCACATTCCTTCTTCCTTGTTTCCCGTTTCGAGCCATATTCCGTACTGCCTGCGGATGCTGTCAGTAACTGACTAATAAAAACATTGACTGGAACTAGAACCCAGTAAACCAGGGTTTTTATTTAACACCACATGACCAAGGGACCAACCACAAAGTCCTTACAATGAAGCACTGATTCAGAGGAAGATCTTCCACTCTGTACTGAGAAAGTGTGCAAGAAAGTGCAAAACCAATCAAAACTTTTAGCAGGTGAAAAAATGTCATCGTCACACACAGGTGAACAACAAAAGTGTGGGAGAAGGATATGAATGTGGAGCGACGTGTTGAAGACACAAGGGGATTGATAGGCTGTGACCCACAACATGTCGGACAGTACAGCACCTCTGAGCTTACCATGATTTCTATATTCATTTAATTCATCCACTTATCACAGCGTGCAACAGCAATGATGGACACAATCATGATCTGTAGTCACCACTAGATTTCCTTTAGCCACCGTTAGAACATCAAGGAGATTGAGGCTGATAGCAGGTCACGGTATACTGATGGGGTCCCCAGACGGAGTTACTGGGACAATTTGTGCAATATCCTTAGGTGTTTCTGAAAGGATCTTATCTAATTGAAGATCTGTTGTTCTGAGAGAGAGCAAAGCAGAGTAGCCATATGATTTGAAGCGTACTGACTCGGTGTGGAGAGCCTGAGGCCAGTTGACTAGACAGAAGCACAAATTCCAAGAAAAACCCAGTCAAGGTCGCACACTTGGACACCTTGGGCTTGGTTTTACTGAACCAACATCAATGGAAAGACAGTAAGAAGCTTTCATCCCAAGAAGGACAGGCAAAAAAAGCAGGAGGACAGGTGTATGTGTCCATGATAATGAATGCAGACACATTGGGCATCTGCCAAAGTCCTGCAAAGATCATTAGGTGATGCAACAACCCATATAAAACTTGGCAGGAGAGGGCATTCTTATATCAACACCACAATACCCATGTACACAGACACGCGTAACCCCACCCAACAACACATACACACATATGCTTGCTTGCAGCCACAAACATTTCTTTCCTCCACCACACTAAGCAAACAAAAGAAGGAACAGAGGAACGAGGGAGGGACAATGTTTAGGAGGGGTGGAAAGCTGTCTGCTACAAGCTGTTAATTGTCAGGCAGAAACTAAATGAGTAAACAAACAAACAATATAAAGCTAGTTAATTTTTAATTCAGGCTCCATACCGGTTTACGGCATGCTTCCTTTCGACAAAATTCTTCAACAAAGCCTTTAATTGACAGATTCGTTCTGATGCATAATAATGACAGGCAGTGATAATGAAATATTTATCGCCTCCAGGAACAGAAGCTCTGGCTTTTTCGAGTCTGTTACATAACTGGAGTATTTCCAAAACAGTTGATATGGGGCCAAAGCAATGAGCATATGAGGTGGGTGGTTGAGCTCAGTTCACCTCTGAACTCTTGCCCGTGGCGATGAGTGCCGTCTTCAACTCAGCTGGGGGTTAGAAACTTCATCTCGAATGTTTTCGCAAGCATCTAAGATGCCTCGGGTTACTGCCGAAAACTCACTAAACAATTCAACCTAAAAGCTTCCAAAATGCATGTGGTAATGAGAATGTTTCTGAAAAGTTATATGTTTTCAGAGTTCATCAGGCTGTTTTATCTAAAAAGATTAAGGAAACTTTGATTCCTCAAATGATGACCTCATACGAAAATGAAAGTTTTATATTTTAACTGAATTCAAATCAGCATAAGCAAAAGCAATTATTCATATTTGAATGCAAGGAAGTAGATCTAAAATTAATTGAGTCACTCTCATTTTTCTTTAGTTTTAAATTTTCCCAACTCTGGCATCTGCCCATCAAAAACACATAACACCTCATCAACCCCCTAGCAACCACACAGAACACCCTAGCAACTCTTAATGCCATAGCAATCATTGACAATACTACAGCAACCATCTAGGAACATCCTAGCAACCACTAAGTCAACACTGAAGGTACAGTAAGCGAATTCTAATGAACACTGTTGATATTTGAAATCGAGACCCAAACACACACACCCCCTACCCAAAAGAAACACACCCCTCCCGTCATTGCTCCGCCCTCAAAATAACGAACACGCTATGCAACACAGGCAACGACTAACAGCTGTCTCATCAGACAGCTCGTGCAAGTATGGATGATTTAGCTAATTCAACTACAACAACAGCATATTTTGGTTCTGTGAAAAAGCAAAACCAATGTTTCTCACGTATTGCACAAAAACAAAGCAACTTCTGGTTGCTGATTTCAAATTCCAACAGTGTTTTACAGTAATCACTTACTACACCTTTAAATGGCACTCTCAAACCATTTTACTCCTTTAACACATGTAACATGACATAACCATGTTACACAAACAATGAGAGAAAAAAAGAGCAGGATTCGTTTATATAAATATTAGGAATTGTTTGGTTTGTGAAAAATGGGCATTCCAAACCTGAGTACACAATGAAAATTTTAATTTTTTACAGCAAAAGACATGATACAGAAATCATGTTAGTTAGTTAACTTTAAATTACTGATAGTATAGACCCTTTTACAGTTGGTAAACATGGTGACGTATTTGTGTGGGCGGGGCTTAGCTGGAGGCAGAAAGATCCCTCTGGCCGCTTCACTAACGCTAGTTTGCAAGTTTTGTTAGCTTGTTTTTTTAACAATGACTGGAGAAAATCAGATTTTGTCTTAATGTGCAAGGTCACCACTGTCCAGGACCGCGATTGTTATTTGCAAAAGTTAATTTTAACGGACGGAACCAGATGACCGTACACGCTCAGTCAATGGACGATCTGACAGGATTAACGTTAACCTCCGGTTGAGTGGCCTGACTTCTACACCTACCCGATAGAGAAACCGAGGGTAAAGAGAAACTGAGGGCATATATATTTAGATGCCTATAACTATGTGCTGAATGGTCATGTAAAGACTTGTGTGGTACGATCCGCAGTTCTGCCTAGCCAGCGCCAAGAAGACGACAATGTAAAGAGTGACACTACGGTGCAATTTTAATGATATGAATATTTTCTAGAAATAAAAATTCCAGATACAGCATACTTATTTTTCATCGATTCTTGCACCCAACAACACAACAAGATGACATTTAATAATAAAAATAATAATTTAAGCTCCTTATTATGTAGCCGAATCTGTGCTGGTTTGTATTGGCCGCCTCCAGTTTTCCGTTTGTTTTGCCTCCAGCTAGCGCCGTGACGTAACTGTGACGTCGGCGCAAAAGTGGTCTATTTTTTCTTTAATATTATTTCAAATTAAACTACTATCAAATTTATGGAAGTACAAACTATGAATTATTATATAATTTACTGTGAAACACTGTAAAAGTACATTCCCAAAAGTCACTGCGTGGCACATTTATTATTAAATTATTATTTCTTCTCATTTTTGTTATCAGTAATGCACATTGGGATTTTTCTGTTACATTTAATGTTCATTGTATACTTAAGCATCATGTGCATTAACCTGATAGTGTTTTGTATTTGTCTGTATGATCCAGTGCTTCGTCTCTGTACAAGTTTTGAACAAGTAACTTGGGATATTAAAAATTCTATCACTTAATAAAATAGTTAGAAGTTGTAAAATATGCAGGTACCAATATGAATTCCTGTAATACCGGAATCATTGTCCATGTATATTTTACAGTGAATTTCTGGCAACCACAGCTGCCTGTTTTTTTTTTTTTTTTATTTAAACAGGATATTTTTTCAGAGGCAGAGCAAGTATATATATATGACGTGCACTACATAGTGCACAGTAAGACCAGAAAAGGATATTAAGAAAGTAAATGGGGTCATTTTAGTTCATGCTGACTTCAAAGTTGAGGAAGGCCCCAGGAAATAGGCAACAGCAAGATAACCTGTGCTTACAGAAGTCCTGAAATGAACCGTTCATAAAAGCTGGTCTCAGATCAGTGCAAGAGCACAGCGCTGAGTAAACACCCAGCTGACACCATTACATCACAGTGACAGTGTCACAGATTCCATGCTTTCACTTCTTGTGTGGCAGGCATTAAACAGCATTAACCCATAATCCTAAACTGCTACAGATGCAGGCTTGAGCCACTATTCATTCACAGCAGAGAACCTGCCCAAACCCCCCTTCCGTTATCCTTAGCTCTCACTCGCTCCATCCCTCCCCAACCCCCATCGGCAGACAGTAGCTTCAGAGCAGTCATATTTAATCAACATCTCGGTGGACAACACAGGGATCTGCAGTCCTCTGTAGAGACTCTCTGTGCTGTCACACTTGGGATAATTGTCTTAGATACCCTAATTCGACAGTCGCTCCCCTTAAATGCTCAAGAAAAGAAGCGTGGTTGACCTACATTGCTGTTCATCTGTGAATTATACATGATGTCATCATTTGATTATTTATTTCCTGTGGTGCGATTCACGAGACAAACACTTACGTTCGTAATTGTGAAATTCAAATGTGGAAAGCTGAAGGGAAATGTTGATGTTGAGGTTTGACACCACAGGAATCATGCTATGACATCTCTGTTGTACGCTAGTAGGCCATAAAGATACAGATTCTGTTAGAAAACATGCGGTTTTCTACAAGAATTTTATGTACGACACAAACAAACAAATGAATCATTTGATGGGAGTGCTGAGAAGCTGAGAAAGGAAAACAGTGATTGTTCATTGTTATCATGATTCCGGACAGATTTGTACATGCTCAAACAATCGTGCTTCCCCCCAAAGGTCAGATTTGTGATCTAATCAATTGCTAGCGCACCCAATGACCTTGATGTTTTGAAATGACTCGATATTTCCCAGTTTCATTGCGACTATCGCCTTTGAAGGACAAGCAATCAAACAAAAAGATGCCATTTTCAAAATACCTCGGAAAGCTAACCTATGAATCCAGCTAACATATTCAATGCACAATTGCCAGAATCTACACTTTTTACCATATTTTAGAAAGAAAATTGTTAAATAAATACAACTATATACATTTTAAATAATAAGAAATATGATTATATAAAACTAATAATAAAATATACTATCCTAGTATAGCCTAACTATAACTTAAATGTACAAATATAAGAGTAGTATATGTAAAGCTCAGTATGCATAAAATAAATAAATAAATAAAAATTGACAAAAAACAACAAAAACAAGAACAATCAAAAGTTGAGGAGCAAGTGGAACTTCTGTGGAAATCTGCAGAAACTAGCAAGAACTCAAGGAACCTTTGAATTCAATGTGGCTGCTACCCAAGCCCAAGTAAAGATTTCAAACAGAATGCTGAGCATAAGGGAGAACTTCTCAGTCCAGAATACTTTTCCCACTCTGAGTCGCTCCTTCGGTATGACCTTCTGTTCTCATTCTAAGTATGGATACTTCTTGTTTTCAAAGGAGCGTGTCCAATGCTCCTGGCACCAGCCAGGCCTTCTGTGAATGTGCTTGCACAAACCAGTGTCTATCATGGGTACACAAAGATGGCATGTGTCATTTTGGTTTTTTTTTACTTTGGAAGTTGAGAGTTTCATCAACTTTCATCATCACTTTCAGTTTGTTTTGCCCTGTGCTATGGAAAGTGTTTATCTTTTTGAGTTTCCCTCTCTCTTGTTCCCTGTCTCTCTCCCGAGGAGCCCTGTTTGCTATCAGGCTCAGGAATGAATTTGGGAGGCTTATCGGAGCTCTTTTCCCAGCTGAGGCGGAGAGGATGTGTTAAGGCGTCTGCCTCCTGACAGGAAAGAGGAGCTATCTCTCCTGATAAGGCTATGGCTGACTTGAGAATTGTAACAAAGCAGACAGCATGGATGCAGGTGGGTACACGTCAGTGTACGTGCATAAGCCTGCAGCCAAAAATCCAAGCCAGGTAAAAGGAGGTTAAAAGCAATTATATTCCCACAACAAAGGAATTATTTCCACCAGTGCACCACTGAGAAGGCGGACGAGGTGTAATCTGAATGCACTCTGCTCTTGAATCAAGCATACATTTAAAAAAAAAAAAAATCAGAATGAAAGTCAATTTAACACTCAAATGCCAACTTTAGACTAAATGACAAAATCAAGGACTACAGCCTCTCGTCAATAGGGGACGGTGTGCAAGCCCACAGCACATAAACCCTGGGTATTCCCATTCCTTTCTTTGGTAGAAAATTAAAACAAAAATGTATCAGCATTTTTTTTTTTTTTTTCTTCCATACAATAAAATAAATTGGTTTGGACCCTTTGACTTTCATTCTATACAAACATGGTTCCACAGGAAAAAAGTATGGAACGATGCAAGGGTGAATAAATGATGATAGAATTTTGGGTACACGAAAAAAAAAAAAAAAAAAAAAAAAAATATATATATATATATATATATATATATATATATTATATAGCAGTTCATAGTCATTTAACAGACTTTAAACAGTCTGTTAAATGACAATGAAAAGGATTCACTGTACGGTAATTACACGGACAGTGACCATTCCAATAAACAAGACAAGAAAGCAATTATTCCAACACTGATGGATTTCGAAGCTTAATTACACAAATTATGGATTGTAAAAAAAATCCCAACTTGTTTATAACATCATTCTTTTAGCCTAGTATGTCTGCAGTGGAATCTCTACTAAGGGTTTAGCAAACACAACATAAGGGGTTGTGGTTAAGGGAGGGAAATCATTAGCGGTTTGTGGAAGGCACAAAGGCTTGCGCCAGCATACCATCCCTCCTTTTAGACGTTGTGTAGAAAAACAGCATTAGCATTTTCGAGGTTTAACATACTGATTTGATGTTACCGTACAATCAGGCTACAATTCACTGACAAACAAACAGAAGCACTAGAGTCCATAGATTATTACTGTTATCGTTGAAATGGGCGGTCTTTACATGCTGTGAAATATGGCATGCATGCGGCGGGAACGATTATATACACGGAAGAATTATAGAGTCTTAGAGAATCACCACAAAGAATGAGCCACGAACGTGCAAGGAACCTGTTGTGCGTAAGCCGCTAATGTGTTCCGTGCAGAAGACAGATTGAGGCATTGAAGAATGGCTGTCCTATAGAAGTGTGTCATGAAGGCAATTCCATTAACATCTTAATAAAAGCAGCCCGGGCCCAAGAGAGCCTGGAGGCTCTGACTAACGCTTTCAGTCAATGGCTTGGGATGAAAAAGTAACAGAGGGCCGCACAGTGCAGGAACTTCGTGGCAGCATTTTCCTGGGACCGTTACTCTTCCCAAAGGACCGGCCTCCAAGTTTGTATGCTTCCCATCATGGTCTACTTGCTCCATTCCCTTTGCCGTTTTCATTTACTGTCCTTCCTCCCATCTGCTGGATTGAAGATCTAAACAAAAGCTTTTGTTTTCCACAAGTTCAACAAGCGGCAGCTGCAGGGGGAGAGAAGGAGAAGGGGAGTGCTGGGTTTAACTGGAGAACTATCTCCTCTTATGACTGGCCACATGGCAACATGTGTCTTTCTCTCTTGATCACTCTCTTTCTCACTCCACACACACAAACTCTGTCTATTATATGTCCTCCTCAATACTTTCTTTTTGGCCAAAGTCTCAAGAGGCAAAACTCCATCATGAAAACTAGACGAAACTAAGCACAGACATCCAGAAGCCTCAGCCTACCCAAACTGAACCATCAGTAGCATCTTGCCATAAAACCGCCCTCACCATTTTACCCTCAAAAAGATTACTCACTGAACAACATGCATCATCGGCCCCCTCATAAAAAAAAATAGCAGAAAGTTTGTATTGGAGAGATGGGTGGTGATTGATTTTTGTCTTCTGTGTTTTGAGTTGCTCATACAACAGCAGCACGATTTCAAAAAGGCTAAGACAAAAATGGTCTCAACAAGCTACTGAGAGCAATACCAGCTCTTCAGATGATCAAAGTGCAAAAAGTCAAGAGTACAAAAAGTGCCATAAGCTTCTGCAAATCAAATTGATTTTTTAGGACTGTTGGGAGAAAAGCAAAACATTCTTCAAAATATCTTCTTTCGAGTTACACAGAAGCAACAAAGGCATGCAGGTTTGGTATGACAAGGAGGATGAATAAATCATTTTGGGGTGAAAACACCCCTTTTTGCTTATGTATTGAACAGAAAATTGATCTTACAGAGAACATGTTTCAATTCTTAATAAAATGTTGAATAAAACGGCGAGTGTTCTCAGAATGACCAGCACCTGCACGTGATTGACTCTTGCCCACACTCTAGAGCAGTAAAGGGCGTCAACACCCACAATTCTCTGTGACCAATCTGGACACTGGCACCTTCCAAGCGAGAGTCTGTCCACCAACTGTTCAAGGGTAATTAGCTGCAGCAGAAAACACAGGCCTAATTACAGTGTAGCCGAACGCCGGGTCACAGTATCAACCCCATGCCTAATCCACCAATGCTGAGGACAAATTATCACGCCAGGTTGTTTACACCTGATGTACAGAGATAGACAGAGAAGCCACTCAGGCAGCCGAAACTATTGGGTAGACAAGTTCATATCATTATCTATGTGAATCTGCATCCTGCTTCTTAATGTCACAGGGCAATTGCAGTCGCAACCACATCTGGCTCTACTTTGCTACACTTGGATGCATGCACGCGTTCACCTACAAACACACAGAGACGCTTTACGCAAGTGGAAAGGGTCAAAAGTGATAGCGATCTTTGTTGTGACAGTTGGTCGGTAGAGAGCCCTAGATAAACAGCCAAGCGGCAACGCTGCAAAGAGAATGCGAGATCAATGCGTTAAAGCAAACAAACATTGGATATACACACTATTACATGAGACAAGCATAGAGGAAGCAGATGAACTCTATTGACAAGGACCCCATCCTGCAGGGCATGAGCATGCAAGACTGTGTCTGTGTGCACGAGCGGTGGGGGGACGGTGGAAAGCCTTGCACTGCAAACGCAGCCCCCTGAATGCATTTGTACTGTTCACTCATTAAGAAATAGGTCAAGGATTCCGCCTGCATGCATCGCAACTTGTCAAAATCTCTTAAGCTAAACAGGGGCAAGCCCGTATGCCACCATGAGAGAAGAGAAGAGGGGCTTCTCTGGAGGTGTAGTGCACGCTGGTGACACAGCATGCAACTAAAACGAGCATGGTATTATTTATAACCGACCAACCTCAAATGCCCCTCTGCTTGTGTTTAAACCGCTTTGTAACCCTGAGTAATTTCGGACATCGTGGTTTGTTGCCGCAATGTATTTATCAATAGGTGGCGCTATGGAACTATGTGGGCCTACTCGAAGTTTGCTGGAGGGATTGGTTGCAATTATCCATCACAGAATTAATCCCAGTGTTCAGTCAAAGCCACAGAGAATGATGAGCTCTTCTGCAAACATTAGATGCCTGGTGGACAATGGGCAAGATGAGTGATGAGATAGCACATACTTTAGGATCTTTACATTGCCGTTTTCTCAGCTGCAGAATCTCCTCGGAAAGTACTGATAAGGTAATCTCGCTGACCTCAAAAATCCGAGCCAAGAAGATACAAGCACACATCCAAATTGGTCCCTAAACTAACACACTCGAGCAAGGCATTTAACTGGGGCAAGCAGGATAAGCACTCAGCATGGGTCTCTTGTGGCCACCCCATTGAGGTTCGACCCTCAGCTTCCCCTCAAACGTATACATCTATCTGAGAGCCAACGGCTAAAGACAGAGGAACAAACCTCCTTTAAGCACATAATACCCTCCAATTACCCTTCAGGAAACGCTTAATGCACCTGACTTACATAGTGAAATCAATAGCATGCGACCCAACGTAAGAAAGCTAGAGGCTTTTTGACAATCAGAAAGAACATGCAAATCCAACTTAGGAAGCTCACGCTGGGAGGAAAGGCAAAGACAGTTCTTGATTCACTTTGCAATTCCGATTAAACCCCATGAAGCCTCCGTGGTAAGGGAAAGGAGGAAGCAGGTAAAGTTGATGGGTGTGCGCCCAGTGGAGACTTGTCCTCTCGGCTTTGTGTAGTTAACCTTATTGATTAAAGAGCCTGTGATCTGGAGATGCTCTACAGCCTTCCCTGTCTCTGAGTGCCTTATCAAAGAGAACAAACTACAAAGCCATGCAGCGACCAGAACACAATACAGAATGTAATCATATTCTTCTCATCTAAAAGCATTAAGTGTCATTTGCTAAGGTTTGACTCCCTTATCTAAATGTTTAAAACAGTAGTGTACGGGACACTATGTGGGAGGCCCCAGTATGAGCCAATTAAAGTATGGTATACCAACAGAGAGTCTGAATTTTTTTTTTTTAAATCTGCACAGTCAGCATGTATTGTACAATACCATTTCAGCATGTAACTACAATAAAAGCAGGAAATACTACTGCAAGCTTGATTATTAATTACCATTATCAATTCACTTTGTATAGCAGACCAAATAACAACACATGCTGGTTAACATGATAGAGCAACACCTTATGTTAAAAAAAAATTATAATTTGTAAATGACTACATTGGCCAAAATTACATAATTTGGGCATGACCTCACCAGTTGGAAGCAGGACCCCAAAGCTTACAAAATGCCACTGGATTTAATGTGGAATGTAGACTGAAATTCAGAGATATGTTGACTTATAAAAGGATTCTGTATGACTGAAAGGATTATAAAACAAAAGCTGAGCTACTTAAAACATCAAATATGAAACGTATAAACTTTTAAACTACCATAAATGCACAGCCATGGAAAATAAATTATCATCGTTGTTCTCTATGTAGGTGTCTCGTGCCAATTTTTTATGACAAACAGACAAATAAGTGTAATTTGAAGAAAATTAAAAGGTTATATGGCATTCATTTCAGTTGCACTTTATAAGCTTCCTCAGCTTTGATAGCAGTGAGTGAATATGACTAGCTCTTTAAGCTGAAATTCTGTCATTAATATTTTGTATAGTTATCAAATAACATACATAACCACCATAGTTATGTAAAATATCTGAACGAACATTTTTAATGTGTTGATCATGACCGTATGGTCGACTCACCGTCCGATATTGATCTTATCGGAACGCGTTCAAGCAACCTATTCTGTTGCTATGGTTACCTCCTCAGGCGGTCGCGATTTCACCGAGCGTTTATTTAGCACACTGACGAACTTGTAACCTAACTTTTGCGGTTACTGAAAGGTTTGAAAACCCCGTTGAAACAGGAAAAGACATACTTTCAAGACTTCTATTGCTTCATCTCAAATTAAATGTGGATCGAATTCTCCTCGAAACTGTGATCATTTAGACGTTCTCCACTTCAGTTCTTGTTGAATGAGCCGTTCTCACCCTGCCGTCTCGGGTCAAACCGCTGTTTCGGAGATAAAAACGATGATGTGAAGAGGTCACGCTCGAGATGAATTCACCTCATCTTCCTCACTGAAAGCGCCGTTTGATTGTGTTAGTCAGACACCGATTAATATCATCCCTGTCCTTCATAGCAGATGCCAGTAATTCTCATGCAAATGCTGGTCGATTTTCTACTTAAAGAAACATTTATTTTCTTTAGAGCCGATGTCAGAGCCGCGAGTTGAGGGAAATTAAGATTTGTGAGTGCATCTGCTGTAGCCTAGTCCAGATGAACGGAACGGAGTTTTAGGTGAGAAGAGCTGAATTATGAGCTCTCGGCAACAATCTGTTTCACATTTTGAACGTCTATCAACTTCTTTGACATGCAGCGTCCCACAAAACTGAGTAGGCTATGCGACTGTGTTAGTCATGTCTATTTAAATGGACATCGAGGAAGATTCCGTAGGCTACAAGAGTACAGATAAGATCGCAAGGAGAGCGCAAAGTGACGGGTAGCCTATATGAGGTTTAAATGATCGTAAATTAAATCAATAAAATAAGGTTGATGAATTATGAGCGCGCATATGCATGAGGAAGATTGATGACCAACATTTAAATTTGCGTGTTTTTCGCTTTGACGAGAATAATTAGCAAACATTGTAGATTTTGATCTCATGTGTGGGAAAAATACAATTCAAATTCAGCAAAATTGAATTATAGACACACAATAATATCATTAACTTCTCTTACGTGGGGAAAATAGGCTACAATTCAAATTCAGCAAAATTCAATAGACACACAATCATTATCGTTAACGGCTTGCATATTAAGTTCAAAGTTGAAACGTGACTGTGAGGATAAGGTTTGTTTTATTGAGATTTCCAGCATCAGCAGCAAACGTTTCCACATAGGCTAATGCAAAACCACCAAATTAATTCCCATTATCCTAATTATATTGCTCAACTTCTTTGCGATGTATTCGCAATTTACCATGAATGGTCTGTTTTCCCATACGCTTTCCTCTAACACGCTGCACGGAACGCATTAGTATTCCTGGCCACATCTCCCAGGAAAAGCATTTCTGGGCTTGAATGAATTCATGAAGCACGTTTGTCCACTCACCTACAATCCAGAAGAAAGCTGAGGATGCTATATCTAATGTTCAGTCAAAAGATGCCTCTGCGTTCAGCTCAGTTTTGACAGATAGATCCACATCCGAATGAATGCCGAAGCTTCAAAGGTATAGCACCTTCAACAAATTTCTCACAATTCCTCGAAGATTTCTTGCATGCAAGATGATGAATGAACGGTCGCCGCGCGGCTTCAGGTAACGTTAGGCTTCTGATCTATGCAGCAAAATTCAACGCTTTATCTGTCGATGCCGGGAGGATGGTCATTCACAAGCGCATATGCCAAGTGCACGGCACATTCCCCCAGTCCTCTGACACTGATAGCGGCTTGACATCACGCCTTTCATCAGCAGCTCTCCGTTAGATCGTCATGCGCGCGCTCATTGCTCTCCTGTGAAGGTTTTACGCGAGACTGGCACAGGAACCGAAGCCCAGCAGCGTTACAGTAGCAGCGCGATTAAACCCAGCCCCCTGTGCTAGCACTCACTTACGACCGGCTCTATTTGCATGTCGCATGTTTTAACTGTTTCATTCTCTCAAAGATGGTCATTTTACAAATGCACAACTGAGGTGATTAGAAATGTGCATTTGCATATTTAGATTTAATAACTCTGCAATATCTAATCTCGCCATATTGGCTACAGTGCGCTGTTATAGCCTAGTGCAATATGTCTCAAGGCTATATTGTCTGTAGTCATAGGATTATCTATTTATTTAACTGCAGCTTCCTTAATGGGATTAATTATTTGTTAAAATCAAAATGGCTGTTTACAATAAACTGAGCATTTTTGTGCAATCACTTTTTTTGCAAGGCATAAAACGTACAAAAAAAAAACTGTGGCACAATCACTTTATTCAAAAATAACATGTGATTCACTAAATATTATCTAGGCTATAAGCATTTTCAAAAACAGTATGGATGAAGATCTTGGGATATGAGGTTATATGAAGTTCATGCCTTTGACCTCATGTGAGAATAGCAGCTAATAAAAGGTCCCCTCACAATATGCTAAATCTATTTACAAGTAAATTTGTTTTTAATTGTCTCTTATTTTACAAGCAGCTGCAAGTGTGAGGGAAGTGCTAACCCAGTATAATTTTGCTAGACAGTGCCATCTTTGGACAGAATATTGCAATTACCTCATCTAGTCAACAGGGGTTTACTCAAGATATAATTTCATTTTGATTAGAACTTATTATTATGGGTATTATATTATGGGTCCATAAGCTATTATTACTTCTCAAAACAGCTAAAAATGTATTAACATTGAGAATTAAACATTTATTTTAAGACACATGACTACAAAATATTGTATAGTTTATATATGAAACAAAATAATGCATAATATATTAAATTATATCTTGCATAATAATTTAGTAATTAAAATAAACAATACAATTTCATATTTAATAAATCTGAATAACATTTAAAGTAAACCCATTCATTTCTTATGAAAAAACTTAATTATAGAAACTTTGAGAAAAAACATTGAAGTAATAAACTTTGATAGTATAGCCTTTTGTTGTGAGAATTAATATTGTCACGCTTAAATTAGTGTTACATGGATACATTTGTTCAGTCATGAAACGTGTGGCTTATTCCTGTAATAAAAAAAACTGTCTTTGTTTCGACAGAAACCTATCATCACAAATATAAAAGGAGTGCATCGTCACAATCACAAATCACTGCTAGCTATTCTTGTCTATGCCGATGTTCGTTTCAGATACAGTGTGTATGTGGAGATCTAGCTAGGCACTTGAGTCTGTGAGCCAAATCTTGCTTCATAATGATCTGTGCTGCTGCTTTCCGTAACCTGCATCTATATATAATCACAGGAGTTGTCCTTTTGCATTTCCTTCCAGAGGAATTAAAGGCTAAAACTTGTGTTTCATCTAAAATGAAATATTTTCCAGCATCACAGAGCCATATAACCCCAACAAATGATATTTGGCTGTCAGAGAGGATTAGTGGGCCATTAATAGTCTCTTTCTACAGTAAACGAGATATTGCATCATCAATTCCTTTTTACAGACTACATCAATCTTTTCATCATTCTTTTTAGTTTATGGAGGAAAAAAAAAAAAAAAAAAAATCTCACATCTGACGGCTGGGAAAGTTGCTGGAGGTAATAGAATAACCACAGCCAGACAGGCTGCAGGATTTTGTCACATCTCCCAGCTGCACATCTGTCGCCGAATCTTTTAAAGTGGCATTCTACAATCGATAGTTTGATCGGTTAGCTCAAACAGAAATGGATTACACATTGGCCTGTCTTCTACATCTTTGTACTTTAAAAGGGGACATTGCGGGAGCACTTATTCCATGATCCATCAATAATTTAGAGTGGGAAAAGAACCGGTGGCAGCCATCAAAAATATTGCGAAACTGCCAGAGGAGAAGAGCGCATCTACCAAGTCTTGTGTATAGCCTACTAAAAGCTGTGTGTACTCTTAAGAGAAGCAGGGTCAATATCTGGAGGGCGTCCATATTGAAGTTCCACTACACTAACTCTCAAATGCATCTTAGTCATCCACTGGTAATCAAATATAGTTTTTTTTTGTTTGTTTTTTTCAATATATGATTCATTGGTCATTATACAAGTAGTATGTTTAAATAAAGGGTAATTCAATTTGAATCGCAAAGTTAAAGCTCAATCCAGTTAGACTGAGCCGAACCCTCATCTGCATAAAATGAGAAAACCATTGTTTTATCTATAAGTCATTAGTGACTTAATGTTTTGTAGAAAGTGTCCACACAAATCTCTTATTAAAGAGCATTGTGTAGTGCACAATATACTTAGCAATGGTAGTCATGGGTGATGCAGGTTCGTATTAGTTTTTTTGCAGTGAGAAGAACCATTCCCCAAAGAAACTTTCACTTGAGTTCATAAAATAACTTTTTTTTTCTTAGTGTGAAGAACATTTTAATAATCTAAAGAACCTTTTTTCCACTATAAAGATGTAGCCTTTAGAGCAATGGAAAGGTTCTTCATGGAACCATTGATGCCAATTAACAACCTTTATTTTTAAGAGTATGTGTCATGTCCTCTCTTGCATAATCTCCTGTATTCTCTTATCCTGTCTTATTAAAAGGTATAAATAAACAAACAATTTTTAATTGTGTTTTATGGGTCTGTAAACATGCAGGAGCATCAGACTAGATTCTCTCGCATTCCTGGGGCTGCAATTACTCAAGCTGATGAAAAGGTAACGTTTGACTTTGGCCATTTGAAGTCAGCTGACAGATGTGTGTGAATGGAGACTGCAGCTGTGTGGCGGAGAACACATGTCCCGTGTTAAAACCACTGCGCGGCTTGACTCAAGGTTGAGCTCAAGTGCCAGCCTTGGAACGAATGCTATAATTGGTACAATCCATGAAACATTATCCCTGCCTGACCTTGGCCGTGGTCATACAATCTGAGCCTAATTACTGATGATTGCTGGACTCCGAGGGGCAGTGAACGCGCCCAAATCGGGCCCAACTTCCAGATGGTGAAAAAGTCAAATGGATCTGAAATATTTCAGAAGACTCAATTAAAACATGTCAAATATGTTTGATGGAAATCATTAGGTTAACGACAAGTGGAAGTACTTAAAAGAATCTGTTTATAATTAATGTCAATTTTCATTTCATCTGATGAAATACAACAAAAGTGCATATATATTTCCAGGTTAAATGTTTTAAATAGTGTTTGCATGGAATTCATACGTTTAAAAAAAAATGGGGTCAATAAGATTTCTCTTTTTTTTTAAAGAATTTTGTACTTTTAATTCAGTAATGATGCACTGAAAAAAATGATTTTTGCTGCTTGTTCAAATTGCTTGATTAAAATGAGCTTAAGCAACACAATTGCTATACATTTTGTCCAAACGTAATTTGATTGTGTTCAATCTGCTTAAATATAGGTAAAATTTAAGTTTACTTAAAGGTCCCATTCCATGGATTATTTTTATTATTTTATAATGTTTACAGGGGTGCCCTTATAATGTTAGTATGTTTTTTAGATCAAAAATTGTTATAATTTAGAAATAAAAGGCATATTTCCTAGCCTGATTTCATTCCCTGGTTTGAACACTCTGTTTGAAGGGGCGTGTCTGCTGTAAGACTTCAGTGTAAACGCCCTCTGCTGTGATTGGCTGACATGCTTGCATATGAAATATCTGGCATTACATGTGGAACTATCTGGAAAACTTTTACTATTACAGCTATTATACGTTTTTACTATTACAGCTATCTGGATTAACGAATCGTGAGAAGTTTTTTTAAGTATTTAGATCTATTACCATCACATAAAAGTTTGCAGTGATGAGCACTGAGCAGATGACAGCCTGTTGATCGCGTGAAAGATCTTATCATTGCAACGCAGTTTCTGCACTCTCACTAATGATTTCACCAATGCAAACATGATGTATATAAATACAGTAAGAGCTTCGTTGTGCAGTGTAACAGCGTCATTGATTTCATAACGAGTTTTTGCAAGTGTCCAGATAAACTCGCGCTGTGTGATTGACAGCTTGGGCGATTGGAAAGGGATTGTTCTTTGATCGCTTTCTGTATATTAATCACAGTTTAAGTAAGATTATTTTCATCCTATAAGAGAAACGATGTGAAGTTGATCGCTACTTCCATAGTAAATCACTACTTACCGCTTGCTGGAATATAGTTGAAATTGCCCCCTTCGTCAGTATGAAACGCTGAGAGAAGCCTGCTTGATATTATCCCAGGTTAGAAAAACAGTCCGTGGTGAAATGGACATAGCAAACTAACAACTTCGATAACTTGCGGTATCCGATTATAGATAAACATCAACCACGTCTGTTGACATTTCGCCATCAATACGCCTGTGTTCCTGTGGGCAGAGGTTACGGTTCTAGAGACATCATTAAAGAAGGAAGTAGAGGGGTGTAGTCCAATCCAGCCGTTCGTTGTAGTCAACTTCTGTTAAATAAAATATCTCGCTTGGCATTGAACTTTGAGCTTTATAATTTTACAGATTTTATTTATACTCTAACAACAACATTACACACTAACTAAAGTTTGAAACATGGGATCACGAAGAACGGGACCTTTAATCCATTTGTGTTGGATTACATGAATGATTTGTGTTGCATTACCTGAAACTGGGCAGTGCTTGTTAGTTCCCAGCATGCTTTGCATATGGCTGAATTAAGAGAGAATAAATGTTGAAATTAAGTGTTATTTTATGTGTTTTTGAGAAAATTAGAAAAGGGGAAGACATAAACTAATCTTGATCTTTGAAATTCTATTTCAAATAAATGTTCTTTTGAAATCCTCCTGTTTTCACAAAAATATTCACACACACACACAAAATTCTGTTTTCAACACTGATAATAATAAATGTTTTTTGAGCACTAAATCAGCATATTAGAATGATTTATGACTTTGGGCTGAAAATTCAGATTTGCCAACACAGGAATAAATTAAATTAAAATAGAAAATAATATGTAGTAATACTTTACAATATTACTGTATTTCTGATCAAAATAAATGCAGCCCTGGTGAGCAAAAGAGTCTTCTTTCAAAAACATTTAAAACGTACATTTCTAAACTTCCAAACTGTAGTAAAAAATAATGCAAGCATGCAAACTTTTATGCTCCATTTTCAGATCTTCCCTGCAAACCAATGTATTTATACAAAGGCTCCACTTCTCATTGTGTATTGATGGATGAGATGTTGGTATCTAAAGGCTGCTCCTCTACAACAGTGTCCACAGAACCCTCCTTCTATCCTCCCTCTCCTCTTTATCCTCTCTGGCCATGTAATCCTATGCGGTGGATGCAAATCGATTGGCCCGTAACTCACACACACCTCTGCCGTCAAGGGTCTCCATTAAACCCCTGGGATTCTGCCATGTGTGACTTTGTACATGTACGGGCACACGGCCTCACTCCAGCTGCCCGACTCGACGTGCTTAACACCGCAACGAACAGGCAAACAAAAGTGTGAGTCATTGCTCACTCTCCTGACAGCTTTCCTGCGTCTCGCCAGCCGTCCGCCGTGGAGAAACCTGACAGACAGCTTCAACACCACCGAAAACAAGCCTCCCTCCACCTTAATGTCAGTCTGTACCACGTATTTGCAATCAAAATGCAACAGTGTTCATTTTGAGGCCAAGGTGAAGGGACTAATTGCAGGAATTAGACGGGCGTAAAGCGTCTGTCGTAATGTTTATCCATCAGAAACTATGTGGCGAGACAAGGAAGGGAAAATTGCATTGTATTATGGAAAGGTGCAATTGTTCGGCATGCGCTGAGCCGATTTCGATTTGTCGGGTGATCAGCTCAGTGAGCGAGTCAGACGCAGGGGCGATGAGCGTAATGCAGGGCGATGGCCCGCTGCAAGACCGCCGCTCATCCGTTTGCGGATCAAAGTGCTCACATGCCGTAATTTTGTAGCGAGCTGAAAGGTTTCAAAGGGGCTTTAGCTTTGACGCTCCATGGCGTCTCATCTCGCCTCTTCTCTTTTGCCGTCTGAAAGCGTCACAAGGGCAAGAGTGACTCCGTCGGCTCAGCGGGAGCCCCATTCCACCTCTCCCCTCAGCCGTGCCACTCAGCTCACACAACACACACCAGCCATAACAACAGCTGATTCTTACAGACACACAGAGGAGGAGTACTCTAGAACATTCCGTGAGTCTGTGATTTTGACTGTGTGCTATTGATGCGAAAAGTAGTGCTGAATTTCTGCCCTCTTTTGGAGTGAACACGCACTTGGTCGACACACTTCAGGAGACAGAGCATTTTTACCTGCAAGACATAACAGACAGTTCAACTGCAACTAACACGGATTTAGGACATTCTTACAAAATGAAGCAATATAAGCCACAAGAAGATGTGCGTTACAGCAAACCAGTGCGTTAAGAAGATGTTTAACTGTGGTAAAACTAAAGCACATTCGATTTACTTTGCTTTTATTACACAAAGGTGCCAACAGCAGTGAAGTGAAATTGATATGAATTAAGGATAAACAATAATTTTTATAAAACAATATTTTTTCAATTAAAAAAGAATGTGGCATCAGCCATCAGTGTATGTTTATATAGTAATTTTACACCAGTTACAAAAACAGCTTGTCCAATCAGAATGAATTGGATCTAAATTAGCCTCAATAAACGAGTTAAAATACACACAGACAGACATAAAGCTATTGAAATTCTAAAGACACACATCATATAGACTATTTTATAGTGCTTTTATGATGCCATTTCAGTATTTTTGCCTTGACTCACACTTACAACATGCCTTTGTTGAATGGAAAACAGCACTGTGAAAATGTCTTCTGATTTTTGCCTTTTGTGTTGCATGGAAGAATTTAGCCTAAGTCATGCGTGGTTTGGAACGAGATGAGAGTAAATAACAGAAATTTTCATTTTGGGGTGAAGTATTCCTTTAAAGATCTTTAATTCTGTATCTCATTGTGTCTGTGTGGCACTGGGTTTCTCGATTACACTGTCTCTTTTCACAGAGAAGGCAACTGGTGTATGCCATGTCCTAACACATGCACACACAGACTATGATCAGTGTGTGTGGCAAAGTGGCTGGAGCAGAACCTCTGCTCACTGAATGGATCATCTTTGTGTAGCGAGTTGCTTTTTTGGTAGCATGGATGCATGGACACACACAGGCCTGTCAGAGCAGTCAGTGGCTGTAGACTGACACACATTTACTACCAACCTCCCCACACACAAACACACACAAGTGTTTGTCCCCCTCTAATGGCCTACTCAAGGAGGAAACCTGTGGGTAGCCTCCTGACAGTCTGTAGAGAAGAATGAAGGTTTGATCATTCTCAGTTTGACTTTTTTCACTTGTTTAAAAGAAAAGTATGTTGAAATGTAATTTAAATTTGTCATCATTTACTCATCCTCATGTTGGTTCAAACTGTATGACTTTCTTCAGCAGAACACAAAAGAATACATTTTAAAGAATGAGGTGCATGAACAATGTCTCCACCAGGGGTTTAGGGTGGATTTCAGCACTGGCGTGTAACACAGTCACTCCTGCTAGCCACTCTGGCGGATTGATATTTATATTCAATTAAATAGAGCAGCTCCATTCACAGTAAATGCTGCTCCGCATGAACTCAGTCTCTGCATGTGCGGTTTGTTTGGGTTTCCAATAACATGCATTTGGGATGCGCTTTGTGTTTCAGAGCAAAGTGTTCACTGTTATCCTTTACATGCGTGGAGCGTCTCAGCAGCTCACAAACTCCACCTCTGCATTTGCTGTGAGTTTGGGTTGCTTATAACGTTCATCTGGGAACGCAAAGTGCACCATTTCACAAGATGTGTAACGTAAATCATTTATAAACCTAGGCCAACACAGGCGAATACCTCAATATATTTGAAAATATCCAAATTGATGTTCTTTGCAAAATTTCAAAATAAAAGTTTAAACCCTCGCTCTGAGTTTGCATGTTTTGGTGTCCACCTATTTCTATTGTGAAATAGAAGCGGCAAAATAAAGATTAAGTGGACATTTGAATTAAATGTTCTTTGGCCAATATTAAACAAGGATTTATCATGCTGTAAAAAGTGTAACAACAACAACTATAACATTGCATTATAAAAAACGGCCGTTGGTGCCCTCTGCTGGCATTTGTTATAATGTAATGTACATAAGTTGATTATGTTTATATTATGTACATTACATTATGTATGCATTTTTTCAATAAAACTAAATGATTACTTGCTTTTGATACTTTATTTGAACCGATTCTTATTGCCTCGTTATAATGTGTTTTTAAGTTTAAGTCATTTTAAAGTCCATTATCACAAAAAATATTATCCGATTAATCGTCAAAATAATCATCTGATTACTCGATTACCAAAATAATCGTTAGTGACAGCCCTAGATAAATCAAAACATTTCAAAATGCACCTGCATTGTTTTGCATTTTGCTGTGAGGGAAAATGTCTTAATCCATGTTTTGTTCATTATAGAAACATGAATTTTGGAATTTTGGAATTCTGGAATTTCTGGAACATTTTAAATCAGCTGGACAATCAAAACCAAGGTCAATCCAACAAGTTTGATCCAACTGTAAAATCTATTAAAAAGAATGTACTTCTATCCCTTACAAAACCATTTTAAATCACACATGAAATAAAATATGATGTGCACCCTGACTAAATTCTTTATTGTTTAAAGAACAGAGATTACAAGGATAGTTCACCCAAAAGTAAGCCTAACATTTTTTGTTTTCTGTTCTAAACCATGACTTTCTTTCCTCTGAGGAACACAAAAGAAGATATTTTTAAGATCGTTGGGAACCAAACAACATTGGAGCGCATTGACTTCCATTGTATGCACAAAAAATGAGTTATTTCTCTTTTATGTTCCACAGAGGGAAGAAATAAGGAAGTCATATGGTCTTGGAACTGTAAATTCTTTGTGAGTGTGTGTGTGTGTGTGTGTGTGTGTGTGTGTGTGTGTGTGTGTGTGTGTGTGTGTGTGTGTGTGTGTGTGTGTGTGTGTGTGTGTGTGTGTGTATGTGTGTGTGTGTGTGTGTGTGTGTGTGTGTGTGTGTGTGTGTGTGTGAACTAACCCTTTAAGAGGTGGGAAGAGTTCACAGCCTCCGGGTCACTTCTGTTAGAAAAGAACACTGTAATAAAACAGTCTGTTTAATACATTAAACTGACTTAAAGGGCCCCTATTATGGATTTTTGAAAATGACCTTTCATGTAGTGTGTAACATAGCTCTAAGTGAATGAAAACATTGTGCAAATTTTTAAATCTGAAAGTGCACCGTATATAAAGTTGTCGTCTTTCAAAAGTAAGAGTCGACTCAAAGTCAATTAAATGAATAGTTTTTCAAACGAGTCATAAGCCGTTTCGTTGTGACATAAAGACGAAACATTAGCATATTGCCCGGAAAACTTGAACCACCCTCAAACCGACACACGCGCTGTATGCGGTAGACCAATCACAACAGACTGAGCTGTCTGGCCAATCAGAGCAGAGCAGCTCGCGGAAAGGACGAGTCATTTGAGAATCATTAAAATGTGGTGATGGGCAAATGTATATTATGAGAAAATTAAAATAGCATAATAGGGTCACTTTAAAAAAAAAAAAAGTTGAATCTTCAGAGTTAGAAATGAACTTTTTTACTTTGTAGCACCGGTGCTCCCAACTTCAAAAAGTTAGGAGCACCAGCAAAAATTTAGGAGCACCCAGCAAATTTGACGTTTAGCTCTGCCAGTAGCTAAATCATGGTCTTTCTGTACCCATCTGATCAGGAATAACAGACCCTCACGCTCGACAGCGAACAAACATCATGAAAAAGCTTCAACGTGAAAACAAAATGCATTTCTCCATCTCTGTTCTGTTCTCACAGAGAGACAAAAACAAGAGACTCTGTAATTGCCAGCAGCGTGTGAGTTTGCGTGTGTGTACATCACGGTACACATCGCACTGAAGTGTTTATTATTGTTTTTGCCCTTCCTTGAAGGCGTCTGACTGACAGAGGGCGGAGGGAACTCACTGCAGCGCCGCGTTCTCGCACATCCAGTGCGTGGGAGAGAGTGGCAGGCCTCGTCAGCAAGTGGTGCTAGCAGAAACAACGGAGAGACTGAACCACACAGATGGCCGAGCCTTCAACACAACGCTGCCATCCGTATCACATAAACATCATCCACACTCCTACCAGAGAAGATCATGATGGAAAAAAACAATTAAGCGTGCCACTTTCGCAGCAGAGTCATTTACACATTTCGGCATTCGCAAGGACTCATTATCGCAAATATTCCTAGGGCTCCAGACAAAAATAAAACATTTAGGAAATTACAGGATCGCTCAAAGATGATTGCTCAGAAGTGTTACAGTTTATGGAGTACATGGTTCTTTCTTTAGCTTTTAACAAGTCACAGTTACTGTATGTGCTGTGATGAAGAGGCCTAGCCTAGAAATCTAGACGCACCCTAGCGGCAGCAAAATTTATTTTGCAGCCAGGGTAGTCTAGCAACTCTTCGTTGACTTTCGAGCTATAAAAACCTAAATTGGGTCAGGCCAATCACGTCGTGTATAGAGTAGGCGGGGCAGGTTTAACATAATGACGACAGAGTTGCGACGGTTCCCTGCTACTTGAAAACAAAGACTGGCGGCTGCTGCAGCTGCTGGAGTACAGTCTTTCGAATCGGCTTTGGCCGCGACTCTGGAGGACTTGTAGTTAAGTTTTTCTTTGAGAAAAGAGCAAAGAACGGCACTTAAGTCATTCTTAAAAAAGGAAGATGTGTTTGTAGTTTTGCCGGCCAGATTCAAAAATTGAATCTATCAACTAACGTTAGCTCCGCTTTTGGGAAAACGATCTGGTTGGTTGAAGCGCTGTCCTATTGCGTGCAGAGTGAATTTGAAAGACAGCCGTTTATCCCGCCCCTCGGATTGAGCCGTGTCTATGGTGAGTTGCCAGTAAAATATGTCACAGTAACGTAACAGTTGCCGGTTCATTTCAGATCACCCATAACTGAAAAAAGACTTGTAGTATATTGAGGGAGTCATTTGTGAACATAAGTAACAGCTCGATTCACTAACAGAGTCTGATTCAAAAAGTGCTAACTTACTGATTTATTAAAAAAGAACTGGTTTAAAATAATCATTTTTCATCCCTCTTGCTGTGTTCATAGTTTTGTGCATTAAATAGTAGAAACCACATAAGGACACACACAAAGATTTCAAATTATTGTCATGCACACACATTTTTATTTTTTGTTGCATTTGCAACCGTCTACAAAGCTTGCAATGACACATGCCTGCATACAGAGTCATATATTCGAAGATATGATCTCTAAAGACAATAGATATACTTGCCTCACAGAGTCTGATATACACGCAACACAAGCGCTTGCAAAAATTACACGCACAATAAATTGGCCTCCATTTTAATAAGATGCTTATCAGAACGAGAGTCTCTGGGAAATGACTATGTGTTTTCCTGGCTCTCTCATTGTCGCAGATCTTGATAATGTATTTGATTTTAATTAGACGTATTTCCACACCCTGCTACGGCAAACGCCTCTCAAAGTAGCGGCGTCTACCGTAGCGGGCGGAAACAGGCATGGGCACGTCCCAACGATTCTGCACGGCTCCGGCCAAATCAAACGCATGGCTATTAAGCAGAACCACACTGCTTAATAGGGTAATCTCCTGTTGATTTTGTCATTATGTCCCCCACAATCAGTAACGAGGCGTAGTGTGCATACTAATAAACTACTTTGCATATTAGCGAGGAGGTTTGAATTTGTGCCAAGTAAAAAATATATTTCTCCATAAAAAGAACTTCATGTCAATGACACACAAGTTACATCTGAAACATCTCTACAAGTCACCTCTTGACTGGTACTTTTTCTGCTAAGTCACTTAAAAGCATCTGCCAACAACATGAATGTAAATGTACATGACACAGGCCTTCCTCAACAAACATTGCCATCTTGTTGTTTTGCCTGGGGTTCAGTTGCTGATTTCCATTTCCCAGATGGACTGACTGAAGAACAAAATTTGTTTTCTTGGAAGCTCAGAAGAAAGAAGAAAACATACAGAGCTTGTAGAGAAAGAAACATATCTCTGCTCTTAAGTATAAAGCAGGAAATTCAGCAACATTTTTTAACTTTTGTCATCCCTTATCCTCATTTTGTCCTTACACCACAGTTCAAAATGGGGAAAAATTGATAGTTTTTAATGTTTTTTTAAAGAAGTATCCAAGGCAGTTTTTGAAAATGCACCAATGAAAACAATAATACTATAAAATATTATAGCAATTTAAAATAATTGTTTTCCATTTTAATATTTTTTCAAATGTAATTTATTCCTGAGATGGCAAAGCTAAATTTTCAGCTGCCATAACTCCAGTGTCACAAGATCGTTCAGAAATCATTCTAATATGCTGATTTGCTGCATAATATTTTTGTGGATTTCGTATTTTTACTGCGCCTTTTGTCAGTTTAATCTGTTCTTACTGAATACAAGTATCCATTTTTTCTTTCAAAAAAGCAAAAAAAAAAAAAAAAACGAAATTCTTACATATTGTACACAACACGGTGCTGTGGGCAAGTAAGACATGCTGCTGCTGTACAATATATCATACACAAATTATCTGTAGCAGATCTATACAGGTGGAGCTGGGGAAGTTGAGGGGTTTCTGAAAGTGCGATGCACTGCTACAGTATTTATGCTGACCAAGTATTTGAAGGTTGAGCAGCGAGCCCATTGGCTACTGATACAGCTGGAACCAATCAGCTGTGCCCTATAGAGAATGATTTGATTGCAAGCAGATCGAGTTAAGGAGCTTTTAGCCTGCGCCATCTAGAGTTCACAGAACTTTGTTTTTCCTCTATTATTACAATTAGATTAACTAAGTGAGTATTAGATGACAGCAAATGTAATCTTTAAAAACACATTTAATAAACAGTTAAATGTAATCTACTGCAAAACCAATGAATGAATATTCATTTTATACTATTTTTAATTCAATTAGACAATATATTACAATTCGGCTAGAATCATCCCAACACACAAGTTATATGGACATTTTATGGTTAGAAACAGTTAATGCATACAGTACAACACATTAAGCTATGCTGCTCATGTGAGCAACAAGTTCAAATCTATTTTCCCTATCTTTTCCTGTCATTTCCAAATATTTACTATCAATAAAGTGGCTAAAAAACCTTGACAGGTTATATTTCAGCTTTTCCCCATCAAATAATGATTGTCAGATTTTAATTAAGCATGTCAATGTTTGCAGTGTCCTCCATAACCCAAGTGACACTGAGCTCAATTAATCTTAAATAATTCCATCTCTTATGAGCAGTCAAAGGACACCAGAAACGCCCCATCACAAATTCATCCCATTACCTCTTCGTTAAACCCCCAAAAATGCCAACAGACATGAATTACTCATTTCATCTGGCTAATATCCCCACCAAGGGATGCGGAACGCACAAAGGACGAGACAATTGCGTTCAGCATTACGTGTCACTGCTCTCCATCGCCAAGGGAACAGATGGAGTGATGCTGAGAACGAGAGTGAGACTGATGAAGGTTTACTCGCTCACGCCGTCTCCCAAGACAGGGATTTAGACCTCTCGTCCGCCCGTCCCGAAAACACCACAGACAGCTGCTGATACTTTAATCCCACCTGGCCTTTCACTTCCGACCAGGACCAAAGCCTATGCAGATAGGGGGATGTGAATGGAGGATGGGGGGATAAAGAAAGGAAGGATGGCAGGGATCAGGACGTGACAGAATCATTAGAGCTTTTCATCCGTCACGGTGCCAGAGAGGTAGATGATAAGGACATGGGTCACGGTTAAACATGTGACAAGAAGAATGTCAGAGGGCCTTGCAGCAATCCAGACGGCAATGAAATGGAATGGAAATGGCAAGAAGATGGGATTTAGTTAAAAATACAAATATTTTTATTATTACTGGTACTTCTGATCAAAAATTGGCATCACTTACTCACGCTCACATCATTCCAAATCTGTAAGGCTTTCCTTTCATCTTCAAATCACAAATGAAGATATTTTAATGACATTTTTGAGATTTCTGCCCCTCCATTGACTGTCCAAGCAAATACCACTTAGTCGATTCAAAAAGTTCATAAATAGATTGTAAAACTAATCCATATGAATCAAGCGGTTTAGTCCAAATTTTCTGAAGAGACTCGATCTCTTTATATGATGAACAGATTGAATTTAGGTTTTTATTCATATATAAACACTAATCAGCAAATCAATAAACAGAAACTCAACCGTGCTTGCTTGATGCATGAGAACAAACCTCATTGGTTCCTGTGGAAGCTCAAATGTGCTGCGTAACACACGAGAATGAACCTCATTGGTTCTCGCATGTCAAGCAAGCATGCTTGAGCTTCCGTTCACCATATCTGATGAGTGCGTTGATTAATGTTTAGCTATATGTGAATAAAAGCCTAAATTAAATCTGTTCTTCATATAAAGAAATCGTGTCTCTTCAGGAAATTTGGACTAATACGCTTAATTCATATGGATTCATATGATCTCTTTGTGAACTTTTTGAAGCATAATGGCAACACACAGGGCGAAAAGTCTAATACACCCTGCCTACGATGATCTAAAAATGAATGATTCATGCATCAAAATAAACAAACTAATGAACAAACTTCTGGTCACATCTGAAGCAAAATATATTATTAGGAGTTTGATGACTAATGATCTGAAGAGGTGGTGACATAATAGATAGCTATAATTATAGTTTTCAGTCATGTGACAGTCGTCTCAATGGCAAAAAGTGTCCCAATCCACCTGAATTTAACCTAATAGTATTATTTTCTTGTTGATAGTAGTGAAGTTAAATTCTCTTCCATATGTGAGAACCATTTAAACAAAAAATAAAACTAAAACACAAATTTATACAAGATTGAAAACACCACAAATAATATTGAGGACAACCACATGCCACTGATGTGTGTTTCTGCGACGTTTGTCCTCCTCTGGGACTCTCTTCATGCAGCACATTTAAATTTAAATTAGATCCATTCCGAGTTTCATTTTTAACCATGCATTATTTAAAATAAAATTATTCCAAAGCGCCACTAATGTTTCCTGTAGGATGGCTTTCTGGACTATCATTATCTATAAAAACAACATTAAAAATGTACGCCACGCCTTAGGACTAGCTCCCACATCTTTCTTATCCTGACCATAAGAGAGCAAATACAATTTAACACTTTATCATCAGCAAGTTCTCATGAGCCTTAGGGAAAACTGTTTCTTGATCTGCTGTTTCCTCAATGATAACAGCATTAATGCTAAGATCACACTATGTATGCTTGATTTCAGTTGACAAATAGTAGTCTTAAGGGCTCATAAATGTGTTTAACACATAATAAAGACTTCTGAGGTGACAAATATTGAATAGACAAAGCACTAAGAAAAAGACAAGAAAGCAAGCAAATAAAACAGCTACGGTAGATCCAAAAGAACTGGCTATCATTTCTGATCACTCAGCCTTTGCTGAAGCCCTGTACGTCATAAAATACCACTAAAATATCACCCCAAAGCCTTGTGATGTCCAGAGACAAGCCCTAGATGGTTTTGATGGCTCCTCTCACCCATCAAAGCCTTTTAAGCACCTACAACGTCAGCACTACTCCGTACACTTCTAACATGCCCTGGCCCTCGCAGGTCGCTGTGGTCACAGGATATGTCAGGTAAGATGTATTTAAAACTCAGAAGTGAAGTCTTTTCCAAAGCAAACACTACAGTCTACAGAAAGTTTGGATTTGGAGGTTTCTCAGAGCAGGACTGTCTGGTATTTTCTCCACTTGTGGGAGAACTGTGAATATGTGTGTCATAAAATAACTGCACTGTTATATCTACCTACCTCAGTGTTTCCTCTCTGAACCTCAACAGTCTTGTATAACAGAAACAAAATAGGGGATCATTTTGTGATCGATAAATAGAAACAAAAAATGGAAACAAAAAACCAATAGAAACAAAAAATGGACATTATAGGAATGTTCAAGGTTAAATTATATGGCATGATGTAAATTATTAAAGACAATATATTCAATTAATTCACTTTCTTTAATGCACCTGGAAGTTTATGGGGAAAGATTGCCAATCAATAATAAATAATATATACATACACAGTATTGAGCCAAAACATTATGACCAGTCACAGTTGAAGCGAATATCATTGATCATCTCCTAGAACACGGCCACATATTAAGGTCTGGGTAGGTTTGATAGTAAGCAAACAATCAGCTCTGAATAGATATAGAAGAAATGGGCAGGAATCAAAATCTGAGTGACTTTGAGCCAAAATTGTTATGGCAAGGCGACTGGGTCAGAGTATCTCTGAAACAGCAAGGCTTGTGGGTGCAGCAGTGGTGAGAACTTACCAACAGTGGTCCGAGAAAAGACAAACTGGCGACAGGGTGTTGGACGCCCAAGGCTAACTGATGCACGAGGACAACGAAGGCCAATCCGTCTGGTCCAAGCCAACATAAGGTCTACTGTGGCACAAGTCAAACAAAATTTTAATGATCGTTATCGGATGAATGTGCAGACCAATCAGAGTGCCTGTGACCCGTCCATCGTCGAAAGCGCCTACAATTGGCACACAAGCGTTGAAACTGGACTTTGGAGCATTGGAAGAAGGTCACCTGGTCTGATGAGTCCCGTTTTCTTTTACATCCTGTGTACAGCCATACATGTGCACCAGGATGCACTGAGACAATGACAAGCTGGTGGAGGGAGTGTGATGCTCTGGGAAATGTTCTACTGGGAAACCCTGGGTCAAGGAATTCATGTGGACATAAATTTCACACGTGCCACCTACCTAAACATTGTTACAGACAGGCCCGGGGTGGGTAATCGGGAGAATCGGGAGAATTCCCGGTGGGCCGCTTCACTTTTGGGCCGGTCGAGGATTTTTTTTTTTTTTTTCACATTTGTCACGTTAGTTACATTACACGTTCCGCATTCTGACACCGCAGCGCGCAGCCTCTGCATGGGTTGTACCATGTGAGGGAGTTCTCCCCTCACCTCCTATAGAGTTGGTTGGGTCCATAGTCCGTCTTTTCCAAAAACGTTTTCTCAGGTAGGCTACCGCGGCACCGCCGGCACCTACCGATAGCTGGGCCGGCCCTACCGTAACGGTATGCGTCAGGGAGGATGGGAGAAAGAGGCCAGGAGGTATGGAAGCTTGTTTCCGCCACAGAATAAAACATTTTAAAAGATAATTGCGACTTTTTATCTCACAATTGCTAGTTTACATATCGCAATTCTGACTTTATTTCTCAGAATTGCGAGATATAAAGTCCGAATTGCGTGAAATAAAGTCGCAATTGCGTGTTATAAAGTCAGAATTGCGAGATATAAAGCCAGAATTGCCTGAAATAAAGTCGCAATTGCGTGTTATAAAGTCAAAATTGCGAGATATAGAGTCAGAATTGCGTGATATAAAGTCGCAATTGCGTGTTATAAAGTCAGAATTGCAAGATATAAAGTCAGAACTGTGTGAAATAAAGTCGCAATTGCTTCTTATAAAGTCTAAGTGAATTATTATTTAACCTTTACATTATTTGTTGAACCATGGTATTAGTAAACTACACAATAGTAAGAGCTGAACTGTTGCTTCATTAATCCAATTTGGAAAAAGTGCTAATTTGGAATTCCACCATAGAAAAACTGGGCCTGTCTTGGGCGTGAAACTCCCGGGCTGAAAAGTGGCAAAGTGGTTACAGACCAGGTAGCCTACACCCCTTCATGACAATGGTGTTTCCTGGTGGAAGTGGCCTCTTTCAGCAGGATAATGCACTCTGCCACACTGTACACATTGTTCGGGAATGGTTTGAGGAACATGATGAAGAGTTGAAGATGTTGCCCTGGCCTGCAAATTCCCCAGATCTCAAACCAATTGAGCATCTGTGGGATGTGCTGGACCAACAAATTCAATCCATGGCTGCTCCACCTCGCAACCTACAGGACTTGAAGGATCTGCTGCTAATGTCTTGATGTCAGATCCCACAGGACACCTTCAGGGTTCTTGTAGAGTTCATGCCACGTGGAGGACCAACAGAAGTTTTGGCTTCTGTGGCTTCCTTAAAAAAGAAGAAATGTGCTATTCATATTTTGTACATTTAAATCATTCATTCTTTTTTTTTTTAGAAGATTGTATGTTACTGAAGATATAAAAGTTTAATATGACAACTGTTCTTGGTTATAATGTAGGATGGATTTATTTGTTTATGGAAACTGATAGAATATACTGTTCAAAAGTTTACTTTGGAGTCAGCAAGATTTTTGTTTTGTTTCTAAAAGATGTCTCTTGATGTTTTTAACAAAATATGTTGTTGTTTTTTTTTGTAATATTGTGAAATATTACAAATTAAAAATAACTATTTTAATATTTTAAAATATAAAATTCCTTTGGTGGCAAAGCTGATTTTTCTTTAGAAGCTATTACTCCAGTCTTCAGTGTCATTTTCATTTTCTTATTGCTGTTGCCTATTTTGAAGACTGGTTACTGGTCTACATATACTTTGGTATTTAAAATGCAGTCCATAGCCTATATAAAGGGCATGAAGATCATATAGCTAAAAAAATCTAGATGCTAGAAATTAATCAAAAGGGGGGAAAAGTGTGAAAAAATATCAAGTAACCCTCTATTCAAACTTACAGTAGGGAGTCTAATCCAGAAGAATCAGTTGAATTTTACTGCCGAAGCTAGATTAATTCCTTTTATTTATTTTTTATAGAAAACCAGAGCATCAATCTAGAGAGCTAATGCATGTAGATGTGTGAGGGCGAGCATTGCAAAACAGTGAGAGAGGAGAAAGGGAAAGTTATGAATCCCCTGTAACACTGCATTGTAGAGTAACATTCATCTCTGCTCATTGAACTCAGAGCATCTGGGAGTGTGAGGCACCAAAACCTAAATCATCTGCACCTGTGATCACCATTACTGCAGAGAGATCTGAAAGCGCTAATGACCTACACCAAAGACACATTACATCAGACAAGCTTCTCTGAGCCTTAAAATGATCATATATATATATATATATATATATGTAAATTTATATATATATAGGAAAATGTAATTATTTTACAAGGTGGCAATTTCATATGATGTGAATTACACGAAAATGTGTGTTTTTTGAAAAAGTAACCCTGAAGGTCCGCCCCTAAACCTAACTGCCACTGGAATGTAAGCAATCATACAAAATTATTTGGACAAATTCATTTGAATTTGCCACCAATTTGACAAAAGAAACAAATTGTAATTACGAATTGCCATGAGATTCAGTTGATAATGATATCATTTAAATATATATTCTATTTATTTTTTTATTTTTAACACAAATAAATACAACTAAATCACCATTTACAAGACAAAATTGCTTGAATTTGCCCCAATACTGTAGTAAATCCTTCATCTCATGCATAAAAACACCCCTTACCCAACATAAAAACATCCAGAAGGGAGGCCTGCTAAATAACAACACTACCAACCATTCAAACCAACAATCCAGCAACACTAACATTATGATCTTCACATTTTCTCAACCATTACAGATTTATTGGCCATTGCTGTTCTAACACTGGTTCAGTCCTATTCCCAAGACCCTAGTCAAGTTCTATTTCTACAGAATGTGTGTCCCATCTGAACCTGGTTCAACTTCACTGATCTGTTAAACATTTATGGAGTTGTCAGGCTCAAATGTGGCGAACTAGAGGAAAGCCAGGCTCAGCTGGGTGTAGAGGAATACATACTTCTCCAAAGCATCTCTGACAGTTATCAACTTACAGCCATTAACAGGAAACAGGAGAAAATGGCCTTTAATTGGCCAGTTAATTGCAGCATAAATCTGAGTGGTGAGAGGCCCAATCAGATGGAAATTGTACCCTCTGATGGAGCTCCTCAGCTGGGTTGGCGTAGCCAGCAGTTATCTGCAGATGGACATCAACTGGACCAAACACACAATCAAAATGACAACTGAAACAACAGAGGCTAACATCCATAATACCATAACAACTTTGCCATGAGATAGGCCTAGGCACAAAAACAGAAGAATATACCAATAAACACGCACATGCACAGACCACTCATTCTTCACAGTACATTATGACTACAGCAAGCATCAGTATTACTGTAGAGAGTTTTCACAACATGTCATCAATCCAGAAGTCGGACATATTGGAGGCACTGAACGGACTCGCAAATTTGGCTTATTATCGCTGCTGAAAAATGGTCGTGTTTTGGTCTGTACTAATCGGTCGCACCGGGAAAAACATTTGGAGTTCTATAGACTGTCAAAGGTTAAAGAGAAGAGTGCAAAAAACTGAGGAAAGAAGGCATTTGTGGTTGAGAGAGGCACAGCATCAGCTCATCAACCACATGTGTAAATGAAGCGTTGACTATGGCTAAAATGTTGACGTAAAGTAGTTCACTATGGCTACGTTCACACTGTCAGTCCAAATCCGAATGTTTTTGTTTACAATTGGAATCTGATCTACAATGATGTCCACACTGTGTATCGCAACTGTTCAGATCGATTTGTGTGTCCATGCAACTGTTTCGTTTTCCAGAATATCTGCATTGGTTTCTATGGCAATGACGTTAAGTTGATGGAGGGGTTTGCATTAGCAATAGAGATGTTGTCTTATTTAAATTTTACAACATGGAAATGTGTAGCCGTCGCACTGGACTACTGCGTCTTGAGCCTGCTGCAGAACTGTAGGAGTCTGGTATGCACAGCTTTCTTCCACGCTCTTGTCTCCGCCGGTTTCAAAATTCAAAAATAATCATTTTTTGCTCGTCCGGCACTTTGCAACAACACAGCCTTGTTTCGGCAGTGACTTTCAGCATGTTTCCTATAACAACGTCTGGCGTTCACATTTTACGTGCCGTGAGAAAGTCACATCAACCACGCAAAATCCGATCAGAGCATTCAGAATGAAGCGGATTTCCTGAATAGGATTTCACACCACATATGGATGTAGCTTGAAACGGATTTCATGTGACATCATGTGATCAAACTACCCTTTCATCACATTGCATTAGTTATAATTTGTTCCCTGTATTTATAAGCAGTCTATAGCAACGGCGGAGTTATATTTGGTTACCTAGGAAACCGAGAGAGTCGGTCCACATAACAATCACGCAAGTATATTACCTGCCGCAGATAATTGAGATACAAGAGTACTTTGATTTCTAACATTATTCTCTCAATAGACATTTACATCGATAGTCTGGCGTTATAATTTATTTGCTTTTGGTGTACTGTGGAGTGGGTAACACTGTTTTTAATGGCAGGCTAACGTGCACCGTTGACTCGCGCTAGCCTTAGCATAGGTGAACTATCCAAAAGTAAGGACTGGATGAATTTTTTTGAAAACTGTCTCCACTGATGAATAACAACCAGGCTCACTTGAAAATGAGGTCCGATGTCGAAAATCCTGAACCACCCCTTTAAGACATGTAAAACATCCGCGTTTGCGCATCGCCTTAGGCCTACTACAGGGTTCATTTTCAAAACGTAAATGTAAGAAACCTATCCAAGATGATTATGACGATGAGTACTATTATTTAACTGAAGTTATGATTACAAATGCCTTTATTTGAATGTATATTTATCCGCCAGGATGATAGAATTGACGTCATTACGTGATGACGTAAAAGAACTGGTGAACTGGTTTTTTGAACCGGTTCATTCATAGTGTTTGAACTTGGACTCAAATATAAAGGAATGCGGTCAGTGCTTAACTCAAGGTGAAATTATATTCACAGATTCGAACTTCTCGGATCAGTAACTCGTTAGTCGTTATTATTTACAAACACAGTGACGTAGAGCTACAACCAAATTTCCATCAAAACGAGCTTTATAATATAGGCTAAATGGATCTCTATGAGAAAGCAAAAATAGTCATTAACTTCAATGTTACAAACTGTAGTGCCACCCAATTCAGTTTACACATCAATGGTGTCCCACTGGTCATACTACTGCTTTTTCACATTTTATATTATGAAAAATATTCAATAACTTCACTGTAACACACCAAATCTAGTTCACACATCACTGCTCTAATGTTGGTTATACAATACTTAGTTTGGGAAGTAATTGCACATAAAAAATAAGGCCTATTCTTTACACAAATTATATTGGTACCGTATGCAGGCAGACAACATAATAGTTACAACCATAGCTTTTGCATTATATTTGCTTACTGAATTTGATGGCATTACACTGTATAACAGTGTGAAGTTATTGAATATTTTTTCTAAAAAGGGTGTTTATAATAAAAATAATAATAATTTTTATCAAACTAAATGTTGTAGTAGGCTATAACCAGCAAGAGAGCAGTGATGTGTGAATGAATTTGGTGACAGTACAGTGAATCACAGTGAAGCTATAATATGGTTAATAAAATGTGCAGAAGGGTTTTGGGATTTGCACTTTGCAGACGGTCCCTTTTCGGACTTGTCTCTCAATCGGCTGGTTAGAGACACATTTATATTATAAAGCTCGTTTTGAGGACAACTGGGTTGTAGCTCCATTGTCTAGGTTAGGCTACTTACTGTTATTGTAGCCTAAATGGTGTATTTTGTGTTTTAATAACTTTAGCTCACGAATATTGATCCGGGAACTTTGAATTATGTGAATATATTGACCGCATTTCTTTATATTTGAGTCCAAGTTCAAAACGCTCCATTAACGTCCAGAGCTCTGAAGCACTGCCAGCGGGACATTAAACAGGAAGTGTTTGTCTGAGCTCACAACAGGTTTTGCGTGGGAACGCAAATATATTTGCGAGGGAACGCAAAGTTTCTCGGGGGAACGCAAACGTTTTGTGAGGGAACGGAGAAAATTTGAAGAAAAAAAAAAATTCTCCCATCCTACATTTTTAAAACACTCCCATCCAAAAATCCCAGAACACATCCTACAAAAAAAAACTTAAACTTATTTTATTTCAACTAATTGCCAAGGTTATTTAGTTGGAAACTGGAAAAAAAAGAAAATATATACATGTCTGTAGTTTTATTTATTTTTCAGGTGGGCTGTTAGCAACACCCTGGCAACCACTCAAAACACTGCAGCAGCAGCAAATGAACAACCACCAAAGCAGTGAATTTTGCAAAGGCAAGCACCAATTACAAAAGTTGTTACAAAAGCTCATATCCCTCTGTGATTGCACTATGCCAAAATCTGTGTTGGACGCAGCTGGCCTGGCTTGGTTTATTTTCGAAGTAATAATAAAAACGCTCAGCATTACTAAATATCCATTAGCAAGGCCTTACGCTTGCAACCCCACCTCCATTAAGTGGAAAGTCACTCAGCCTGGTAACAAGATTGTATGGGCAATTACTCTAAAAGTGTGGAGTTTGCGCTTTACAAACACACCAACCAATCCTGTTTAGGTATAGAGGGGGTTCTAATTCAGTTACAACCGACCGGCTTGGTAAATAGTGACACTGATCTTTCCTGATCCGCCCCCTAAAAATAAAATAAAAACCCTGTGGCCAGTGCCTCGAGGGAAAGCATGGAAGAGAGAACCCATCTAATGTAAATATGGAGACAAACACCTCCCCATCCCATCACTCATGCATTTTCAACAGCTGACATTTCGCTGACATTTCAGGCCCGGGATAAACTAAACAAAATGGTTGCCACACACCACGTTAAATGCTGGAAAAGACTAAACCGTGGCAGTATGTACGGGTGTGTTCCTCTTATATGTCTCTGTCTTTTCGGTTGAGTATATAAACAGCGAACACCTGGAAATGTCAGATTTTCCGCTTTCGAAGGCAACTGGATAAATGGAAGACATTCATTGCGTTTTGCTCTCTGGGGGCTGCATATTTAGAGCCTGATGGCTTGTTTTGTGCGTCAGTTTGATCAAAGACACCCCGAGTTAAAACATTAGGACATTGTTTATGTAAATTCAGCATGGAATAAAACTTTACTTCTGTGCTGAATGATTTTATGTAGGAGTCAATTCCCAGCGGGAGTGCTTTATGCATGTTTGCTCGCTGCTTCTCCATTGTTGTCCTTTGTCGATTCAGTTTGCATTAAAGCAAATTCAAGAGTATTAAAGTAAATGCGTTGTCTAACCTAGGCTTTATTTATGTGGTTTATTGTGTTAGGCTTCACAGTCAAAGTTTAAGAAGCTTTTTGAGACTCAAAACAGCTCTCCAGATGTACTTCCCGTCTTGGAGAGCAAATCTGTGTGTGAATGTGTTTCGGTCTGTACCCTGCAGATTTGACACATTTATTTATTTGTCCTGGTCTGTGACTGTCATTTTGGCGACACCAGCACCTCTAAAGCTAATGTGGTGTGAAACTAAATCCCATAATTATCTCTCCCCCCCCCCCTCCTCTTTTTTTGCCATTAAACCAATTATAGTATTACCTCCTCAGGGGTCTGTGACCTGCTAATGGGGGTGAGCAGCCAGAACCCCGAATCTGCGGTTGGGGTTTCACAACATGATCCTGCACAGGACACAAGGGACTCTAATACACACACACACGTACAAACGGAATGCAATCCGAAAAAGAAAAAAAACCCGTCCAAGGGCCCAGACTGTCATTTAACATTAATTTTCACCTTTCACCTTCACATATTGTCATAATAACTGCAAATGGACAGCACCAGGCCATTTCAGAACACTAATTATTAACACAGGAAATAGAAATGTGTCATGAGAGGAATCTAAAATTAACACGAGACATATCTAGTGACTGGAATGGGGGGGGGGGGGGGGGGCTGCTGCAAATTCAGCTTTGCTGTCACAGGAATATATTTTAAAATATATTCAAATAGAAAATGTATATTTTAAATTGTAATACTATTTTACAATATTACTGTTTTTACTGTAATTTTTTTCAAATAAATGCAGCCTTGGTGAGCATAAGCGACTTTAAACAAAAACATTGACTAGTAATGTAGTTCATCTTGCTATTTTCAGCCTGAGCCCGCACAGGTTTTTTAAAAAAAATTTAATACTTAAAGCAGGAAGTACATTCTGCAAATGTGGACACATGGTCCGCTGTGACCCCCTTTTTACAACCAATGTGATTTTCTCACCACACATTTTTCTCTCCACCTGACAGAAAATGTTAGACATGTAAGATCTCAGAAGCACTTGCGCCCTTGAACAAGTGAAAAGAAAAACTCCCGGTTTGGTTCATGAGACACAACTCATGCTTGGTGGCGAAAGCTTAAAGCATTCTGTGTGGTCCAGTGCCCTTGAGTCTCCATGTCTTGGTTTCTTGAAGCTGTCTGGCAGCACGCTTGGTGGGTTAAAAGCCCACCTGTGTTTCAAAGAACTAAAGAATTTCTCAGTTTGCCATCTTCTTTCTTGGCCTAAAAAGCTCTATGCTACATTAAATATAAAATAATAAATAAATAATATACTAATATTATAAAATAAATATAATAAATAAATATATACTGTGTGTGTGTGTGTGTGTGTGTGTGTGTGTGTGTGTGTGTGTGTGTGTGTGTGTGTGTGTGTGCGTGCATCCATGCGTGCGTGTCTGTCTGTCTTTCTATCTATCCATACTGTATAAAAATACAAACACACTGTTATATCATAACATTATACTGCTTTGATGCTGACTTAAAATCATTGTAATGATGAGAACCACAATTATAATAAGAATTATATATATTCAAAGAATAATCAGAATATACACATTTGCATTTATATAGTGTTTATGCAGAACCTGATTTCACCAAACATGTTCCTGGATCAACATTTGTGATATGTTGACATTGAGACACAGTGAGACATATATATATATATATATATATATATATATATATATATATATATATATATATATATATATATATATATATACAGTATATATTGTTTAAATATGGAGAATATCAAAAGGTGAAAACATCCCAGTTCTTGCATCGGCGTATACAACTGCGTGTTCCAGGTCCTGCCAATATCCAGCAGTGGAGGAGTGGACCAACATTCCACAGGCCACAATCAACAACCTGATCAACTCTATGCGAAGGAGATGTGTTGCACTGCGTGAGCCAAATGGTGGTCACACCAGATACTGACTGGTTTTCGGACCCCCAATACAGTAAAACTGCACATTTTAGAGTGGCCTTTTATTGTGGCCAGCCTAAGGCACACCTGTGTAATAATCATGCTGTCTAATCAGCATCTTGATATGCCACACCTGTGGAGTGGATGGATTATCTCGGCAAAGGAGAAGTGCTCACTAACACAGATTTAGACAGATTTGTGAACAATATTTGAGAGAAATATTTGAGACAATATTTGAGCCTTTTGTGCACATAGAAAAAGTCTTAGATCTTTGAGTTCAGCTAATTGGGGCCAAAAACAAAAGTGTTGCGTTTATAATTTTTTTTCAGTGCATATATATATATATACATATATTGCAGATGTTCCTTGTAAACAACCATTTAAAAAAATCTGAAAATGACACACCCACACTGCATGCAATTCAGAAACCGTTTTAGAGAGAAAAAAAAAAAAAGTGGAAAAGAAATAAGGGAGAAAAATAAAAAATAACTTTTCTCTCTCTTTTTTCCTCTCTCCATTTTCCTTTCTCCTGCTATCACATAGAGTGATTGAACTGAATACTGTGGTACAGCGAATGTGTACGAGGCAGAGAAAAGATGCAGTGCAGGCATGTGGAGGGTCCTGGGGTCTAAAGGGCACACCAAGGAGAAGTGTGCCGCCTGGCAGAGCTAATAAGCGCCCGCTCTGGCCAAAGTCTTCTGAAAGGCTCATTTAACCCTGCTCCAGCCTCCGGAGAACGGCAATTTGATTTGCTCGCTGGGTAATGTACTAGAGAAGCCCTTAATGAAATTTGTGGGCGCGCGTCAGAGAAAAAGGAGGGGAGAGATGGAAGGACGGAGTGCGACAAGCCAACGGAAATGACTATTTTGCACTGAAAACCCAGAGAAGAATGGGGGTATTCAATTTAGGCGACTGGGTCTGGAGCATCTGGGGGCCTATGAGAAGAAGACTGCGATGGAGGTCTAACAAAAGGCAACACTCTTGGCCTTTATCTGGCCAGGCAGAAGGAGTTTGTTAGTGGCTCCATTATAAAGTGAATGGTGGACACACTGCCGGGCCCTAATTGAATCCCCTCCACCGGTGACTCATCTTCTGACCTGCTTTCATTGTTAGGGTACAGGTCCCATCATTTCCTCCAGCACACCATGTACTTAATAACCTGATAAAGCCTGTGCTCTGCTTTTCACGGGACAGATAGAGACAGCGAGATCTGCTAAAGAGTGAAAATGTAGTGGGATGAAAAAAAAACAGAAGGAGACGAGAATTAAGGGGAGAGTGTGGCTGTCAGGAACAGACTGTCATTTACAGACTCCTAGAAGACGGACAAGGGTAAGCTGACAAATGTTCCGGATGAGACAGAGACAGTCAGAAAGCGAGATAAAGAGAGATAGGACTATAATAAATGAGAGAGAACAAGTCTTTCAAAGTTATAATATCTGGAATATGGACCAATTTTATGATGCTTTCATGATGGGGTGACAGCCACTTCATATTGAGCATTCTGCTAAAATTCTACTTTTGTGTTCCACAGAAGAAATAATGGTTTGAAAACAGCAAAGGTGGCTGAATTTTCATTTTATAGGAGAACTGGCCCTTTAAACCAGGTATGAAGACCTCTTGAAACTTTAAGAATTAATTATTCACATATGTTGTGGCCTTTCTGCCTGTTAGATTAAGAACATGTGTGCGTGTTTTAGCATACAAAAGCTCATGCTATGAAGTCGACAGGGTAGACTCTGGCTCAACCTTCAACCGAGTCAAGGTCACACTCCCTAGCACAGCTGGTGTGGGAGGAAGACATTTGCCTCTGGAATTAATGGTATGAATCAAGGTCACATGCATGCTGATTGTGCTGCTTACGGCAGGCAGAAATTGTCCAAATAAAAAAATAACTTGCATGCAGATTTGCATATGTTTCATATTATCATAGGCATAAGAAAACAAATTGAAATACAAAGTTCTGTCATGAAACTCTAGATGGTGCAGGCTAATAGGTCCTTAACTCAACCTGCTTGCAATCGCATCATTCTCTATAGGGCACAGCTGATTGGTTCCTGCTGTATCAGTAGCCAATGAGCTCGCTGCTCAACCTTCAAATACTTGGACAGTATTTTCTGTAGCAGTGCATCGTGCTTTTAGGAACCCCCCACCTTCCCCAGCTCCACCTGTATAGATCTACTGTGGGTAATTCATGTATGATATTTTGTACAGCATCAGTGTCTCTTACTTGCTCACAGCGTGTCATGTACAGACCCTTTCCAAAAAATTTGAATATCATGGAAAAGTTCATTTATTTCCATAATTCCATTCAAAACGTTAAACTTCCATAGATTATAGATTCAGGGCCCAATCCTGCTGGAAAATGAAGGAAGCATGAAGTGCTCTGAAAATGTCCTGGTAGACGGCTGCGTTGAGTGGACAGCACAGTGGACCAACACCAGCCGATGACATGGCTCCCCAAACCAACACAGACTGTGGAAACTTCACACTGGACTTCAAGCATCTTGGATTGTGTGCCTCTCCATTCTTCCTCCAGACTCTGGGACTTTGGTTTCCAAATGAGATGCAAAATTTGCTCTCATCAGAAAAGAAGACTTTGGTCCACTGTGCTTTATTAAATCCAGAGTAAACGCAGCCGTCTACCAGGACATTTTCAGAGCACTTCATGCTTCCTTCATTTTCCAGCAGGATTTGCACCTGCCCACACTGCCAAAATAACCAAAACCTGGTTCAATGACCATGGTATCACTGTGTAATTACTGTGTGATTTCATGTAATATTCTAATTTTTTGAAATCCTGTTTTCGTGGGTTTTATGAGCTGGAAGCCCAAATTATGTACAAATAAACAACTAAATACTTGAAATCGTTTAAGTTGTGGGCCCTGAATCTATAATCTATGGAAGTTTAATGTTTTGAATGGAATTATGGAAATAAATAAACTTTTCCATGATATTCTAATTTTTTGGAAAGGGTCTGTATATATTGGAAGTAGAAAGTACCGTATTTGCTCTGCAGCGGCAATAACCAGCAGCAGCAGTGTAGCAAATCTATTCAGCCAAATTCAACATTGTCATACCCATTACCATGCCAAACACTCTAAAAAGGTTGTCATGTGAGATGTATGTGTGAGAGACAGAAAGGCTCGAACACACATGCAATTACCTTCTTAAAGGGATTGTTCACCTAAAATGATATTTATGTCATAATTTACTCAGACTTTATATAGGCCAATCGAATCTACTTTCGTTGTGAAAGCATGAACCTTTTGATATCGTTCCCCTTAATTTAAACCTAAAAATGTTCAAGTTTTCAGAATTTTCAAAACTGCCAGTTTTTTAATGTTTTGAAAACTTTTTATTTTATTTTTTTTGGTAAAGCAAACGTTAAGGGAACTTTTAATTTGATAATTTTGCAAACATTAAGGAAACTTTATTTTTAAATGTTTTCTGAACGTTCTAAAACAACTAACATTTAAACAACGTTAGACAAACTAAAATGTTTCAGAAAAAGTAGTTCCATAAACGATGTATAAACGTTGTGCTTTTGAAAACATCTTTAAAGAACAGATAACTCTGAACGAATGTTCTATTAATGCTACCTGAAGAAAGTTTGTTCATAACTTTGAGAGAAACAAAGTTCTAAGAATGTTCCCTGTTTGCTGGGAAGATCTGTAAATGATGACTGAATTTTTTCCTGAATAAACTATTCCCTTAACATTATTAATTTAGCCTGTCAGCTCACTGCTTTGAGAAATTATGTGAATGACATGTGAACATGCTCCCTACCGCACAGAAACCTCAGTTTCTCTCTCAATTACAGACCCTGACGATCACTAAGGACCAAGAATATGAGATGTGAAGGGTAGGCTATATTATCCTGCTCTAACACGCTCATCATTATCACAGAGCAAAGGTGAGAGAAAAAAAGAGTGGCACTGCCACAAGGATATCATCCAAACTCAGTTGGCAGTGTGTTTCAACAGCTAAACACGCCAGGGCAACATTATCACACACTCACACACACCAAAAGTAAACTTTCAGTTTCACCCCACATAAGGGCACACAAAGGAGTGTGTAGTCTTCATGACAGTTCTTGACTTTGAAACATAGAGGTTGACACACTGCCTCCTTGAGGTGAATTTAATGAAGAAAGATTTATTTCAAAAATATATATATATAATTTCAGAAATATCATTGTAAAGTGTTATAGGAAATTGTATCTGAATGCTGAAGATAAATATAGAGAGATACAGACAGAGAGAAAAAGAAAGACTTCTCAGAGATTGCACTGAGTGTCAGACAGCACTGATATAATCAGTTCTGAAAATAACCACAGAAAGCAAAAACAGTGAAAAAGAAAGAGGTTTACTATGCTGAGACTAATATAAACTGCCAGTGTATGCATTTGTCCCTTTCATAGCCATTTTTATTTGCCTCTATTGGGTATCTTTTATATTTACTGGACTTGGAGTAGATGTCAAGCACAGCTGAATTATTTAACAGTAGCCTATATCTAGCCACAGTTTTAAGAGAAATGTTGTTTCTCAAAACGAATCATCCATTAACCATTCAACTCTGTAGGGAAACATTGAAGTCTTTGATTGGATGTGCTGTGTATCATCCATGCGACTGAATAAGCAAGGCCACGTCCTTCTCACGGAGACAAATACCAACTAATCAGCTTCATTCAGAGTTAAAATTGGAAGGCGATGGTGTAGAATAAACCTCCAACTACACTAGAACCCATAGAATAGGCAAAATGATGCATCCGATTCATTGAACACAAAACTTACATAACGTGTGAATGAGAAATAAAAATCTATTTATTAGACTGGGCAAAATGGTGGAGGAAAAAAATCAGTTTGTAACTAACGGGGGGGGGGGGGGGGGGGGGGGGATCACATATACAGACCATTGCCTTTTTAGCCTAGAATAAAATTATGAGAACTATGAGTTTATCATGGAGAGAAAGAAATGCAGAGTGAGCAGAGAAAGAGAAAAGAAAATGCAGAGAAATAGTGATTGCATATGTGATTGTTACTGCCCATGTAAATAAAAGAGAGGGATTTTATGGCCCATTTTATTGTCCACTATGTGGAAACCTGAAAGGGATATGCCGTCATTTTGTTGTAATTTAATATCTAAACCTGGACCCCATTGACTTTCATTGTATGAAAAAAAAAAAAAAAAGTTCTTTAAAATATCTTCATGTTTCACACGATTTTGGTCCATATTGACATGATAGCTTTGCTGCAGATTTGTCTGCACATCCATGATGCAAATCTTCTGTTTCACCATGGCACAATCCAAAGGTGCTCTATTGGATTTATATCTGGTGACTCTGGAGGCCATTTAAGTGTATAGTGAACTCATTGTCATGTTCAGTGATGATTTGAGCTTTGTGATATGGCGCTCTATCCTGCTGGTAGTAGATATCAGAAGAGGGGTACACTGTGGTCATAAAGCAATGGACATGGTCAACAACAATAGTCGGCTGTGGAGTTTAAATGATGCTCAATTGGTACTAAGGGGCCAAAAGAGTGCCAAGAAAATATTCCCCACACCATTACACCAGCAGCAGCCTGAACCATTGATACAAGGCTGGATGGATCCATGCTTTTACCTGTTTTCCATTTACATTATCATTCCTAATTTTAGAGATCAACCACTTCCCTGATGGACAATCCCATGACATTAAACTCTTGATGTCTATTAATTCTAGTTGAGATGCACAACAAAGACTAGAGTTAATAAATCATCATGGTCTCAATGATTAGTCTATTACCAAAGACACTGCCTTTGTTTCGTCAAGACAAGTTATGCTTCGTTTTTGCTGCAGGGGAGTTTTTAATGGCCCTTAATTTAAGGGACAGTCTCACTTGTGACCTCAATCTTCTCCCACTACGATAGAGATGCAAGGCGCTCAGGATAAAAAAACTCCATAATGCACCCTAATGTGCGCTTTTGTCGTGATGCAGGCGATGCTCAAAGCATGCAAACTACCCACAGGAGCACGGAACAATGTGTGTGAGAAAATGACTTTAATTGCAGCATATGCCTCTGACGTGACAGATAAATTAGCCACTGTCAGCATGCTGAGTTGAGAAGCCTTCCTTTTTCAGTTCTGCTGCATGCCAAACGCTTTCCTTTTTGGCACTTTACGTACGTGGAAAATCTAGTCCACGTCATGCGTGGCGAGAAAGCATAGGTGTCAGCTGAAACCATAAGCCTTTTCATTTCAGATGGGTGTGTTTTTCTCCCTTTTGACGAATGTTCAAGGCTAAAAGTTACGGATTTGGAGAGATTCATGCTTATGTGATGTTTAACCGTGCCATTCTGGAGAACCCACATCCCGGCTTTCACTCAAAGACACAATGACGTCTGGAAATGGCTTGATTCTTCTTTTGTTTTCTGCACAAGCAGATGGCCATAAATATGTATATGTGACTCACTCTCAAACAGCTGGGTTCAAACGGTCTTCACACAGCCAAGGAGGAAATAAACAAAACAAAGGATCCCCATCTTTTGCCAGCCATTTTGAAAAAGGCGCAGCTGGGTTCTGTGCTGGTTATGGCACCTTTGGATCTCGTGGAGGTGCTTAAAGAGCCAAGGCCGTTCCTATTGTTTTATATGCATGAAAATTTGAGAGGCCAAAAAAGGCCTCTGCGTTCTGTGAAATAATCAGTCACAGTTAACAAAGTAGTAGACTTCTGTAAGGTCAATTTATATAGTTATATATAAGGATGAACTATAGCCATAAATGGTTTTGTCTGTTTTAGAGATTAACATTTCTGGCTGTGAACGAAAACATAAAAAAAAAAAAAAAAAAAATCTAAAATACTGATACACCAATTATGACTTTTTTATAAGCAAATTGGTCAATTCCAATACCGTTTGCCTATTTTCTTTCTTTAAGCACATTTTTTTGTAGTTTATTTGCTCTATAACAGGCAAACGTTGGGTTCTTAGTTTAGGGCACTTATACAGAGGTAAGCAAATGCCATTGAAACTTTTCTGAAAACAGTTTCAGTCAGTTCTCTGACGCAAGCCCGAAATAGAGATTGGCCAAAATAAAACTAAAATCCCGTTTCTGATTTATGGCCAGTGGACTGGTGCATATCAAAATGATGCAAGAAAAAAAATGCAAAACAAGTCACAAAATAATCCAAAGTCACAGCAAAACCTTTGCAACACACAGACAGTGGTGTTTCATTTCTAAATGATTTAGCGTTTTTGGTTGAATGAATGATTCAATGGCTCACTCATAATGACAGTAACTTGTTTCATTCCTGAATGAATCCAAATTTTTTAACCATTCGGTTGAATGAATAAGTTAGTGACTCATTTACATGTATTAATTTAGCAGATGCTCTAATCCAAAATGATTTAACACATATAAAGACAGTAGGTGTGTTCGACTTGAAGCGGCGCTGCGTAGACTGATCTGTGTTTGACATCAAAGTACCACAAAAGCGATTAGAGGGCAAACGGCTCTGAGTGCTTTCGAATTGCTCTCACGTTATTTTAATGTCATACACTGATCGGTCTGCACATTGCCGTATCGGTTGAATGAACGATAATTCACTTATTAAGACAGTTACTACTGGTGGAAGGATGTAACCTGCAGAAAGAGTCACCCAATCAACTCATACATGGCTTGTTGTCTATTCAAATTAAGCTAGGATAGAATAAAATATTTTAACATCGAAAAAAATTACACATACAATAAGGTTGCGAGAGTCTCAGTTTCCAAATAATGTGTGGCTTGGGCCATTGTAACCAGCGTATGCTGAATGCCCGGGTACGTAAATATGCTAATAAACCATAGCGAACCCAAAATAGAGCTGATTGATGAGTCCAGCAATTAAGACAGCAATCCACCAAAGACCCTTACTTTTCCTGCTCTTTTGGAAAACGCTTCACAGTGGGAACGGTCCATGTAAGCGTCATTATGATTGTGCGCCTGGCTCTTCTTAATGGGTCTTGCGGTAATTATGGGATGTCAGGAGCAGGTAGTGTGTAATCACTTTCAACTGATTGAAAAAAGAGCATTTGCATTTGTACAAGTGTCAGAGTGAGGAGAGGCTGATGTGCTTGTAATTCTGACAAGAAGTTTAGTCATATTAAATTTGTTGTCGTGTACATTGAAAAATTCTCTGCTTATCATGCATGTAAGTGTTGCCAAGGTGTCACTTTCCCAGCATGAGAAACACAAAAAAATAATATTTGTTTCTTTGTTTGCCATGTCTAAATTGTTTAAAATCCATCTGAAATTATAGCACTTGTCTAGTCTATCTTACTGTTCAAGTAGTTTTTATGCTATAATGTAGTCTTAAAAGTTGACAAAACTAACATTTAGCATATATTCATACTGAAAATTTAAAATGTATTGACTTCTGGCAAAAGGGAACAAAAATATGAATGACTTTTATGACACATACAGTCTGCTCTCTATAACATAGAATAATTATCATTTGCAATAGAAAGCAGCAAATCATGTAAATGGCTAATGGACATGTATGTGCCACTCCAGCTTTTTGTTTCATACGAAATACTTCAACACAGCAATTTTATGGAACTTTTAACATTACCTTTGTTGCTAATGTTGTTTTCATGCCCCTAAGGAGACATGTAGGCGCTTAGACATGATATCAGAAGTACACATGTGTAATCTCGTCAATATCAAGGGTAGTTCAGCGATCCATGGTTAATTTTTTGCCAACTTTTGCCATGAATAAACGTGATGAATGCATGTAATTTGTAAAGCTAATGGATCAACTTTTTCTAAGCCTGCAGAAATCCAAATGAAATAGATGGGGAGATATTTAAGCGATGAGATGAGGATTAATATAGAATGGGATTATTTAGGGAATTAATGCAGAGGTGCTAGACTAATCACGGAAATCTGAATTTCTAATGAATTTCGAGCATCAGCATGATGCAGGTGCTAATCAGCCTCATTCAGAATGACTCTTGTAACTATACATTTCTCTGAACCTAGCTAATCAAAAAATGTACAACAAAAATGCACAAATACTGTCTTGTAAATTCATTTCTATTCACACTAGAGAAGACAGTTACGAAACAGGCTGACATGTATAATTCAACAACATACACAAATCAACCAAATAAAGTTCTTTTCAGATGTACTTAAGTGAATAAAATTTGCAAAGTATATATTTTTTTCCTATTTTCCTATTGAAATGTCCAGAGTGCACATTATTCATTGTTGTTGACCTGCATGCATATGCAGTGCTCAGTGCAGCTCTATTTATATTGTAAAGGCTTACTTTGAGTGCTGTGTATGTACAGTCACACCAAAACACATTTAAAGTCGTAAGGCCATTTCATTGCAGCTCCTGCATGAGGTCAGCAGCAGCAGCAGCGTAGCAATGGCAGTAGAATATGAGCTCAGATAAAGGTCACAAGATCATGTTTCCAGAGAGTGTAAAGACTTCTGCTGTCTGATTGCTGAGCATGAGGTCAGGACATGATACTATGAATTTGTTATGAAGTCATTGGGATTATTTTACATTGCTCAGAGAGGAAAATGGAAAGCGGTGCCAAATTTGATTGTAATTGAAGCTTGTTTAATGTTGAGCTGCTTTACTTTTATCCCTTTAGATAAAAGAAGCTCATGCTCATTCTAAAACTGGGAATTGGAATGACAGGGATTTATCTATCTATCTATCTATCTATCTATCTATCTATCTATCTATCTATCTATCTATCTATCTATCTATCTATCTATCATCTATCTATCATCTATCTGTCCATCCGTCCATCCGTCTTTCTAAAACATATTAAAAACTTTCAAAAAAGGCATTGTCTAAACAAACTTTATTATTTACATACCATTCATTTATTATTTACTGTGTCAATTCATTTTAACTCTACTTCCTTACATTTAATTTAAGTGCAAATCTGCATGCTGTTTGTTACCTACTGTATATTCATAATAAATTCATATTGAATTCAGTTCTTGACAAAAAAAAAAAAAAAAAAAAAAAAAAAAATGCAAATCACGCTTCTGTTGTTTTTGCAGTAATAAAAAAAAATATAGAAATTTTTCCTATTCAGTCTGTATCATGCTAATTGCTAAGCCTATGCAATTCATGGTCAGTGTCTTAAAATGTCAATGTCTGGGTTCAAAGACGTTTGTGTGATTAGAACAATTGTGATTGTAGATCTGTAATATTCTGTCTGGTGTATGGTTGGTTGCAGCAGACTGAACGTGGGTGTTATATGATTGGGTGGGGGGGTGAATAACGTATGTCATTTGCGGTGGCTGGTCTCTCCCGGCGACAGCTCCATCTCTGCATTAGCCCCATGCTGAGAGCTGCAGCGGTGACACCAGGAGTCTATTACTGATGAGGAGAAAGCCACGAGGACCCAGAGAGAAACTGGCAGGAGAGCAAGAAAGAGCGCAAAGGAGGACTCTCACACTGAATATTTTAAAGGCTTTATCGGAGGGAAACAGAATATTCACAATGGCCTCTGGGGAGCATGTCAACAGGAGGCATGTGCATTGGGGGAAACCTCCCCCCCCACCCCCCAGAATACTCTTGTTTACCTCCAGGTGAAGGATTGTGAGGATTTACACATGAATTAGTACAGTATGATCATGTATTAATCAGGAAAATTGCCTTGTGCATGCAGAACAATGCCTTTTAGATTTCAGAGATAAATTGGTTTTTATTTTCAATTTGAATGGGTGTTCGAAATCATGTTTTCCCCCCTTTTTTTCCTCACTGTTTAGCCGGATGAAAAAAAACATACTTGTTTTTTCTACCATCTGCCATGTGATGTTAAAAACAGTACTGTTCCAAGAACCTAGCAAGCTGCCTCATTCTGCTTACAGGCCCAGTTGGTGAATGCGATTTCACCAAGTGCAACATGTTCCTGGATTAACATCTTTGTTGATCATTGAACAACATTCCAATCAACCAATCAGATTTGAGGGACAAGTTTACAGTTTATGTCAAGTTTAAGCTTATAATCAGGGTTATAAATACTGTTTCGTGTAAACTAATTAATGTCTACCAGTTTGTCGTACTTATATTGTTTATCATTCTCAGTAAAGTGAGTACATTTGAAACAATCTGTAACAGACAAAGCTATAGTGATACGTGGTAAAAACATCAGTACTCACTCATACTTGTGTTTCGACACTATCTGTCAGATCCAATATAGTCAGCACTGCCTCATCTTTTATTTTCAGTTTCTCTGAAAAGCCAGAAAACTAATCTGCAGTAAAATTAAGCAATAAAAGAGAAGAAAAAAGAGATCATTGTCTTACTGATGCGATCTGACTGAAACTTTAAAAGTCTGAAAAAGTTCATCCACACCACACTGTCTTAATGCAAAGCAAAGACTGTGTATTTCCACAACCTGGCACTTCAAAAAGTCTTGTAATCCTCAGAGGCATCTCTATCGTTTTGTTGCTGGAGTGATCCTGTGTTTGTGTCTCTCTCCTATTTACTATTATGACATGGACAAATCGGTGGGCGGAGCTAAAGAGGCAATGATGTAGAAGTAGGTGTTGACCTTCTTCAGCAGAGGCAGTCTTTCGCCACACTATACTTCATACTGAGACAAAATCCGAAACTTTATCATCAAAGTTGACAACCTCTAATGAAATTATGTTCAACCAACAAACTACAATGAGTTACAGGAACATAATAAACTAATTTTTAAGTTGATTGGTCCAATTGAGTGGTGACCCTGGAACCAATTAATCCTATATTCTTATCTACATTATTATTTCAACATAACTCATCAAAATAACGTGTGCAACTTAAAAAGGTTTAATCAAATCAATAATTTAACCATGCATTTATTTAAGTTGTGGTAATAGGTTCCCACATTTCATTTTAGAGTGTACACTGTAAAAAGTGATTCTGAGTTTTAGTCAGGTGGACTAGTAAAATCATGTCCTGTCAACTTGCAGTGTCTCACTACACAATAGGATGAGTTATGACAACCTCAACTTGAAGGGAAATGGAAAACTTTAAATAACGTGTTCATATAACAACAAAACATGGGTTCTATCAACTTTCTGTGTAATGCGCATGTGCCAGAAACTTTACGTCATGATGACGTACTATTTGAACCAATTTGAAGCAGACGCGCCATCGCCATTTTCTGCACGAGAAGACGAGATCACGACACGAGTTGCTGATGCGAGGAAAAAGACGAAGGAGCTCTTATTTGAACGACTACAGATGGATTTTTATAGTAAGTATACCCTGATTTGTTCTTTCTTTCATGTAAAAATTAGACTTGTTTCGTTTGCGCTCACCGACCGCGTATTGATTACAGGCTATTTTGACAAACTAAGACAACTTGATTAGTAATCAGGAGCCACACGCACTGGCACCATAGACTGTAAAAAATACGCATATTTTTGCTAGCTATAACGTTACAGTGTGTTAGACACCGAGCTGCTGTCGAGACGTGAGCAGAAAGAGAAGTCGTCTTTGACTAGTATTAATGTTGGTAAATAGATTAAAAAAAAGTGTACATATAAGTTACTTTTTAGCGTGTTCTTGATCGGATCTCATTATCGTTAGAAACACAGAATGACCAGTAACGTTAATATCTGAAGCACCGCCGCCAGTCCATATTTGTTTTTACCACTACGAATAAAAATACCATATGATTTTGACAACCATAATGTTTTTGAGCATGTGCAAACGGTGCGTCTTCTGTAGGCCTATATAGGTAACTTGCCATGATTTTGTATTAATACAAATTCAACTTTTTGTAGTTCATAATCACATGATTAAACTTTTATGTCAATTGAACAGAAAAGGAAAGAGAGCAAATGGCTGTGGAGATGATGAAGAGGACTCCAGACATCACATTTGTTGATGCTGCTATGAGCAGTGTGCTGTATTCTTTGAGAAGACAAGAAGTCGTTGATGAGGAGCCACCAGTGTCACAAATGAAAATCCGATGGCCAGCCATTTTCACAGAGAGACAGGTAAATTGTGTTTATTTATTTCTGTGTGCTTTGAATTAATCAGAAAATCTTGGGCTGTGAAAGTTGTGCTGTTCTATTAGAAGAAATGGGCAAACTTACTGTAATATCCTAAGATTATATGACCAGTTCTTTCATGTTGAGTGAATTTTTTTTTTTTTTTAAACTTGTTAATGTTTTAAGACTGTCACTGAGACCCTGGCATCTTTGTTCAATTTGTAAATGTATTTATGTTTTTATAGATCAGCAAAGAATTCACCAGGCTTGTGTCAAAGGACCTGAGCAAGTCCTTTTTGGAAGGCCTAGATGGTCATCTCTCAAAGCTGATACAGTTATTCCGGTCAAAGCGTTATGAGGACATTCCAGAAATGACTTCAATACTAGAGAGCCTTGATACGAATGTGAGTCAATTTATTTTAAAGCAGTCTTTCTCTCCCCAAAATGACAATTCTGTGATCATTTACTCACTTACTCACTACTCACATCATATTGATAGTGACGTCTTTTCATACAATGACTTCAGAGTAAGCATCTAAAAAGTAACCTATTCAATTTGCATGTCATATTCAAAGTCTTCTGAAATCATACAATGTCTTTGTAGGATGAAAACATAAAAATGTAAGTCTTTGTTTACAATGATGTTTTATTGTATTAGCTACTACATAAATATCAAGCCTCATTGGTTCTTGCAAGTCTTTTGATCAAATGTCATGACACAAGAACTAATGAGGTTTGATGTTGTTGTAGTATGTCGTAGTAACCTTAACACTGATATGATCTGATCAGTTCATTACACAAACTTTTAAAACTTTTAAAATAGGCAACATGACTCATCCACTACTTTTAACTGCATTTTTTTATAGTGTTGACTTGTCCTTTATAGAGCTTAACAGTCTAGCCATTGTTCATTTATGAATATTTTTGCATGTGTTTGGAGTGGCATGTTGGTGAGTAAATGACAATTATCATCTTTGGTAACCTATCCTTTTAAATCCTTTAAAGTGTTGTTACAACCCCAATTCATTTAAGGCAGGGGTGCCCAATCCTGCTCCTGGGGAGCCAAGATCCTGCAGAGTTTAGCTTCAACCCCAATTAAACACACCTGAACCAGCTAATCAAGGTGTTCAGGATCACTACAAACTTCCAGGCAGGTGTGTTGAACCAAGTTGGAGTTAAACTCTGCAATACATTATTGGCCCTCCAGGAGCAGACTTAGACTGCTTTCACACTGGGGTCATTTGCTGCGGTACGAGCCCGAGCGTGATTGTTCCTGGTTTCACGCTCAACTTGATTCTATCGAACTCTGGTGCGTTTGCGTGCATATTACATCATGGCAAACGTGCACGACGCATGATAGAAAACAGAATGTGGGTCAATAATTCGGTGCTATTATGCGCAGCTGAGTGAACAACACAGGTTTACTGTGTGTGTGTGTGTGTGTGTGTGTGGGGGGGGGGCATAAGGTGACCTTCTGCTGCTTGCAAACGGACTCTTTTGAGGAGACAGTGGATTTCCAAATTTGTTGCCCTGATTCCACGCGCTGTGCGCGAATACACTGCAGGCTCACTCTCGCTCGTATCCAAGGTAAATCTTCAACACCATCATCCCGGACATGTGTTTTATTTAACTTAATACATCATAATAAGCTAAAACGCATGCGCAGGTCACATTACGTCCTGTGGACTTGGGTGTGCACTGGGGTACCGAAGCCAAGACTACCTGGAGGAAGTGGTCTTTGTTCGGTTGCACTCGAACCGTGCTGCGGATAGGGTGAATGTGAAAGCAACACGGACTTGGGTGCACACTTGTTCAGGACGTAATGTGACCTGCGCATGCGTTTTAGCTTATTATGATGTATTAAGTTAAATAAAACACATGTAAGGGATGATAGTGTTGATGATTTACCTTGGATATGAGCGATTGAGAGTGAGAGTGAGCCTTCAGTGTGTTCGCGCATAGCGTGTGGAATCAGGACAACATATTTTGAAATCCACTGACTCCTCAAAAGAGTTAGTTTGCAAGCAGCAGAAGCCCACATTATACGACACACACACACACACACACACACACACACACACACACACACACACACAGTAAACCTGTGTTGTTCACTCAGCTGCGCATAATAGCACCGAATTAATTAAAAAAACCTATATATTTACCCGCGTTCTGTTTTCTATCATGCGTCATGCACGTTTGTGATGACGTAATAACGCACCACGGTTCGATAGAATCCAGTTGAGTGTGAAACCAGACCAACGCTGCGGGGGTTGCCGGGAACAATCGCGCTCGGGCTCGGAGTCCAGACCGCAGCAAACGAGCCCAGTGTGAAAGCACCATTAGACACTCCTGGTTAAGTGAGTATTTTGGTGCTGAACAAAAAGGTAACAAACAACTGTTGTTGGACCACATCACTGGTGATTTATTTACAACAAAATATACAAGTGTACATATTTGAAATTAATGTTTTTATTTTTCAAGACAGTGGGAGGGGCTGAAAGGATAAATGAAAAGAAAAACAAAGGATTGAACCAATAAAGCAGGTACTTTAACCATCCTATATTTTACAGACAACAAACCAAAGGATGAGGACTGCAGCATTGCTTGGCCTGCCGTGGTACATGCGAGAGACGACTCCTAAATTCATGAAGATATGCGAGGTAAGCTGAAACCTTTAAGGCAAAACAAGGGAAAATTGCACATTAGATTTCTTAATTTGCAGGGGTCTGGGGACTTTAAATTGGTTGTGAAATTGGTTTTAAGTAATAGTACCTTCATTTTTGTTTTCATTCTACAAAGCCCAGTGACCGTGAAGAGGATGTGATCAAGGGTGTGGTGATCGGAATCCTAGTGGTTGTGGAAAATGTGATGGAACCTCTCCCAGAATTCTACAATGACGTTGCCCTGGTGATTGAGGAAGAAGTGGTGATGCGTCACCTGAGTGACATACCTAATGCTTTTCTGAACCTGATGGGCCTGGTGTACGCATTAAACCTTGACTACCCAAAGGAATTAAAATTCACTTTTGAAGTGATACAGCGCCTGTTCATTGGAGTTGGATCAGACTCTTGCACCGCAAGAGTTCACTCTTTGAAGAGCAAGTTGCTGAGATAAGAAACTTTTTTTTCCTTCTTGCTACTATTAGACTTACACTGTTACACTGTTTTAAAGTGTAAGACCATTGTTATTTTAGATCTCATTGTTTTAAGTGTAAGTTTAAGTTGCATTGGTATTCTTGAATTTTTTTCAAACAGACTGTTTTCTTGTTACCTTGCCCTGCTTCCTCTTTCCTTGTCATGTTTGATGTTTGATTGGGAATTGAAGACACTGTTTTATTTGAAGTTGTTAAACACAGCTTATTGTGAATTCTTCATGTACACCTGTTCCTGCAATGAAAATATCTGATAGTGACAAGGAGAGTTATTTGTACTATTCTCTAAGAATGGGTCTGTGCATAAAGAAGTTTGCACGTGCTTGTGTGAGCTGATTATATGTGAGGGTTTTTCTTGTGATGTTTTTATATCTTTGCAAGCTAATTCTTTTTGGCTGTTTTCGGGTGCAGTGCATCTGTTTAAAAAAATAAATGCTGAGAGTTTCAATTTTGCAGTTGTGTTGATTTCATAAAATAATCTGGTTCCAGGTAGATAGAACTTCTTGTCAAAGCAAGCAATGAAGTCAAAAGTTAAACTCAAAAAGTTAAGTTGTGATGTTGAGGAAAAATTACTATTTCATGTCAATTAGACTTGATTAATGGTTGTGAAAACATGAAAAATTAAGTTCAACCAATATGTTTTTAAGTTGACTTAACAAAAAAATCGAAATGCTTCTTAATTGATACAGTACGTTGGCCCAATTTACTGCAAGTTATTTCAACAAATACATATAAGTTGAGTGAACTTACCTCCTAATGTTGGCTAAACTTAACTGAGTCAATGCAACAAGATGACTTGACCAAGTCAAGTTGTGTCAACAAATCATTTTTTACAGTGTAGGTGATGCCTTACAGTGCTGCCTCCATATGGCAACTCACTAGTTTTTGAAACTAATATGTGACTAAACTAAAAAGACAGAAGGAAAGGGGGATCACAGGAAGACAGAGGGGAGGAAAATGGAAGGAGACAAGGGAAGGGAAGAAAAGGCATTTTTAATTAAGAGAGCATGAAAAATTGCCTTCATGTCAGTCTTCATTCTTCACTGAATCTCTAAAATCAAGCCTGCCACGCATCTTGAACATAATTAAAAACAGATTGGAGCATACTGCAATCTGTCATTTTCAGCAGTCTGAGGTGATTTGCAGATATTTGTGAGCAATTGACAACATGTAACAACTGTAATCAGTTTATTATTCCTTGCATAGGTGTATTAAACACCTTCTTCTCCCCTGCACCTGCAGTGCTTTGTAAAATCCACCTTTAATGGTGGGAATCTTTAGATACGTCCTGTGTAACGTAAGTAAAGACATAATTGAAGCTCCAGGCTCTGTCTTTGGTCTTACAGTGTAAAGTTTTTCCAGTGTGCTTTGGAGAAAAAAAAGACCTTGAAACTCATAAAATCAATCCCAACTGACATCGGGAGAGGAAATGGAGTCTTGCGATGTCACACTTTGATTGCTATCTGTAGAGAGCCGCGCTCCTTCCCAGGACTGATCGATAGCGATCTATAAAATAAAAGAGCATTCAAATGCACTTACATGCTCCTTCACCAAGACAAATAAAGTGCGGAGAAAGGGAAGTATTCTAAAATGCTGTTTTTGGTTTAAATTTAAAATGTTGTTTTCCTGCTCATGTTTCTATATTATAAGATCAGAAATGAGCTATGAAGCAATTTCTATTTCATATAAAGCATGCCATTCTAGCTATATGGGTGTATAATGTCTTCAATAAGTCTAAACACAATAAACATGAACTAACACAGGGTTCTCAGGCTTTGACTGGAATTTAAAACACACAACACAGAAAATAGACATTTTAATGTTTTTAATTAATTTTATTTATGTATTATTATTATTAATATTGTTCATATTATTTCTGATCTATATACAATTTTAACGCAATATATCACCGTTTCTGAATTAATTTTAAAATGCACAAATTGTTCTAGCTCTCTTCCATGACACATGCTTCTTTAGAACCAATGGCATTCGAGTGTGGTTTGTGAAGGTGCATTTTATAATGAAAGAATATACTTCCTTCACTAAATGAGTCAGGAGTCTGAATGAAGGAAATTTAATTTAATTTAAATAAAAAATGATGTAGCCCCGCACCTTTTTAGTGCTGCACTCATTGTGTTCTGTCTCCCGGTTTGTATTTCCACAGCATGAAGTTAAGATCTAATGGATTTATGAATGAATCATTTAAAATGACATCCGTATCAAACATTACAATGTCCTTGATAACTTTCGTTAACTAAGTAAATCCACTTCACCAGCTAATTACTCTTAGACAGAGATGCCATAGATATACAGAGCTACCGAAAGAAAGGAATTTCAAACACAAAATTCTAAAGATTCCTGCACGATTGTTTCTCAGGCGTGTATAAAATCTTATAAACCTGGCGCCACCTACTGGCGCAAGTAATGGTGTAACCTGCAGCAAGGGTCACTGCATGAATTGGTTAATAAATTTGAAAAATCATTTTGGTGAACAGATTCAAAAGCCTTGAGTCACAGAGATTAATCAGAAGCCACTATAAGGGCCGGTTCACACAGAACGTGCTTTTGCTGTTAAAAACGCGAGACGCAGGTCAGTGAAAGGAAAAAAGCGAAAACGCAAGGTCTAGAGACGTGTTTTTTAAAGTTGAACTTCTTTTAACTTGAGCGCAGCGCAATTTTAGAATGCCGTGTCATGTGCGAGATGCTGCAAAAGATGAGAGGAGTGCAACGGTTAAAGACATCCGTCTAGTGCATTTACATTGAAAACACTTGCAGAGGAATGGAAAAACGCGTTCTGTGTTAACGGCCCCTTTAAAGACACATTTAAAGCCAGATTCCTTCACAATCTTTAATCAAAAACATTAATTTCCCTTCTTCTTCGCTTCCACATCTCTTCTCTGATGCACAAACATTTCCTGCTAAACAAAATCCTCTCTTACATTTTGTTCTTGTTTGAAAAGTTGTTTTACTCTGATTGATATGTGTCGCATAGGGAAGAAAAGACAATCAATTTATCTAAATCTAAATTAACAACAAATTACATTTTTAGAAATAAAAATAGTATTTTAAAGACATTTTGTTTTTCTTCATTGCAGGCTGGTGACAATAAACTGGTGACACATGGTCAGTCTTTAACCTTGACAAAAAATGATTTGAACCCCAGAGAGATGGAGAAATACACAGAGACGTGGAAGTTAAACGCTTTCACTGCACGCAGACCCAGAAAGACAAGGTCGAAAAGGCAGGGACTAATCTAACACAGTCATTCTTTCAAACACCAATGAGTAGAGCTCAGTGGAGCATGGCATAAGGACAGGGGGCTTCCGTCTTTGAAAACATACAGTTGTGATGAAACCCACTAACTGTCCTCCACAGAAGCTGAGATGAAACGAGGCGGAGGGGAAGTTTACTGCCAGCAAGGTTAATGAGAGAGGAGAGAGAAGATAGAGGAAAGTGTTGTCATAATAGTGAAGTGCTGGACTGGGACAGTAAAGACATTTAAAAAGATTTCTTTTTATTCATGACTTCCTATTCATGAAAGAAGCCTGAAAGAAAAATGAAATCAGTTTCCACAAAAAAAAAAACATATATTAAGCAGCTGTTTTCAACATTGAAAATACTACGAAATATTTCTTGAGCACAAAATCAGCATATTAGAATAATTACTGAAGGATGTGACACTGAATGATGCTGAAAATTCAGCTTTGTCATCAAAGGAATAAATTACATTTAAAAATATATTAAAATAGAAAAAAAGTTACTTTAAATTGTAATAATATTTCACAATATTACTGTTTTTTGTTTTTTTTGGTTTTGTTTTTTTCCTTTTTGACTTTCAAAAACATAAAAAAAAAATCTTATCGACCCCACATTTCTGAATGGTACACAAAATATATTATGTAATTTATACTATATAAAAAATAAAAATCCCTGACTTCCTGTCACATGTTTAGAGTGTGTTTGATTCATGTTTGTATTTCAGATCCAGTTTTTGCTGTAAGTTTGTATATTGGTTAAAGGTCCTTGCACACTGAGTCCGAAATTCTCGTCCGAAATTTTCGCACGTTAAAAAATAAATACGACCTCACGCCTTGTCAATCACGTTTACACACTGCCTCCGAAACTTTTGCGGATCGGGTTTGATTTTCTGAGTTTTTCACATCTGTAGCAAGCATTTTGAGAGGTGTTTTGACAATTCAGAGCCACCCTACAAGCAAATGCCAAAATCTAGAACTGTTCAGGATCAGTTAGTTCACAGAAATTGGTGGTCTTCTTTCAGCTAGCAAATCATCAAACTGAGCCACTGACATCCTGAAGTAAACGTTGAATCGCTCCAGATAATCCCGCAACTCCTTGATAAGGAGGAGGAACTCTCCTTCCTCTCTACGCAATCTCAGGATTGAATGGACCCAATATTTCCTCTTTCTTTTTCTCTTCTAATAATAATACTACTACTAATAATTATTATTGAGGACATTACAGAGGACAGAAAGATCATCCACACTGCTTGAAGACTCAATTTTGTATTGTTTTGGGTTTTTCCCCGCAATGGATTAATTATACGCATCGGACTCAGTGTGCAAGGTTTCTCTGCGTGACGTATTTTTAGGATGACGAATACGAAAAAATGCATACGAAAATTTCGGACTCAGTGTGCAAGGACCTTTAGTTCTCGTCCATTCCATACCTGTTTGTTACTATGGTTACTGATTTGATTTGAGTTTCAGTTCAGGTGTGTCTAGTTAATCATCTCATTAGATCCTTTGTTTGCCCTGTGTGTTTATAAGCCCTGTGTTTTGTTTTGTTCAGTATATTGGTTAAAGGTCCTTGCACACCGAGTCCGAAATTCACGTCCGATATTTTTGCACGTTAAAAAATAAATACGATCTCACGTTATGTCAATCATGCTTACACACTGCCTCCGAAACTCATAAAAAAATTCGGACCGGGTTGCGTTTTCGCATCCGTTGCAAGCATTTTGAATGGTGTTTTGACAATTCAGAGCCACTGAATCACGAATACGAAAAAAACGCATACCTATATTTCAGACTTGGGTGTGCAATGACCTTTACTGCTGCACTTGGATCCTGTTTCTACTTTCCCTGCAACTGTCGGTGACACTTCCATCTTCTCTCTGACCCAATTAAACAGTCAGTTTTTCTCACTACTGTGCCTTTAACAACACTTATTCCCTTTTTTCAATAAGACCAGAAAACTTTATTTAGAAATTAAACGTGGACCATTTTGATTACATGTTGTTTTTAAAAAGGACAAGAAAACTAGAGAGAAGAAAATGAGAGAAATAAAGAGTACGAGAGCTAGACGAGAAAAAGAAGCACTGAGAGGGAAGGATATCAGGCATGTTTGCAGAGGTGTGTAATGGCTGTCAATCAGCTGCCTGCTGACTGTGCTGAGCAGAGCGCGAGTTGTCTATACTATGTGTGTGTGTGTACAGTCACAGTGTGTCTGTCACTCCATCACTACCCTCAACATACAGGCTGTGAATGTGCTCTGTGGCACTGAGTTGTACTGAACCTAACTAGTTTTATATGCAACAGATTCACCATTTCATTTTCTTGCTGCTTACTGCACTTTGAGCTGTGGCACTCATTTGGACATTATGGGTTATCATCAGTGGCGTATATCGCATATCCGCAGGGAAGGTACACATATAATGTCTTAGCAACGGCTCCACCATAACAAGAAGCAATGTACAGTGAGACATTTAAGATTATTTACAAAAGATACAAAAGGTTATTTATAGAAGTCATTATTTTACAAATAAATGAAATACAATTTCTAAAATATTTAGATACAAATATGTTTCTATTAGTCTGCATTTACTGTACGCTACATTGCGTAATGCGCATCTATTTTGACATGCCATATTTTTGCCCCTAAACTTTACAGCATATTATTGGTCGTTCCTTAGCAGCATGAAAAACAAATCTTTTATTCAATGGATTACAAAGCCTTGAAAGCACACAAAGACCGCTCAATTTATAATCACTAAAAAGCAGTTCATCGCGATCTCACATAGTTCCATTATAATCAGTGAAGCTGCTGCATAATGCACAATGAATCTCTAACTTACATTGTGTCTACACTTTGTTATTGAGAGGATTCGCAAACGTACAGAACTCAGCACTGAACAAAAACATTCTAACTTAAACAACTCTGATTGGACATGGCGTTGTATAGAATAACAGATATGATGAGCTGAATAAAAGATATGATGAGTCCCACTGGTTAGCATCCAACTTGCTTCATTTCCACAGTCCTCTATGATAAAAATGGCATAAAAAGCGTTATACCTCAAACTGCCATACATAAACAAGGAAACATTGGACTGAAAATAATTGACACAGCTGTCAATGACCTTTTGACCCAAGTACACTTCGTTGAATACACTTCATTTAGCTTGCAGTTGATAACATCAGCTCTGGAGATTAGCATGATTAATGGAAAGTCAATATAGTGGAATGGATGGACAGACAGTAAGCGACAGAATGGCAAAGTTCAGTGGTGATTCAGGAACACCTGGTGGATTTTTGTTTTTCCTTGAAATTCAGTCTCTTAGAATGTCTCGCACAGCATTTCCTCTAATGCAAAAGTCCCTCGGTGAGAGATTAGGAGAAGATTAATCACAACGCATGCCTTCATCAGCAGTTTTCCAGGAAAAACAAAGGTTGCGAGGTAAGTCATTTGGGGTTTTTTCACCAGCTCAGATTAAAGTTAGCACTCAGCTATGCTAATCTCAACTAAATGTATTGTAAACTAGTGTTTGTTTTAAGTTTCTAACAGAAATGTTATCCATTGTACTGTATAAATCCAAAACTGAGGCTTTGTTGTTTTTTAGGCTATTAGCTTTGAGGCTATTTCAGTGCTAGTTCTCCTTAAAGATGAGATACGCATTGAGCAAAAGTACAGCGAGTTTGAGTCTGAGCCTCTCTCTACGCATACATTTTTTTATGTAATACAATCTCTAACAATGAAAATGTCCTCTTGCATAATATCTGCTACTGAAAAGCATGCTATTGCCAGGCTGTGATGTAAAATGAAAGCCTATTGATTTTTTTTTTTTTTTTTTTTTTTTAGAGGAAAATGATTTCAATTCCATTGGTCAAACCATTTCATGTCCGTGCATAGACTTTAAATCATAGGCTCTTTTTAAACCCGGTACAACATTATAAAAGAAAAACAAGAAGTTCGTTAAAAATTAGGGCCCATTTAGACAATAATGAAGTACTAAAAACGGAAAGGTTTTTAGACTAAAAATGCTGCATTATTCATGCCAGGCTAGTAGTTGGAGATGTCACTTTATAAATAATCACTGGTGTCACTTTTTTCACAAATTCGTGTTTTTGTAGTACACATTGATATGATAACGGTATCGTTTTCAAAAACTTGCACTTTGAAACCCCCCAAAACACAGCTTGTCATGTAAATGAACTGCCAAAGCGCATACAAAGTTTTTAGTTAAAAACATTGTCATGTAAACTGAAAATATAAAAATAAAAGCTCATTTTAAATATTAATAAACACCAAGAAAGTATACAAATAATACTAAAATAAGCCAGGCTGTTGTAAAGTATGTAGTGGAATTAGTCAAAGCCTCTAGACTTGGTTTATCTATAATTCAAGATGGTGGTCAAGCCTGTTGGAACTGAACCAGTCATTAATTTGAACTATTCAGACTGCACTCTACCAGACAGAACAGGGAGTACAGAAATGTATCCAGTCACCCAAATTCAGGTGGCCTTTTCACACTGTACCCCCACCTAAAGAACATGCCCTTCAGTTCTTCCCAGAGAGCCAGAGGAAGTGGGGCAAGCACTGAGAGATGGAGGAAATGAAGACTGCAAACGAGTCCAACGACACAAACTCCTTTGTGTTACCTTTAATAGCCTTCTCTGAATAGCCTGCAAAAAAGGCAACAGTCGGAGTGACCTCATCTCTGCCCCTCTGCCCTACGGCCAACAACTAATAGAACAACAGCAAGAGCGTGAGATGTAAAACACAGAAGGAAAGATTCAGCTCGGGCCTCTGGGCGACACTTTCTTCCTCCATCAGGAGTAGTGACCTGAGGAAGATGAGGACGAAGAGAATGAAAGCATGACAAAAGTGGAAGAAAAAGAGCAGCCAGGGGAAGTCATGATCCAGGATCCAATGAGGCCAGCACTTTGTGTTGGTAAGTGCTGTGGGTTTGCACTGTATTGTGGGAATGATGGTCCTTAGTCTGGAAACGCACGCAAGGAAGAATAAAAAACAGACGTAGGCTACATGAGCAGTAAACCACAGAAAACACACACACTCAAGACAAGAGCTGCAGTAACGTAAGAGCGGGTGAAGCCATTTGTCACTTGAATATGCGAGGCTTCCGTTGTGATTCACGTCCAGTTACTTTACCTGTACAAAAACAGTCCGTTATGCTGCTTGATATTGCAAACTAGTATTTGTTATCATTATTTTAATTCATTAATGTAATCATGAACTGCTTTGTAGCGCAAATAGTGTTACCATTTACAATGCATAAATAAAACAAACTTAATGGTCCTAAAAGGTTTAATGTCTTAATACTATCTTTTGATTCATTTTGTGTTATCCAGGCACTTTTGGCATGCTATTTTCAACGTGCTGTGATTTAGGATGCATTAAACCTAATCTCACACTCTGTTTAGGATGAAAAGGATAATAATGCGGACTAGGATGCAGCCAAGGATTCGATGGCCAGACTTATTGATATCAACAAAATGATGCAAAGAAATGCTTATTACTATTCTCACTATGGGGTATTATAATTAATCTCAGAAAATGAGGGTCTGTATATATCATTCACAGTGCCTTATTAGACATGATCACATAATATCACAAACAGAACACATTTTGTTTTTACATAATTGTGATTCCATAGTCTGCAAGATCAGGAGATGAGAGAGAAAGTGCAAAACCCTATTAACATATGTTTTCCATCTAACACTGCTTATTTCAGGAAGTTCATTAGAATGTGTGGTGCCAAAAAAAGCAGAACACTATGTCCTGAAAGTTTTTGAAGATTTGAGTCACATAGCTGCATTTCTCCATAATGCTCTTAAAAACTATATATATATGTATATATATAGTGCTGGCCTGGATTGGCCTGGATCATATATATATGTAGTCAAATATTAAGAAAGATGTAGTCTGGTGATTTCTTTCAGTGACCTATGTGCTCTGTTTACATTCTACCTTAGATTTGCATGATTAGATTTCTGAGTACCACATGTTTGTGCCCTCAACTCCACAGAGTACCAGTAAACACTGAGATTAGATTGTCCCACTTTTATAAACCATTCAAGGTCTTCTGCCAATTGAATTTGTGGCATTCTGCTGGATAGTGAGTCCAAGCCCAGACAGCAGCTGATGTAAGATTATCCTCTCTCCAATCATTATTAAACAAGCCTCTGCTTTCAGTTAGGTCAGTCAGGTCAGCGAATCCATTCAAGTCTGTGCATTTTGTTCACAAAAAAAAAAAAAAACAATTATAGAAACTATGTTATGAGATCAGATAATTAGTATACTGCAATATTGCAACTCTATTTGGTATAAGAGTTTGTCTGTTATGCTAAAAACAAAGTTGTTCAATCAATTAAAAATCTGTTCAAAGATTGTAGGTCAGCCTCTTGAGAAGCTTTATGATTCAGCTTATTATAACAATTTGCGAAGGCTGGCTAATAATATGGTTTCTAACCCTATTCATATCCTGCATAATGAGTTTGAACTACTACCATCAAAGCGGAGGTACAGAGTTCCAAGATTAAACAAAGTGAGGCTGAAACACTCTTTTGTGCCTCAGGCTATCTTAGCGTTGAACAAAAACTTAATCAGAAATCAAGAGTATTGTGAAGGTGTTGTAGTTGTATATAGTATTGAATGTATAATGTGGGAGGTTTAAGTGTATGTCGATGTTTAATGTATGTTGGTTGTTGTAAACATAGACACTGTTGAGCAAGAAAAATTTCAGACTTGACTGACAATAAGTATTAAACAACTTATTCAGTCAGAACTACACTACAAAACTACACTTTTCACTTTTTTTTGCTTAATGGATGGATATGTGTTGCTGTATGCATTAATCTACAATGCAATAAGAGCAATATCACACTCGTAGTAGTGCGATACTGCTCTATATTAGCACGGCTGTAATTCGGCTGTAAGTAATCACAGCCGTGCTGATAAACAGCCATATCCATATAATACGCTATATACATATAATGTCAAATACATGCTGATGTCTACGGAAGCGGCAAATTCCAATATAATTTGACAACCTGTTTTATTGGTATCCAATATTCTACACACTGCGTAGGTATAAAGTTTACTCTTATCTTAGAATACAAAATTAATAGTGCCTCATAGTTGTCATCTTTTGGTGAATTTCTTAGCTAAAATACGTCACACAGTCTAGGCGATTCATGCAGAACCATCATTTTTTTCGCATGCAAGTGGTTGCTGTCACCATTGGCTACATCCGAAATCGCATACTCAGTAGTATTTGTAACAACAGTAGTGTTTGTAAAATTGTAATGGGTTTGCTCCTCCACCAGACCTCTCAGCCAATCAGATTCGAGGACCAGAAGTAACTGCTGAATATACTATTATCATTTTTATATACACAAAATTGTTGCATATTTAATCAATTAATAATTTATTCATTAATAAACAGATTAAACATTTGCATTTATATTAATATATATATATATATATATATACACACATACACACACACTGTAAAAATCAATCAATAAGTTATGACAACATATGTTTTTGCATTGCTTTAATAATAAGTTAAGCAATTTACTACTTTTTTTATAAGTTTTACAAGTCAACTCATTTTTTAAGTCAGTTTAATGTAATTTAAGTTGAAATAACTTAAACAAGTTGATTGTACTTAAAAATGTAATGCAGCAACTTTTTTTACAGTATATATATATATATATATATATATATATATATATATATATATATATATATATAACGTGTGTATATATGAATATGAATATGAAACAATTATAAATATGCAATAATAGTAATATTTTTTTAAATATTTATTCAATATATTAATAATACATGTAAATCCACACAACAAAACATGCCATAAATAAGTGGTTAAAGATTATGATTAAAGTATATATATATATATATATATATATATAGCATTTGTGTAACTGTTTATATGGCAATGAACTCATGTGACCGGGCTGTCTGTGACTATGTTTCTTAATTAGCGTTTCCTCTCTTCTGGCCTTTGCTGGTATTACCAAGTACCAGAGTGTGACAGTCACAGCTGTAACTGTAGAATTAGGCGTGTGTGTGTGTGTGTGAACGGAGAAGCTGACACCCTCCAGCTCTCATCCGCTCTGATTAATGATTCTGGTCAGGTAGCGGACGTTGCCATTCACACCAATTAAGACGTTAGTTCATACACATGGCTCCCTGCTCATACACAAACATTCTGCTGGCCTCTTTTTTTCTCTCTCTCTTGCTCACATGTCACATCTACACACTTCTAATTTATATTTATTATATATTTCCAGACTAAATATATTCCTCTTGTCTTTCTCTTACTTAAAAGGACATTTTCTATTTCAACACACTCTCACTATAGAGTCTGAAGTTATGCTTTGTTTAATGAATGAATATTTGAATTTGAATGGAATGTATTTTATTTAAATCCCTGACTCTGAAAAACATAATTTGGAATTTCGGCAAATCTGAGCACAGTTTAAGCTGTAGAGGAGATACATGTGAGATTATTGTGACCTTTTTGTCAGGAAACAAATCTGAGAAGCAGGAAGCTAAATCAAACGTCTGTCTAGGAGAAACAACTGAGATAATTTCTTATCAATACTGAGTCTTTCAGTTTTTAGTTATCTTTATCATGGCACCTTTCTTGCACATAAAGGCATACATTCTGTCACATTTAATTCATTAATCAACAATGAACAATAAAAGTGCACAGAAGAACTGAGCTCAGAAAAGACAGCTTAATTATAGTTGAGATGAACCTGCACGTTTAACAAGGACCCATAAACACTGATTAGCAGTGACCCTGCAGACGCTACATGGGTCATTTACAAGCAGGGTTAAAGACTTAATGATGCTACTGAAATGGCTGAATATAATTAAAGGAGATGAAAAGGAATTCAAATGAGGTCCTGTAAGAATAAATATATCTGAAGGTATAATTCACCTCTACGTTTAAGCCAATAATACAAATTAAGCAGCGACAAAGTGCTTCTTTCATGTTAGAAATAGAATCATAAAATGGAAAAAAATAAAAATAAATGATATATATAAAATACAATTAAAATTCAATATTAATGTACTTACTACATGGCCAAGATGCAAACATAGACAGTTTTTTTTTTTTTTTAGATTTTTTTGGTGGTTTTTGCCTTTATTGTGATAGGATAGTATAGAGTGGACAGGAAGCGAGATGGGAGAGAGAGAGAGACGGGGGACAGGATCGGGAAAGGTCCACGAGCCGGGATTCGAACTCGGGTCACCCGAAGCGCAGCGGCGCTATATGTCGGCACCATGAGGCTATCCGTGCCGACATAGACATAGTTTTTGATATTATAATTAAATGTTAAATATATTATTATAATTCAAGGTGTAATTAAATGTATATATAACATCAACTTTATTTGCCATCTGGGACTTATCGTTTAGTTATGCATTTCAGAACATGGAGGTTATGCATACAATGAGTTTGGAGATGTCTCAATGTCTTCCAACCTTCAGGAAGACAGCAATTCTCAAGCTTCGTACTCAGCCAGAGTCAAACTTCACTAGTTAAAACAGAAAACTACACAGCTACACATACCAAAGCGTACCATCATAAATGAGTCACAATAATGAAGCAGAGTGGCTGTGAACTTATAAACGGTCACTGACAGAGCGGCAGAGACTCGAGTCATTCACACTAACGATTCGAGCTACGGAGACGACAGCTAATCATGGCCAGCGATTAGTGTTTTATATGCGCGTGTCAGGGGTGGAGAGGAGACTTACGCCTCTGCTCTTCTGCTCTCGATGTCGCCTCATCGCTGCCTTCACCTCCTGTTAGAAGGCCTGTCAATCAACTCGACAGGCTATCTCTCATCAAGTCGCTTTGCATGATTGCCATCGCAAGTGTGTGCAGGACTTCGTACCTCCCTGAAGTGTGTGTGTGCCTGTGTGTGTGCCTGGGGTGGCAGACCTCATCTGTCACCTGCTCCGGTCTCATGATCGGGCCCGACAGATGCGCTCAACGACACATCGGTGGGTGCCCTCCTCTTTACACGCATGTTTGCATGGATGAGTGTGTTTAGATTAGACAACAAGCAGACACGTAGGTGCATCGAGCTAGACTTCTCAGATTGGATTAATTTACGAAAGGTGAAAGCGCATGCAGAATGAAGCCACTGCTCTCCTTTATCTAGACCTGAAATAAACAAACAATGAAGATCAGAGAAGTAGAAGTAAATGTAAGAAGTCTCTTCATTGAAACAGTAAAGGCTCTTGAGATGTGACTATAAATGTGACTATAAGAAAAATGGTTCTAAACGGTACCAAATTAGGGTTCTTTGGCTTGTAATAATAGCAGAACCCTTTATGGTGCTAAATAGAACCCTTTTTATAAGGTTCCATAAAGAACCTTGCTTTGAAAGTGCTATAGGACCTTAATGGTGTTATAAATAACCTTTTCAATAATATTTATTTTCATTAATATTAGTATATTAGTATCTTCATATTATTAATATTACTATTATTATACTATATATATATATATATATATATATATATATATATATATATATATATATATATATATATTGTTTTTTAGCCCTCTATCTGCCTGGTCTTATATTGTGTTGCTTCTATTTGTGTTTTACATAAAAAAATTTTTTGCAAAAATGACAGTGTTCTTACAACAGAGGTTAGCTGAATACATTAATAAATAACAGTTGACATTGAACCCGATATAGAAGACCAAGTTCCAGTGAAATATCTTCACAATCCCCTATGATGTCTTTACGTCCTTCATTATGTGTGTATTCTGACTGGCAGTTTCTCTCTGCAGACGATAAGGTTATGATACGTGACAGCATCTGAAATACACAACTGAGTTTAGAGTTACATTGTGTCTCTTCCATTTGATTCTGTAAAAACAATTATGTTAAAGAAGGCCAAAATTAGTAAAGATTTACAGTATGAGCCCTTTACCATGTTAAAAGGAAAAAGTGATATAAAGTCATGGTATAGCTTTAATGTTTTTTGTGACTGGGTATGTTTAGGCATAAAGTCATAACAATATGGATCATAAATTCCATATCTCTGTTACTTACTTTGTGGAAAAGAGAAGATGAGTATCCTAAAACTGAATAGAGCTGCTCACACTTACATGTTCTGTTAAACTAAAAAGAGAAAAAGACATGATTGTTAGGAAATTATTGTTAACATTTTTAAAGTTATAATTTATAGACATTTTAAGAAAGAAATCATTTACCTGTTGAGAGTATGTTGACAGTCTGTGTAGTTGTAGCAGCTCCAGAAAATCAGTAATGAGGTGGCTTTGACAGTTACAGATTTGAAAAACAAAAAAGTGGGAATAAAGAACCCTAAACTCTAACACAAAGAACCATTTTAGCATATAAAGGGTTCTTCAGGACAAAACTGTACTAAATAGAACTGTTACTATGTGTAAAGAACCTTTAAAGAACCATCTTTTTTTTAGAGTGTACATATAATAAAGATAAAAATGCATAGTGCTGTCAAATCGAATTATCACGATTAATCTCATATAACATAAACGTTTGTGTGCGTATCAAGCGTGCCGCACAAGCCCTGAAAAGTGAAGCCAAAACGTCTCGATCGCCCCCCAGTGACTGGTCCTAGTATAGGTCATAAGCCCCGCCTCCCCGTGTTATTCAACGGGATGTGAGACGAACTAAACAATTAAATTACACTTCAAATATCTTTTTCCAAAGGTGGTTTCTTTCATTTGCTGTCGTTTTTATCACGCTGATGTAAGTTCAAGTGTCTGTTTCAAAAATAAGTTGGTTTTTAGTTAGTTACGTGATGCGGTGGTGTAACGTCATGATTGACAGCTGTGATTGACAGGTTCTCCGAGCGAAGTAGTCACTGAAGCACCAACGGACATTTTTTCGGGATCTTCGGAGGACTGAGGAGATTGTATTTACTTTATTTTAACAAGCCTCTTGTCGTACTGCAATCAATTTTTAAAAAAGTGTGCAGTATGCACTTTCCCTGAGGCGAGTGAGGGCGGAGCGTTGATTTTGCGGCTTTACTTCCTGCTCACTACTGCGCAGGTCTGGTCCCGAGATCGCTACTGCGCAGACTCAAGTTCCAATATGTCAGCGCCATATCGGGACTCTGGCGGCTTCAGTTCTCATCAATGGAAGAGAGCGAAGGGGCGTCGTCCATCTTTTTTTACAGTCTATGGTGCGTATGTGTGAGTATGTACACACACACACACAGGTGAAGTAAACATCAGAGATGCTTTGCCACAAGCTGCAACTGCATCGTCAGCAGGGATCTCAGGGTTTCAGGTGTTTCGCCCCTTAACCTGAACACCTCGCCTGAGTGGGGCAGCGAAGACTGACTAGCCTTCACCTGCAGAAGGATTCCAACTATGGGCTCTCTTCAGCCATAGCCATCTTGAGTTGGACTCGGCTGCTGCAGATATGTCCCTGGTGGCTTTCTTCAGCTGTTTAGACTCCAGACCCACCCTCTGGAGGAAGTAGCGCACCGATTTCGCTGGGAACCCGCGGTAGCCGACTTCAATGGGGTGGCTGGTTGCATGCCACCCCTTTAAAACAGCTTCGTTGACCAGGCCTTGGTACTTGGCTTTTTTCAGTTGGTGGGACGTGGCTAGCCTCTCTTCCCAGGGCACCGTGAGCTCAGCAACTACGATGATTTTCATGCTCCTGGATAGCAGGACCATATCTGGTCGAAGGGAGGTCAAGATAGAGGGTGGGTTCTTGGCCTCCATGCCGGTCTTATGAGCCTTGTCTCTTTCCCTCACGAAGGTTATGGCTTTGAGTGGATGAGCCTGCTTGTTATTGTCTTTGACTCGCTGCTGTTCCACCCACTTGGCAATTTCCGTGAGAACCTAGTCATGCCTCCATCTGTACCGCCCTTCTGCCAAAGCCTTTGGACAACCGGTCAGGATGTGGTTCAGTGTATAGGAGGCTGCTCCACATTGGTTGCAAGATGGGTCTTCCTCTCCACCCCAGAACTCAATATTTCTTGGTGTTGGCAGCAGGTCAGTCAGAGCGCAGAAGAAAGCGCAACTTCCCTTGGTCGGTCTGCCACAGTTTCTTCCACGGCAGCGATCACTCCACACATATATAGTATACTGTATACTGTATTTACAAACCTTTTGATTGATTTATCGATTTGACAGCTCTAAAAAGCATAGTAACATACTCAAAAATAATGTTTAAAAAGTCAACAACCCAGAACACCATAGAAACATACTAGCAACCACTCTTAACACCCTAGGAACTGCTTAGCAACATGCTAAAATCACTCCTAACAACTTAATCTCATAGCACCGCCCTGGCAACCATATAGAACACCCTGCATAACAACATTCTAAAAACCAGAACACCTTAGCAACCAACCAGAACATCATAGAAACATACTAAAAAACACTTAGAACACCTTGGCAACCACATAACATCACCCTGGCAACCATTTTGAAGAAAAAAAAAAATCACTCAGAAAACCTAAGTAATTTCAATAGCAACGCCCTGCAACCACATAGAACACACAGCATAACAACATGCTAAAACCCAGAACACCTAAGCCATCACCTAGAATTCCATTGACACATGAAATCACTTAAAATAACTTAGCAACCACATTGCAACATCCTGGTAACCAGCCAGAACACCCTAGCAACCACAGAGAAAAAACACTCAGAACACCTTAGCAATGCCCTGGCAACCACCTACAATATAAAAATAATATACAAATGAAATTATTTAAAAAGGTTCAGAACTGACACACAAAAAGCTTTTTTTAAATGGAGAAGCCTTGAAATTTTATTGAAGATATGAATTCTTCATGAAGTGAAATTAAGATTGAACAGAACACATTGTAATGTAACTGAATGTCTTGACGTAAAGTTTAACATATTCTTTTTTTTGTGTGTGATTTTATACTAGACTCAGAGGTATCAATGAAATGCAAATGTATTCAAGAACCGGAACAGTTTTCTCCCAACAGAGACCGTCCCACCGTTAAATGGACCATCACAGTGAAAATGTGATGACTGAAAGGTTTTATTACTATTTTTTTATTGCTGACATTTTTCAGAAAATGTAATATTAAAGTCAAGAGTGAATCAGCATCAATCATACCTTTTCTTTCCTATTTTTTTCTCTCTGGCACATCCTGCTATTTCTCCATCTTCCTCTCTCATACACACAGGAGTCTGGCAGTGTCTCCTCTGACTGGAGAGAGTACCAGACCGATTTCACTTGATTAATCACCAGTATGTGGCCTTGTGGAGTAAAAGAGAGAGAAAAGTCAGGGGAAGGTGAGGAATGAAGATGTTTGATGGACTAGACCCTACTGCTTTATTTCAGCTGCACTGACTTGATGTTTCTGCCCCTGTTTGGCACTTGTTTCCACATGTAAAATACAAGCACAAGCTTATTAAAAGATTAAGAAATGCCCATTGTTCATATTTTTAATCAGGTAAAAAAAAAACAAAAAAAAAACACTTTGCTTTTAGAAGGATTTAGGTGTGCAGGTTCAACTGAAACATGTGTTGGATTGGAGGGTGAAGCCCTGGGGGGCCTGAAAAGACCCCTGGTAAAAAAAAAAAAAAAAAAAAAAAATTCTGCCATGGCAAGATTAAAAATAAAAAAACTGCTGGCTCAAATCTTTCAAAGCTGCCATAGCAGCCAAACCAGCGGAACGATATTGTCATGTTTGTAAATTAGCGCATGAATACAGAAATGCATGGGAGTAATCCTCTAATCTTGTTCATTTTAGAGCACTGCGAGGAACTGAGTTTGCCGTTGCCCACCACTGCGGATTACTGGAGCTCATTAAACACACAGATGAATTATTGAAATGGTCCAGGGGCCTTTTGCTTCCATCCAAATTGAAGACAAAGGGGACTGGGAAATGAATGCTTTATCAGGGCCGGACAGCACTCCCACATGCTGCAACCCCTGGGCACGACATCGGTGTGATCGACCCCTCCAAAGCTCCAAGATTAAATGGTTTATTGACTGTTGGAGGGGCATCAAAGCGAATGGGCTCGCACATGAACTCACCTTCAAATGTTGCTGCCACTGTCCGAGTCTGCATGCTATTGATGGGAGGTCCCGTATTTGTTTGTGGCTTTGTGGATTTGAAATTTGGGTTTTGTAGGATTTAAAAAAAAGGATTGCTGATTAGTTACTGCCAAAGGATGTTACACTTGAACATAGAACTTAGCTGTCCTTTTTTCTCAGCAACTACATAGCAACACCGTGCCAACCTCCCAGAGTAACATGCTAAAATCCACTTACAACACCTTAACAACCACATAGCAACACCCTTGCAACCGCACAGAGCACCATAGCAACCGCATTAACATGTTAAAATCCACTCAGTCAATCCACTCAATCATTAATCGATTACGATTAAGCGATTTGTCATCGCATCTAATATAAAAGTTTGTATATGTGTATATATATATGTGTGTGTGTGTGTGTACACACATATATATTTTTACAATGTTTTATGTAAGATGCGATTCATCGATTTGACACTCAATTTTATATTATAGTGTAGCGATCGACTCATTTAAGAGTTTTAATGCTCTTTTATTAACGTGAGCACCTGTGTGGCCGATGCTCTTGCCTCACACAGACCAGCGAACCTCAAACTTCTGGAACTCCTTTTCCCCAGACCCCGCCCACACAAAACTGCGCAGACTCACGCCTTAAAGCCCCACACAACCAGAACACATAACACATGAAAAAACATACATGCACCTAGAGTAGATCACACCTGATACAGGACATAAACAGTCTTTAGACTTGCTACAATAGTTAATATGAAGTGAACTATGCAATTGTTCCCACTGAAGGAGTGATAATTTCGTAAAGCAAAGGTTACATGTGTAAAAGTTAGTTTTATATGATTGCACAAACCTCAACACAAATGTCAATTATGGTGACAATCAAAAATGTAAAAAGATGCACTCTTAACACCACACAGCAAATAACTACCAGTAATGACAAACTGGAACAGCTTAAAAACCACATTGCAAGACGCTAGCGACTGCATAGCAACATGCTAAATCCACTCAGAACCACTTAGAAACCACATAGCAACACCCTAGCAACTGGATATCAACATTCTAAATTCCACTCAGAACACCATTAGCAATCACATAGCATAGGATTTGAAATTAAGAACTTTAGCAACAGCATTGATTTGAAATTTAGGAAACTACTGATGAACAGTTCATGCTAATAAGCACTAGATTTGAACATCAGTACCTTCAGTAGTTGTGTCGTTCTCTGTGTTAGTGCAAAGCAGTTTTGTAGGCATGAGGTAAAGGGCAGAGTCTGATTGAGCTGAAGCAAAGGCAAAGGCCAAGCCAGCTAAAGAGTGAATGGTATATTGGCTTTTCCAAATCACTGGTATTAATTTGTGGAGTTAAAGTCCTCTTCACTTTATAAGAGGCCAGACACTTTCAATAATTTCGAAAGGAGCCAGAGGTATTCATGCTCAGAGCGACTGGATTTTCACTTACTGTTTATCTGGTACCTGCACCTGGGGGCTGCCGTCCCACCACCCTCTCCTTCTAAGGTACATTCAAGCCCTTGTCAACATTTCTGGCCCACATTGCCTGTGACATTAAATTAAATAGGTTATTGACTGACCAATAAGTTGGCAATGAGTCTGCTTGAATTCACGCTCACTGCCTCACTGACCCAACAGGATCCAGGTCACTGCACCAGAAATCAAAGTATAATGGAAGTTGATCACTGGAAGTACTTCCATGTACACGTATTATTTGTCTTTAATTTGTATTGATGGTAATCACATTGTTCTTGATGGATAGCCACTGGCAGGTAGAACAACAACTGCGAAAAACAGTCCCTCTTGCACAGTCTGGATTTACAGCAATTTACAGTGATTCTCTCCTTTCATTATATTTACATTCTTGGTGCTTTTTTTACACAATGCAAATGTCTTACAATAATGAATGCAAACTATTTAAAAAAGTTGTGAATATGCGACTGCTGGGACAGCTGGGATATACTGTACAGTACTGTGCAAAATTCTTAGGCATGTTAGTATTTTCACCAAAAAGAAAAAAGGTTTTAAGGCAGTTATTTATATCTTATAGGTACGTTTCTTCAAGCGTCTTGGAGATGTTGCCACAGTTCTTCTGGATTTATTTTATTTCAGGTTTTTTCTGAATTATTACAATTAATGGCAAAAGGAATGTTTGGAAATGTAAACTGATATTTCTGACACACAGCAAAAATATTTTTTTTTTGTTGTGAAAATGCTAAGACTTTTACGCAACACTGTATATATATATATATACACACACATACACAGTACACTGCCATCATTTACTCACCCTTATGTCATTCCAAAACATACTTTCTTCTGTGGAACACAAATATGTTTTTTTTTATTTTTTTTATAGCTCCATACAATGTAAGGCGATGGGGTCCAATGTTGCTTGGAATGACATGAGGGTAAGTAAACACGACATAATTCAATTTTTTGGGTGAACTAACCCCACAATGAACATCAAATTTGTTAATTTAATTCAAAATCTCATATAAAATTCATGTCAAGGCACCAACTGATTTTTTAGTTGTTACCATTTTAGTTTTATTTTTAGTTTTGTTATACCAAAATCCTTAATTACTAACACATTTTAAACTAGCATTTTTGCAACCTTACATGTAGTTTTATATGATACTGAATATGATGTGGACAATGCTTTAAGTCATCTTGTAAAACAAAGATACTACTCTTCACACATATACCTCAATAACAGTGGCAACAAATGTAAAAGCACAAAAAAAATTGAAAAATATATATTCTATAAAAGTAACATAATATGTAAAAAATATATGTAATGTAAAATTGCTGTCATCATTACTCAACCTCATGTCATTCCATACCTTTCTTTCTTCTGTGCAACACAAAATAAGTTTTAAGAGTGTGTCTTGATTTCATTCGTGTTTGACCTGAAAAATGATGAACTCTTCAAAATGATGGAAAGGAAAGTATAAAGTAACAGGCTTGCTATATTCTTCCCATTAAATAGGGTGCTGTAATTTGAGCCCCCTTCCACCTATCCCATAATGCACACTCTGCACCTTAACAGTGTTGATGTGAAACTACAGCACCTCCATGATCAATTGCACCTGCAGGGTGATGCAAGTCAGCTGAAGCAGGACTTCCTCTCTGGTCCTCATGCTGAATCTCCCGTTGTGGGGGGAAGAGCGGAGTACAAAAGGAAGGTTTTTCTGCTGTGAAATGTGTGAATAAAACACTCAGTGTGGCAAGTAGTAGAGAAATAAATAATTAAATAAACAAATAAATGCTTAAGTCACCGAACACCATGGGAGTTGTGATTGATGTGATACCACCTGCCATGATTTAAGGTATGCTGAGATACCAGAGACGATTACAATAAATCTCTTTGTGAGGTTCCATCGAACAGAAGTGTAAGGGGAATCCAGCGGGCAACAGAGGCTCTGCAGACATCATTATTCTGAGAACCTGCTACAATGATCCAAACTAAAGTCATATGTCAATAAGTATATGTCAGTGGATGATGCTAACCAAAACTTAGATGATCACTCATAATAAATCTTGCTTATTTTAAATAGACATACATTAGTTTAACTTAAAATAATAGTCAGTATGGTTTGTAAAATTAAAAATATATATATTTATACTTTTATTCTGAAGGATGCATTAATGACAGTAAAGACATTTATCAAATATCTTTTAAACTTTCTATTCATGAATTATGAAAAAATGTATCATGGTTTTCACAAAAAAGTAGCGCAACTTTTTTCAACACTGATAAATGTTTCTTGAGCATCAAATCAGCATATTAGAATGATTTCTGAAGGATCATGTGACACTGAAGATTGGAGTAATAATGCTGAATATTCAGCTTTGCTGTCACAGGAATAAATTACATTTGCAAGTACACTCACCTAAAGGATTATTAGGAACACCATACTAATACTGTGTTTGACCCCCTTTCACCTTCAGAACTGCCTTAATTCTACGTGGCATTGATTCAACAAGGTGCTGAAAGCATTCTTTAGAAATGTTGGCCCATATTGATAGGATAGCATCTTGCAGTTGATGGAGATTTGTGGGATGCACATCCAGGGCACGAAGCTCCCGTTCCACCACATCCCAAAGATGCTCTATTGGGTTGAGATCTGGTGACTGTGGGGGCCATTTTAGTACAGTGAACTCATTGTCATGTTCAAGAAACCAATTTGAAATGATTCGAGCTTTGTGACATGGTGCATTATCCTGCTGGAAGTAGCCATCAGAGGATGGGTACATGGTGGTCATAAAGGGATGGACATGGTCAGAAACAATGCTCAGGTAGGCCGTGGCATTTAAACGATGCCCAATTGGCACTAAGGGGCCTAAAGTGTGCCAAGAAAACATCCCCCACACCATTACACCACCACCACCAGCCTGCACAGTGGTAACAAGGCATGATGGATCCATGTTCTCATTCTGTTTACGCCAAATTCTGACTCTACCATCTGAATGTCTCAACAGAATTCGAGACTCATCAGACCAGGCAACATTTTTCCAGTCTTCAACAGTCCAATTTTGGTGAGCTCGTGCAAATTGAGTGGTACCCGGTGGGGTCTTCTGCTGTTGTATCCCATCCGCCTCAAGGTTGTGCGTGTTGTGGCTTCACAAATGCTTTGCTGCATACCTCGGTTGTAACGAGTGGTTATTTCAGTCAAAGTTGCTCTTCTATCAGCTTGAATCAGTCGGCCCATTCTCCTCTGACCTCTAGCATCAACAAGACATTTTCGGCCACAGGACTGCCGCATACTGGATGTTTTTCCCTTTTCACACCATTCTTTGTAAACCCTAGAAATGGTTGTGCGTGAAAATCCCAGTAACTGAGCAGATTGTGAAATACTCAGACCGGCCCGTCTGGCACCAACAACCATGCCACACTCAAAATTGCTTAAATCACCTTTCTTTCCCATTCTGACATTCAGTTTGGAGTTCAGGAGATTGTCTTGACCAGGACCACACCCCTAAATGCATTGAAGCAACTGCCATGTGATTGGTTGATTAGATAATTGCATTAATGAGAAATTGAACAGGTGTTCCTAATAATCCTTTAGGTGAGTGTATATTAAAATAGAAAACTTTTACTGTAAATTGTAATAATATTTCACAATATTACTGTTTTTACTGTATTTGTATAAAAAAATCCGAAAAATTACAGACCCTAACGTTTTGAACAATAGTTTATATAAATTATCCTCTGAAATTGTTATATTTTTTATTAATATGATGTGTATTACAGTATTAAACTACTATTGAAACATACTCAAATGTTGTTAAGATCGATAAAATAAACATTGATCAGTATTCATTTAATAAATGAAGAAAATAAATCAGATTTTTCCACAAAAGTATAAGTATACAGTATAGGCCTATGTACATTTATTAATCTAATAAAGATAATTCATTTAATGAAGATAAAGAGTAGGACTGAAATCATATGACGAGTTTTACCTTTGCAGAGAGCTGGACAACATAAAGATCATGTCTTATAAGGAACGTGAGCATGTGTTCAGTTTTGGGATACACTGAAGGTCACTTCTACTTCCTCCAACTTTGATTCTCTTTACTTTTCAATCCCTCCATTTCGTTCAACCTTCAAACAAACAATGTTCAGCCTGAGAGCGGCGAGCAGCAGCCAATGGCTTTCTGAATGTTTTTAGTGTTCTTCTTTCGGCGGCGGTTTTGTATTTGCCTTTAATTTGTATCGATCTCTCTCACAGGCTTCCATTTTACTGATGTCAAAGGGCTGAGAGAGCATTACAATATACAATGTTTTCTCTCCGCTCTTATCGGGCGGGAAATGAAAAGCAAATGGCACCTTTGTGCCGGGACGTGCGGCCACCTGGACAGACAGGGCTTTGAAGCGAAGGCCGAAATTGAAAAGGTCATGAGTTCAGCTCCCTGGACAATGACAAGCGTCTCCTTCCTCCTCTGGCCGAGCCCGTGAGGAGATTAAACGCATCAACGAGATAAGCCAAGGAATCAGCCGCCATGGTTTACGGTGGCAGCCGGCTGCCTGAACGGAAGAGGCAGAAGTGCTGGCGATTGCCAAAAATACTGACACAAGGCTTGGGACGGACTGAATCACTCACCACTGACCTTGGAATGATCTTTGCCCACCAGACACTTTTGTCTCTTGTTTTGAGGGAGGCAGTCCTGCAGCAGACAAAACAAATCAATAGCAGAGGAACAAAAGGATAAGTCAATTTGATTAGCCACAATATGATAACAGACTTCACTGTCCAATGAACTAGCTTTCTCCTTTCGCCTTGTACAGCCAAAGGAACAAACTAGATTTATAGAGGTTATATCTTAACCTTGGAATATGAAAACGATGAACTGATGGAAGTGGTTCGAATTCTGGACAAAGCACATGAGAAGGGTCCAGAGTCATTTTCCTTGCCTGTTTAAAATTAATTTTGTTAAAAATAGACTGAAGATAGGGGTAAACCCCTAGACCAGGGATGGGCAACTTCAGTCCTGGAGGGCCAATGTCCTACAGAGTTTAGCTCGAACCCTAATCAAACACACCTGAACAAGCTAATCAAGGTCCTCAGGATCACTAGAAAGTTACAGGCAGGTGATTTTTTCTGAAAAAGTGTGAGCCTCTGTAAAAAGTAATTTTTTGTTGCATCTTTTGACACAGATTATCCACATGCACCTCGCATTAAAACCTAAGTATTTGTACGAAGCAACCTGTCTAATGGGCTCGTTGTTAATCACGATAGATGAGTGGTTGCCTACTAACTTGGAATCAAAAATCATTTTTTTCTTTACTCCATGTAACAAAGTTGCCAATCTCTGTAGTATAATGTTGAATGCCCTTATCCTTACAAAAGACCAAGAATGGCAGTATCATCTGAGAATTTCACAACAATATTCCCAAGATGGTGACTCCTATATTCATTGGTGTACAGTGTAAATAAGAGTGGTGAACATACACACCCTTGGGGACACAAATACTAATGGACCTACACTCAGAAAGAGTATGCTTGATTTTAACTTGCTGAGTCCTACCAGTAATGCTATATGGATTAACAGCCATACTATTTAGTTTGGAGAGCATAAGGTGTGGCTGCACAGTATTAAAAGCAGAGCTCAGGTCAAGAAGTAAGGATAGCATCATCATACTCCTATTGATTTGATAAGCAAACTGATCAAGATGGTCCTTTACCTCTTCCTTAAGCTCCCACACCATGATCCTTTCTAAACACTTTTGGAATTGGTATAATAATTGATTCTTTCCAAATATCTGGAATAATATGTAAATCAATAGACCTCTGAAAAATGTCCACCCATGCAGGAGCTAATTCCTCTGCAAAGGTTTTCAAAATAAAAGCAGAAAGTCCATCCGGCCCAGTTGCCTTGTTAATGTCAAGAGCTTTGAAACCTTAACAACATCAGTCAAACTCATTTGTGGTTTAGATACAGAATCATCAATCCTAAAAGCCCCCAGTACCTCACTACAGTCATAAGAATTGACATCGAACCTACAGTAAAAATCATTATTCTCATTTACCAGTGTCTCCTCATTTACAGTACAGCATGCATACTTATCCTTTTAGTTATCATATTAGTTATACACCTCACCTTAGACCACAACTTTCTTGGATTTTTACTCAGATCACTATCAATGAAATCTCTGTAATTCTCTTATTTTATGAGTCCCATTGTTTAAAAGCCGAGTGTTTCTGATTTATACCTCCTTGGTGATATAAAACTCGTAATTTGAAAAATAATTTACCTGTTAAACTGGAATCACAGAATCTACATAGAATTTGACATACACAGACCTGATTTCATTATGCCTGTAAATATCTGGATCATACTGCACCTCCCAGCCAGTACAGAGAAAACAGAGAAAAAGCAGGAGCCATTTGGAAAGCTACTCTGGGTTTAAAGCGCAGTGAGTAAAATAACTGACACTACAAAGAGTATAGTAGTTGAGCGACAGATCAATTCTTCCAAATTATGCCATATATCCAAGTGAAACGGATTATCAAAACAGACAAAAATGTAGGGTGGGGACTTGATTCCATCCGCTGGTTATTGAAAAAGAAAAACGGCTGCTGCAACAGCATTAACCTCTTATCTGCAAGCCAAATTCCATCTCATATCTGATTAATATTTGACATTTTAAATATTCATGAGAAAACAAAATAGTTGGAGCAGTGTTATTCATAAGCGATCAAATTCCACAACCGCCAAGTTGTGAAGCTTGTCCCTGGGTTTTCAATTACGTCTTTTGAAAAGGATTTTAATATATTTCCCAGAAATGAAGGAGATGTCCACCTGTGTACAGAACCTGGCTAAGCTTCAATCATACAGGTTATTATTTATTAAAGACTCTGTCTGTTTAAACTCCCACATGATATCAACCTTCATTATTGACCTCATCTCTTCACACACACAAACACACACACACACATTTTGTGCTGTGCAGGGCAGACAAATCCAGACTCGCGCTACCAGACAGACCTGCACAGATGGAAAAAGCAGGCACACAAAACCTTCTCGCCCTGTGAGGGGCAGATGAATCCACACACACGATATGAAACATGCACAACCACCTCAGGAGAGATTCCTGCGTTTAAACCCAAAGCGATGGCTGAAAAGTGAAAGAGTAGGAACATGAAAAAGAGAAAACAAATCCCTTTGCATTTAGATCCCTCACAAAAGATTTTTTTTTTAAATTCAACCCCCGTCGAGTCCCATACCGGCCTGTGCCGATGGGTCTGTCAATCGCAGAGTCCTCTGCCCCTTTTTCTGCCCCCCTGATTCTGGAATTAGGCAGTTCAGACGGGCTGCCTCGAAGGCCTGCAGAAGGCGGCCCAGCGCTCCTGAGGTTTCAAAGCGGCCAGCCAGTCGCTGTCAGGGGGAGACGTGGGTGTGCGGTGAGGAGATAACCTGCTCTGGACGGGCTCTCCCTGGCCCCTCTGACAGGCTTATTAACGGGAACCTGCTGAGGGAGAGCTCTCTATCACCAGAAGAGATCTAAAGGAAGGGGAGAGAGTGAAAAAAAAAAAACAACCTTATCACTGGGACACCAGGGATTAGAGTCTGGTCTCCTCTGATAAATTAATTATTCCCTCTTATCTGTCACTCTCCAAGGCTGTCAGACGAAGCTACCTAAAAGCCAAAGCAACAGAGCTCAGGTAGAGGTGCGGATGATGGAAGGACATATGTAGAATGCATCTGAGTGACCTTTTAAACACACAAGCGTTTTATACACTTGTCATTTCTGATGCTGCACTGGCGCTATGATTTGGCGAGATTTGTATAGGTGTTTGGACTACACTGTGATTTCAAGGCCAAATGAGAGTCTCCAAGAACACAAAGGCTGTGTCTGAAATTTGAAAAAGGATTGCAGCTCCTTAATGGATCCATTAACAATTATTTTAGTATTTGTAAGAAATAAACATTTGAAATAAATAAATAATTTTTTTTTAGCCAGAGCTTAAATGCAATACAAAAACTATATTTAACAATAAACACAAGTAATAATTTTTTTTAAATAAATATTACATTTTTTATAAAATACTACAGTTACACTTTATTTCGATAGTCCACTTTAGACATTCTACTAACTTTAAGTAACTTTTCAACTACAACTAACCCTAACCCTAACCCTAACCCTAACCCTTCAACTAACTCTCATTAGAGTATTAGTAGGCTGTAGTAGACTGTCAGTAGACTGTTAGGTTAGGGTTCGGGTTAGGAAAATAAGTTGACTTGTATTTGCCATTAGCAAATATTAAGCAGACAGTCTACTAATCCTCTAATGACAGTTAGTTGATATGTAGCTGCAAAGTTACTTATACAGTAGTTAGTATAATGTCTAAAGTGGACTATCGAAAAATAAAGTGTTACCAGTACAACTGACAAAAATCATAAGCTGCATAATCTTTAACTACACATTGTCATATGAACAAGTCAGTCACTACATTGATTTCTATACTGTAAGAACTAGAAGTCTCACAGTCTCATTAGAGTCATTTGAGAATCAGACTACACTGATTGTGCTTTATGTGTTTGATTCTCTAAAAAGAACCCATTCAAAACAATCATTCACTGTGAATCTACGGAGCCCCTAAAGGGACATGGTGAAGGAAAAAATTGTGAGATTGGAGGAAATGTTATATGTCAATTCTTTTGCATTCTCTCACGAATGACTTGCGTTTTCCCGAGAAAACGAACGCAAAGTTTCTCGGGCGTATGCAAAACAGAAAACTTTTGCGAGAGAATGCAAAAGCAGTAAAATATATTTTTACTTCCCATCGAATTTTTTTTTTCCATCACCATGTCCCTTTAGGGGCTCCGTAGGAATCAGACTACGCTGGTTGCTCTGCAAGTTTTTGATTCACTAAGAAGAACCGGCTCAAGAGTAATTTGTTCAGGAATCGGACTACAATGGTTGTGCTGCATGTTTTTGATTCACTAAAAGAACTGGCTGAAAAAAAAGTGATCTGTCCTATAATCGAACTACACTGGTTTCGCTTTCACGCTGTTGATTCAGTAATGGTGTTACGACACCACTGAATAAGCAGAGCAGAAATTTCTGTGTAGCATTTTAGTTTTGATTTTCTGTCCACATGGATGGTAGAACCATTAACGGAACATCAATCATTTCAGTATTTTTTTTAATGGAACTGGTTCTGAATAAAAAAAAATCATATTTACAAAGATAGATTTTGGTTCGGTTATCTCAAAAACTGGCTTAAATTTGTTTTATATTGTAACATCATTGTGTTATGGTCTGGTTCTGAATAAAAAAAAAAATCCAAATTTACAGAGATAGATTTTGGTTTGGTTATCTCAAAAACTGGCTTAAATTTGTTTTATATTGTAACATCATTGTGTTATGGTCTGGTTCTGAATAAAAAAAAAAATCCAAATTTACAGAGATAGATTTTGGTTTGGTTATCTCAAAAACTGGCTTAAATTTGTTTTATATCGTAACATCACGGTTTTATGGTCTTGTAAGCCTGAAACTAATTTCCTTGGGTGTTTTCATTCAAAACACTGCCCAGTAAGTCTTCGACTGCCTTAAATTTCAGACACAGCCAGACTTTACTCACATTTCACCAAGCCCACAGGAAGTAACTGTTTCAGGAAACTCATTTCAGATTGTTCACCATGCTGCTGAATATTCTAGATGTTTGGTGCAAGCATTTTCATCTGAGAAGTCTGAACCTGGCAGTAAACAAGCACAACAGGAGGTAAAAAAATAAATTCAAATGGCCTCACTCCAATGACGACTCAATCACAAAAAGCCAGAAATGTTCATATGATCCCCGGAGCTTTGCCAGTGAATGCTGAGCGGGAGGCTGCGAGCCATTCACTCCCGCGAACAATAACTCTTCAGATAGAGCCAAGATAGCCCTCTGTTTAACTGTCACAAACGGCAATTTGAATTATTAAACAGACCCTTTCATATGGGCAATTAATTGTGTGCTATTGACTATTGAAATGACTGAAGATAATGTTCCCAGTTGGATTTTACTAAGAGAATCAAACCCCAGAGATCCCGTCAACATAATTGCAAAAATTGCAGTGTATTTTACAATACAAGACTTATTTTCCATCATTATGTTGTTTTCATGCGTTGTATAATGCAGCTCTTCTTAATTACCCATTTTCCAGGATATTTCAAAATCCAATGTGGAATGTTTTTCTTTTTTCTTTTTTCCATCAAAGCAAAATTAAAAGGTAATTAAAATAAAAAATGATGGACATGTCTTATTTATTGAGGTCGATATACAAATTACCTGGGGTTCTAGACACTTATAATTGCACCCTGAAAAAAATATCCAAGTTAGAACACAGTACAACTTTTAAAAAAATCGAAGTGCACGATATTTAGGAAAATAGATATTACAATGAAAACCACAACATTTTAAAGGGATAATTCATCCAAAAATGACAACTGCATAATCATTTATTCACCCTCATGTCATTACAAACCTGTATGACTTTCTCTCTTCTGCGGAACACAAAAGAAGATAATTTTGAAGAATGTTTTAACTGTTTTTGTCCATACAATGAAAGTCAATGGGCCCTATCTTGCACCCAGCGCAATTGACTTTGTACACTGACGCATGCATCATTCCTATTTTGCACCCGCGCACAGTGGACTTTTCCCTCCACAGACGCACGTCGGTAAATTAGGAAATGAACTTGCACTCCCGGGGGCGGTTCAGCGAAAAGAGGAGGCTTGTTCCGGCGCAAACGTTCCATGGTGCTATTTTGCAGGTTTAGAAAACAATTCCGCCACTGACCAGGAAAAACCTAGTCTAAAGTCAGTGGCGCGTTGCGCATTTATTCATATGCTATTTTAAGGGCGCATGCTTGGCCATAATCAATGAAGCGTGTGCACAACGTGCATACACTTTGCTTATCTCATCTACACACAAACGCAGCAGTTCTCATTTTAAGGAAAAATATTAACACACGAGGGAAATCATTGTTGTGTCCATGAAGATGTGAAAAAATAGGCATAAATCTAGCTTACACATTTACCCACATTATTATACACCTGTTTAACCGAAGCTTATTTGGTTGGGTTTCTCCCATCCCCAATGTAACTTCTCTGTCCTTTACGGCCCTGATGAGAACGTTGGTCTCCTCGGCTGTGAACTGCTCCTGGCGTGCGCCTGGCAAATCCACCGTTATAATAGCAATCCACCATGGAACAAGTGCGCCTGCTCTTAAAGGGAATGTGAGATGTCGCTCTGATTGGTTTATTTCACGTTACGCCCAAACCACACCTATGAATAATGAAGCTACTTCAGACCAACCCATTTTAGATTTGCGTCAGGCGCAAGAGTCATTTATCCCGCCGGTATAATAGCACCCAAGACCCGCCCACAAAGTTACTTGCGTTTCAGGCTTGATACTTGCGTTTCAGATCGTTAAAATAGGGCCCAATGTGTTCAAAACAACAATGTCCTATTGACTTCCACTGTATGGACTTTTTTTCTTTTATGTCAATTTAGGGTGAACTATCCATTTAGAAACATTTTTCAAGACAACAGAGCAAAATGGACTCATTTAGGATTCATTGCACATGCATATTGCAAGATCATGACCCTTGGCACTTGCTAATGAATATGTCAATATCCAGAAAAGAAGTCTATTTGCATCAAAAGCAAGCAACAATTCCTATGTGGACACTTTGGTCGCTCAGATGTGAGTTTATATGAGCAGTTAGAGGTCTTATGTGGAACCAGATCTTGTTCCTATTACCCCCCAATTCCCAGCCCATCACTGAAGTATTTGGCTCTGGAACATCTGAAGGATGGCAGGAGAGAAAAGATGCCACATTGGACCTGCTGTAGAGGGAAGCATGAGGTGAATACTAATGCTCCTCATGTTTTATTAACCCTCTATCCATCCAGTCTCAATCTAGATGCTCATGAAACAAAAATCATCAATCCCAGCGGTGTAATGAGAGGGAGATGCCGATCAAGGCCGGAGGGAAGAGGGCTGTCGGAGTTGGGGTCGGGTGTTTGGGAAAACTAATATTTGACAGTGTTCCTCTGAGATGCCGTTATTAAAATGCTCAGCTGGAGGGAGGGTGCGGGGCACAAGCGTTGCGCTGTCACCGTGCCAACTCTGAATCTGTTTGAGGCTGTTTGTTTGATACCCCTTCACTTTGCATGTTTCTGAGAGGAGGAAGCATCGCTGCTCATCACCTGCCATGGTTTGTGAAGAGCTACGACACTCAAAGTAAAAGACATCAAGCCGCATAAGCACTGACATCGTAAAGCGTGCTTTTGTGGCGGAGAAAACGCAAGGTCAATGTTCAAACAATGAGAGCACTTTTCCTTTTGCATCTTCCTCATGTTGTTATGCCTTCAGTGTCAGAACATCAGTCCATTTTTTCATTACACCTCTTCAAAGCTTCCTGACAATCACTATTCCTCTACTTCACCAGTGTTTCACAACCTTTAGGCTATTGTCTTACATATCAGGAAGAATCAAGTACCCCTTCATCGACATATCATGGCATATTGGATATCATTTAGCATCAACAGCAATATTGTTCAAGTAAACAACAAAATATGGTACTGAATATACTGTACACATGGCTTGACATGAACTTTTATTGCTCACCAGCCACTGTGACTAGTGGCTTTCCAAAGTTACTCATTGGCCACAATTTTGACATCGATACCCATGGGGAAAAACTGCCATATAATCTCATAATTTGGCAGCAGGTATATTAGGCTTTAAGACCTGACACACGGAGCCATTACGCTGTTGCACATGCATTTTCTTCCTCAACTGTTTACTTCCACTTAAAACATAACTGACTGTGTTTACGTAAATACTCGCTGAGGCCAGCATTTTGACATTATTTTGTGTGTATTTGACTGTTTAAGCGCAATAAGCAGCAAAAAAGACCTAGTTTTAGCACTGAGAGGCGGCTTTATCTGTGCGCAGTTTGGGTGTGGGAATGAATAAAATTATGTGCAATCCGTGCAATCCCACGGCAAAATTCAAGCCCTATAACACCAACAATATTCATCCGGAGCAAATGAAATGAGTGAGTGAGGGGAGGCGGGTTTGTGTGTCACTTGCTGTCGGAGAGATGAGAGAGAGAGAAAGCGCAGCTTGTATCATGTATTTATATTCTGCGGAAAATGAGTATTGAAGCGTTTCAGATATTTCAGTATCGATATGTATCGAAAAATTTATATTTTTGACAGCACCACATTGCATTTAGTTTATTATTTCAGATGCCTTTTTAAAAGACTATAATTGAAAAATGTATATATTACATATAAAATTCAACACGCCAAAATAGCTAGAAGGAGTGACTGCGTTACACGCCACAGCTGAAATTCACCCAGCAGGTGTTAATGTCAAGCCCTGACTGTACAAATTAGGGCCCGAAATATAAAAAAAATGCACATATTAATTGGCCATTGAATAGAGATGATTAATATTCAGAAAAATGTTGATCTTTAACCTCAGGAGGTCACACTAACAGAAGCAGCTTTATTTTCTATTCAATTTTTAAGGGGTTCGTAATTTTCTATTTTGCCATTTTTGTTTTTAGCAATTAACATAAAAAACATAAAAAATAAATAGACAAAATAAAAAACAACCTGTCACTTTGTAGGGGCAATTATTATAGTACATTATGGCACCAGAAGATGTTTTGTAGTTATTATTAATAAACTTATTTCCCATATATTAAAAATAAACTATTGGTAAATTAGTTACATGTTAAATGTTGGGCACAGATTAAAATTAAGTACAATTATTATTGAAAATTAATTATAAAATATAATTTAATATAATTATAAAATAATTTACAGCAATAATTGAATATCAAATGACAACATTTTCGTGTATAATTCTTAAATACAGTCAAGAATGTCAAGACCTCTGATGGAACAGGCCAAAAATCACCATTTAAAGGAAAAGGCTACTTTCCATGCAAAGTCAGTTAAATGATGGATTATAGTTTATCTAACATATTTAATAGTTCTGAGAGCAAAAACTCTTTTGCCTTTAAGGATTTGTGCCTTAAGAAAAACTTAATTGGAGACCAAAATCAAGTGGAATGTGGATGTCAAATGTTTTTTTTATAAAACTTGCACACATTACAAACATTTTGTTGTTTTATTTACAAAGAAACTAAAATATCTGATATCTACCACAATATGATATTCATACTGTTCAAACGAGGTTGCCAATGCAACAATCGATGACCAGCATCCCATTTTGATGTCACTTGCTTTTCTATTTTGGTGGGATCTTGCAGAGAAGCCCCGCCTACCATGAAATCTAATTGGTCTAAAATGCCACTCCACACAACTGTATAAAAAAAGAAAAATAGATTTTGATAGGCTGTCAGCTCTCATACCACTTCTGTTTTCAATGTGAACAGACAAATAATTTTCTAAATCATTAGAAACGTGTCACATCACGCCCTATTAGGTTTCATTTTGCCATTGTAATCACGACTTGTGATTATGACATGACTACAGTGGCTCCCTGCTCAGTCAGTGTAAAAAGACTGAAATAAACAAGGGACATGAATTTGGCACCCAGGGATGCTGTTTATTCTTACATAAAACAATTGTAACTCTCCCACATCATTACGGTTACATTTTATGACACTTTTAAAACCTTTTAAAAAACATAATTGTGTAGGTCTGAAACACAATCTTGTGACATGTTGCTTTACTATTACCAGATCAGCAAATAGAATCAGTGACCACACATTTACCACATAGACACTGTGTTTTTTTAAACTTGTTTAGCTGATATTCGTTAATCTCCCCCTTTTCTCCCTAACAGCTGTGAAACTGCTTACACAGATTTATTCCCATCTTAATGACTTTTTAGTGCCTACCTCACCACACTCATAAATGCTCAAGGTGCTCTTTGCGAGGAAACATTTTGACATAGTTCTCCTTGGTCCCCCCCTTAAATCTGCAGATGCGATCCACCCCGGTGTGAGGTTTGACACAGCAACAGTCTGGCCTCTTCCACGGATAAGGTTCCCACCCCCCACTGCACAGCCCGGCCAAGGAGAGGCACGATTTAAATAAATTTAATGAGTGCTGGAATCCATTAATGTCAGGGATCTGACCTGGGCCAGATGGAGGTCTGGGCATTAGGAGCTCTATTACATTTAACAAGTCCTGAACCACTAGCTGGAAAGGCCACGTCTGGCAGAGCAGCGAGACACATGAAGAAGAGAGTTGAGTATGGAAGATGGCCTTCTTGCCAAAATACTTCTAAAGGTCAGGGTGATACGCGTATTGAAGCGCTGTTCCATGTTAACTAAAGTCTCTGGCAGAAACATCCACCGGCTCATTTGATTCTATGGGCTGCACAGGAGCTCTGTTCTAAAGTGAGCCGGCTACTGCCTAGTCAGCTACCTTCTAAGGCAACATCCTAAGAGTCATGCAACTTCATAAATGAATGCTTCGGAATGCAATTTTTTCCAACAGAGTATGACTTTAGCATGTGGCTAAGCTAATGGCATGGTAAATGATCAATTTAAAGCTTTTTTTCCTGATGCTTCTCAGTACTAAATGACATAAAACTATATATATATATTCAACATTTCTCGGATTTTTCCACTGACCTGGTTAATACTGGGACTTCTCCTTAAAGGAAACATATATACCGCCTAATAACTCTTTCCCCGCCAGTGAGTTTTTTTTTTTGTTTTGTTTTTTTGCCAGACACTGCCAGCATTTTTGATCATTTGATCATGTGGGTAAGTTTAAAAAAAAAAAGAAAAATCTTGAACAAAAAGCTGAGAAAATTGTAGTTTTTTCAAAACCTACAATGTGCATAAGCAATGCTTTTATTGCTTGTTTCAGCTTTTTTTGCCAGTGTTTTTTTTTCTGGAGATTCTCTATTGTTTCAGAAGTTGCGTAATAGCGTCCCCCCCCCCCCCCCCCAATGGCAGGGAAGCGTTCCATGTGTCATACCAAAGACTTTATATACAGAAAGACGGAGCACTCGTATTATGGGAGAAAGTGCAACGCACAATATGGTGGAATAAGTTAAGACCCAATCGCCGATTGGTGAAGTCATCGCGTCACTGCAGCTGCCCTTAGAAGCTCCGCTTTAGCTTGGTCCAGCCTGAAAAAGGCAGTTTTTTGTCATGATTTGAGCATTTAGAAATAAGACATATGAGACAGTTGTTGTCATATTTCATTGGTGATTTCAAATCTGAAATTTAATCGTAAGCTTGGCGAACATTTTTGGAGAATTTGATGTTTCCCCATTCAAAGAGATTGGAGCTCCACTTGCATGCCGGTGAGGAGTTTCAAAGATGGCCGCCGAGTGAAATTACTTGTCTTAAAGGGACTTTGGTCATACTCATAAATTAAAGAAAATTCTGTCAATGGCGGTGAAAGAGTTAAAAGGCAACATCCTTAAAGACGTGAACATTCTGTCGTCATGTACATCATTTTATAAAATCCAGGCTTAACAGAATTAAACTAGCCTTAAAGGTAGCGACAGAGCAGGACAGTTTAAGCTGGAACAGTCTGCAGATGTAATCCATTGCTGTTGGCTAGCAGCTAACTAGCTTTTAAACTCATCAGCTGTCCCCTATAATTGAATAAGAAATCGTCCATATATCAATACAAAATTATGCCCCACTTTCCAATCAGACTGCCAGTATTCGGGAACAGATGAAAAAAAAAGGAAATGCACTCAGGGGAAAAGGACAAGCCACCTTCCTCTGATATATTCTGGGAGAGGACTGAGACTCACTCCACACTGAGGAATAGGTCAAAGGGTCTAAACTACACGGTGAATAATTTAAGATTCTATTAACATTTAAATTTGACATTGATTTGACATGGCGGTGCTGGAGAGAAGTGACGGGGAGCATGGAGGTGGTGAGCGAGAGGATGTGCTATGCTAATTGTGCAGATGGCTGCTTATGTTGAATGCCATATTGCACCGTGGAGCCAAAGAATAACTGGACTTGTTTGAGGATTAAGCGGGTCTACTGCTACGAGAGCGTGTTCAACAACAGGCACTTTTTTGTTTATATCCTGTTGATTTGTCAACTTTTTTCGTTGTGTTCCATGACGGTCAAGAAAGCAATATTAATAAATAAATAAATTATATATATATATATATATATATATATATATATATATATATATTATAGAGATTTCTCCATTTATTTACATTATATAAGTATATATACATAAAAATGTAAATAAATGGAGAATATATATATGAAATTATTTTAATATATTTAAAAATATATTATTATATATTAAAACCCATGATTATCTATCAGTTTTGATGCTAATAAAGTTTTTTTCAAAAGACATTTCCAATTAAACTGCACTTTTGTCAAATTCTGAAAAAAGTGTGAAAATACTATTCAATTGTCTGTATTCAGGATACACAAAATGATAGCTGTGAAATTAGCCTTAGCCAGACAAAGGACTCTATTATTTTATTCCAAAAATGTTTAAAATGTCATTTTTCAGTACTGTAATTTCCACCACATAATGCAGTGTAATTTTCTGAAGTCCATATAGGGCCAAAAGTTTCCATAGCTAAAGAAGGTCACCGTGATTGTGCCAAGCAAGACATGTTCCTGGATCAACATATTTTGTTGATCCTGGAACAACATTCCTGTCTGAAAATGTAGTCCAAACCATATCCCTACCCCTAAACCTAACCATACCCATAACCCATAACCCATTCAAATCAGAGGGAAAAGACATAAATAACACTGATGTAGAAGAAACTAACCCTGGTTAAACTTGACATAAACGGTAAACTTGTCCCTCAAATCTAATTGGTTGATTGGAATGTTGACCCAGGATCAACAAAGACGTTGATTCAGGGGCATGTTGTACTTGTTGAAATCACATTCACCAGCTAAGGAACACCCACAGCTGAAAGAATCTGTCAATTTTTATATGAACACCCCAAATTCACAAAACAAAACAAAGCCCACCTAAGTCTATCAAATGACAAACCAAGGGGGATCAGTCTCTTCTCTACCAATTCCCTCCGCCTCTTGTTACCTGGTCTGTGCAGTGCTGACACTAACCTTTAGGATCCTGACAGGTGGGCCGACCCCCTGCCAAATAAAGAGGGTTATCCTGTTGGGGAGAGCAGGGTTCATGGATCAATTGCCCCTGGGCATTCACTGACCAACAGGATGTCAACGATAAGAAGTGCAGAGCGGGGCTCCCGGTCAACCTTTGCGCATCCATCCACAGCTGTGTCAGAGCCTTTAATCACAGGACCTGCCGCAGCACAGGGGTCACTCACCTACAGGGGTGAAAAGTTCATGTCAGATGCTGGAGATATTTAGCACGGCCATATTGTTGTTTTAGTCCCTGAGACAGTTACTGTGAATATATATATATATTGTATATTTTTAGTATATATTTAATTTAGGGTCAAATTATCACTTTTAACTAGTTGCCTATTAGCTTGTATATTATTAGGATATTGGCTGTTTATTAGTACTCATAAAGCACATATTAATGCCTTATTCTGCATGACCATATTCTGCATCCCTTAATCCTACCCAATACCTAAACTTAACAACTACCTTAACTATTAGTAAGCAGTAATTAGGAGTTTATTGAGACAAAAGTTGTAACTAGTTAGTTAATAGTGAAAATTGGACTCTAAGCTAAAGTGTGACTATATTGACCATATATTTATATCTTGGTGAGATTAGGGTCCAATTCTCACTATCGACTTTACATTTAGATCTACATTTACGTTTAGTACATATATTTACATTTACATGTAAATATGCCTGTGTATACATATATAAATATTAGATTGATTTCTGAGGGATCATGTGATACTGAAGACTGGAGTAATGGAGTAAATTCAGCTATGCCATATTCAAATAGAAATCATTCATTTTAAATAGTAATAATATATTACTTTTTTACTGTATTTTTGATCAAATAAATGCAGCATTGGTGAGCATAAGAGACTTCTTTCAACAACATAAAAAAATCTGAATTATTCCAAACTTTTGATCAACATAACATAACATAACATAACATAACATAACATAACATAACATAACATAACATAACATAACATAACATAACATAACATAACATAACACATTTTTGCAACCAGTAAACATATAATTTATTCATCACTTATATGCATGTCATGCAACTTGCGACTAGGCTAGACGTACAAAAATAACCCAGACACTCAAAAAAGTAGAAGTAGAAGCTATTACAGAAAAGCTCAACTGACGGAAACTACGAAGTGAAAATGTCTTGCTAGCGGTCATGTCAACAGCGAGCTGCTCTGCCCAGCTGTCTACCCTCTTCAGGGTGGAAAAGTTTGAGTTAAGCCCCAGTTCTGTTCAAACTCAGAGGACACACTGCAGGCGGAGGCTTACACACACAAACAGACACACAGAACCACAGACACACACACACACAAATACACACAGCTAATGCCAGGTGGCATCCTGCTACTTCAGCATTGCCCGGAGACACACATGAGCAGGTGGCATTTAATGTCTGAGCACAGGAAAGAGCAGGAGAACCTTGCAGGGGTGAGAAAGAAAAGGAAAAATGTAAGCAAAAGGCCAGTGGAACTATGTTCAATAACATTTTTATTTTTTCTACCTGCTTGACTCCTTAATATGATGCTAGCAATTTCATTTCAAATTATCTTTGCATGTTCACACTTCAAAATATTTCTATTTCTATCACATTTAAATACTTCTATATTAACAATTGTTTTATTATGCAATACAAATATGAATGTTTGCATATACATACATTTTTTGTAGAAATGTTTTTATGATTTTTTTTTTTTTTTGTAGAAATGTTTTTATGTTTTAGGTAGTGTTTCTCACTTCTCACAAAGACTGATGGCCAACAAACGCTAACATAAGAAGTAAATACCTAAATCACAATCACACAATGCTTAACTAATATAGCACAGATTGACATCCAATCGTGCAATATTATTATGTCTCATTGTGCATTTTGTGAATGAGATCCATAATTTCCTCTGTCTGCATGCAGCCTTATCACACAAATTAAAATCTGATCATGGATGTGGAAGTCTTTGATGTCAAAGAGCTGAATATAACCTACGCTGATAGAATCTAAAGGCCATTTTCCCACTCTGATGACCATTTGAGCACTATACCTCTATTGTCATCCGTGAATAAATTACTAGAGTCAATCTATTGTCCCTCAATGTTCTATACCATTGAACAGAAACAGATTTAGACTACTCTGCTCTGCATGGACAATGATAAGGCATGGAGAAATACATGTATGGGCCTCACCCTCAACTGATGTATTAATACCATTTAACTAAAAATGCAGCCTTGTTTATTTTCCTCAAGCGAACTGCATAAAGCTGGACATAGAAATTAACCAAAAATTATCCTTACCGTCAGTGTTTTGCAGGTGCTTCGGCTTTAACTGGATCAAATCAAGTGTTTCGTGTGAAATACAAAGGAGACTGAGATGAGGTTTAGCAACAAAGATCAACAGTAAATGAACTGCGTGATCTAATAGACTAATAGGATTTGACATCCACTGCTCATGGAAGAGAAACTCATTTCTTTCGCAGACGGCAGGAAACTATGAAAGTAACAGGATTCTATATTTCATAATAGTGTTTGTAAACACCATTTTTGATGTCCATTTCTTCCTGAAAGGACTTTTTTTTTGCACCATGAATCTTGGGAACTAGGTTGTGGTCAACCATCAATAATTCAGGCATACTGCATGTACACAGAAAGGTGACAGGAAAGAAGAACTGCCGGCTTACATTACAGATTGGATGTCAAATAGTTTTGAAATCGTAGGTCAGGAGATCCTGTAGAAGAGCTGTCAGTTCCTAAAGTTTAGGAGGCAGAAGCAGTGGATCGTTGATCATGAAACTCTTAAGTTGAATTGTTATGAAAATCTATACTGTACATAAAATAAATTGTATTACCTGGACATGCTGTCTGGATTGAGAGAGAGTTTTGGCGTTTAAATGTACTAGACACTGGAGTGAAGGGTGGCTGTCCCTGCCAAGATGAATAGCCATCCATTTATTTGATTAACCATTGAAGTGTATTCACAGCACTGAGCTGTGCAGCATACTAAAATAAAGAAAACAAAGAGCCAATTGCAGCATAAACATTATTACTGCTCATGCTTAGTGTCAAGGATTTGAACAAAGGATTTAATCTTCAATACTTAACCTAGCCTGCACTACTGACATGCATTATGCGCTAATCATGCGTTTTGTAGAGAAGAGTTTTGATGTCACTTTTTTATGTGATTTGATTTACTGTTTTTACCTGGCGGATGATAAAACTGATAATAAAAAAAGTGGAACCTGAGCCACATCCATTACATTTATGCATTTAGCAGACACTTTGATAAAAGCAACTACTGCACTCAAGGTACAGTATTAATTTTATCAGTTAATACATTCACTAAAAAATCAAACCCATGAACTTAAAGCTGGGACCGAGATGGGTCTTATGCATGTTGCCCACTTGGGTCCCAACTAGTACCAAGTGCAATTCTACATGAAATCCATCTGGGCAATTAACATGTGGCCATTATGGATACCGCGGACAATCCCATACAAAGCCCATTTTTCAGCCCATTTCAAAACCACATGGGCCCCACATTCAAATGTTGGCTGGGTTAAAGCTGGGACCGAGATGGGTCTTGTGCATGTTTCCCACTTGGGTCCCAACTAGTACCAAGTGCAATTCTACATGAAATCCATCTGGGCAATTAACATGGGGCCATTATGGAACCCGGACAATCCTACATGGGGCCCATTTTTCAGCCCATTTCATACCCATATGGGCCCCACATACAAATTATGGCAGGGGGTATTGCTAGTATCTTGGTACTTACAAATTCATTATATTTTTAATTAATTACTAAATAATCAACTCGTTCTCATTCCCAGGGCGTCATATACTTACGCTTTTGTCACGTCCGTTGGCGTCTACTTCCAACGCACATGGCACCCTTTAGCGTCAACATGAGACGCACAGAGCTTATGATCGAAAATAATATTATCCTATTGCGTTGTTGAATTATTAAGCACACTTTCGTGTTATTAAGTTATAAAATGTTGAGGATATTAAGACAAAATACATTAAAATAGCATGCATCTGTCGAAAACTGTTATTTATTAGGTAAATAATAAAAAAAAAATAATGTCCATAACATTATCATAATGTTTTGTAGAATTATCAAGCACATTTTTTATTAAGGATATCATTATCCATCATCCGGTTAATATTGGAATGAGTTGATGACTGACGAAGTTGCCCTGGGCGTCCAATAGTACCAGTTACTGGAAAGCTCTGTGCGTCTCATATTGACGTTAAAGGGTGCCATGTGCGTTGGTAGTAGACGCAGACGGACGTGACAAAAATGAGAACGGGTTGAAATAATCTTTATAAAAATTATAAAAATTGTTACACTCTCTCTCTCTCTTGCGTTACTTCATAAAACTGAGGTTAAACCACTGGAGTCACATGGATTACTTTAATGATGTCTTTACTGCCTTTCTGGGGCTTGAAAGTAGTAGTTGCGTAGGCTGTCAATGGAGGGACAGAAAGTTCTCAGATTTCATTAAAAAATATCTTCATTTGTGTTCCGAAGAAGTCTTTTGTGTTTGGAATGACATGAAAGTAAGTAATTAATGACAGAATTTTCATTTTGGGGTGAACTAAAACTCAAGTGAAACTGTGGTGAACTCAAAGGAGAAGTGCAATAACAGTCCTCCATGTTATTAGGTAAAGAAACTAGAAGAAATTCTATTGCATTAGGTCAGTCTTATGCAATCACATCAGAGCGACACTACAGTTATAGAAAGACAGCAGACCTGAGGAAAATTCCCCTTGTTCCATTGGCTTTGGAAGTGGGCAGGTAACTCCTCAGATGTAGGACCACCTGTTTCTTGGGGAGCTCTGGATGCTCATTATTCGGCACACAGCACACACTCCACTGTCTGTGTGACGCACCTTCAGTTCTCTTACACAAAACCCCTATGGGACAGGAACATATGCCCCTGGCTGTCAGTCACAGTCACCTGACCACAGCCTGCTAGAGATCAAGAGAACCATCATGAACATGAACCATATGAACACTCACTCACACAGGTTTACAGACAGAAAAAAATACACCATGATACACTGTTACAAAAACTCTAGTGAGCTGGACAGCATTTCTAGACATCATAGGCACGCTTCCCAGTTATCAAGTATTGGTGGCTCTAGAAATCCCAATACGCAGGAGAATCCAATCTAATACTCTTTAGAAGATACAGGAAAACATTGGAAAATATAAACACAACCACAAAAATCTCCAAAATGGCATTTCATGACTATGTTTCATTAACATACTTTAAATTAGTAATAAAATCGGACAATAATGGTATCATAACAGTATCATCACATTTTAAAAATAATAATTATAATTGAATTTTACAGTGTAACTGATTTTAAAACAAATGAAGCGACAGCAATTTTCAGTGACAAACCCTTGTAACCACAGAGCAACACTAAAGAAGAGCTTTTATAATGTTGTTGTTTGTATATATAGATTTGATATATAGATATATAGGTTTGGGACATAGCCAGTGAACCTGATCAACTCAGAGATGTCTGAGATGTGTGAATTAAGCAAGTATAGCAACAATTTAAGAAATAAAATTTGCACAAAATCCCCCGACTAAGCAATCCTCTCGGATAAAGCTATTAGGGAACAAAGAGCCCAAGATAGGACAATTACATTTTAAGGAGCCACTTGGGGACAATAATCTAGCAGATAAGTTTGGAAAAACTCTGAAAGAACATGACATGCCCTTCCATCGTTTTCTCTTGTCTTTTCAGACAGTACATTGCATCTGACAGCCCTTAGACTGGCCCCCAATTGTGCTCCTTATCAGTGAGTCACGGTTTTCAATTTCTTTACTGCCACAGAGGAACTGTTACCAAAGAGACAAAAAGAGAGAAAGAGAGAGAGAGTCCAAGTACTAAAAGTCAAAAAGTGAATAACTGCACACGCTGACCTCTCCTGCACCTGAGTCTGATAAAATGTCTTCGGCTCTGTGCTTTTCATCCATCAAAGTTTATAAAAAAATAAATAAAGCTGGAATCAGTAGCAGCTGTACTGTACTTTGCAGTTTGCCACTCTAACTTTATTTAAAAAACTGACTTTCTAGAAGATATTACAGCACAAAAGAGAACATTCACTGCAACCAGAACATTCTGAGAAAAGATGTCTTACTACATTTAGATAATACAGTGGGATGCTTAGATTTAGCCTATGACCCCTGTCAGATTAATGAGCTCGCTTCTTTCAATGCTTTTGTTCGACCGTGTCCAGAAATGCTGATCTCTGCCACTCACTGCTAAAAATACTGTGCTCTACGGCCACCGCAGACAAGCATGTGATATTGTTAGCACACAAAGGCATTTAAAAACAATCAGTCTGACAAGCCAGAGAAAAATCAAGTATTACGGTTGATTAATTACGCTTGACAATCCACAAATCGCATGCAAAGAGCAACGAAAAACGCTTGACTTTCTCTGTATGAGAGATAAAATAGAAACTGAAGGTTGAATAGTCACAGTAAATATGCACTATCTATCTATCTATCTATCTATCTATCTATCTATCTATCTATCTATCTATCTATCTATCTATCTATCTATCTATCTATCTACCTATCTATCTATCTATCTATCTATCTATCTATCTATCTATCTATCTATCTGTCTATCTATCTGTCTATCTATCTAATTTCTGTCTATCTGTCTATCTGTCTATCTATCTATCTATCTATCTATCTATCTATCTATCTATCTATCTATCTATCTATCTATCTATCTCTCTATTTATATATGTATAAGTGAAGTGAGAGTGTTAAAGAGGTGAACACTTGCTTCATTGATAACATGATCTTCAAAAACATCATGCTGTTTTAAAACTCTTGGTACTGAATAGCACTTACTTGATTACTTCAATACAAGCTCTAATGAAGCGGAGTGGTGTTATGGAAGACTCAGCCGCTGACTCATTGAACATGACAGGAGGACATTAGGCTGACGGAGGTGAGGGTACCATGTCTCATCTGCTTCTAGAACAGCAAGACAGTGACAGCAACAGACACAATATAATTAGAGGCATTGTTATAGCTGTGGCATTTAGAAAGTGCCTGCGGTTCTACGTCAGACTCATCAGGACTGAGCGACTAGTCGTTTAGAAGATGACAAGATCATATCCAGTCATGTGTAAAATAAGTTAATGTTAAGTAGTTATGAACTACACTGATGCTTAAGGCTAAACTTGACTCGTGGAAACATTAGATTTCTAGAAAATTATAGGAAGTTTGAAAACATAAACAGATTTTTGATATGGCAACGGCATGAAATTTAACAATAACTAAAGGGATGGATGGATGGACAGCACAATTGACAGATGGATGGATGGATGGATGGATGGATGGATGGATGGATGGACGGACGGACAGCACAACGGAATGATGGATGGATGGATGGATGGATGGATGGATGGATGGATGGATGGATGGATGGATGGATGGATGGATGGATGGATGGATGGACGGACAGCACAACGGACTGATGGATGGATGGATGGACGGACAGCACAACGGACTGATGGATGGATGGATGGAACAAAAGATAGAACGATAGAACAATAGATAAAACAAGATAGATAAAATGATAGATAGAATGACAGGTAGAACGATAGATAGAACGATAGATGGAGTGATACATTGACCAATAGATAGAATGATAGATATATAGATAGATAGATAGAACAATAGATACAGTAGATGGAACAAACGGTAGAACGATAGATAGAACTATAGAACGACATACAGACAGACAGACAGACATACTGTATAGATAGAGAGAGAGAGAGACAGACAGACATACATATAGATAGAGAGAGAGAGAGACAGACAGACAGACAGACAGACAGACAGGCAGACAGACAGACAGACAGACAGACAGACATATAGATAGATAGATAGATAGATAGATAGATAGATAGATAGATAGATAGATAGATAGATAGATAGATAGATAGATAGATAGATAGATAGATAGATAGATAGATAGATAGATAGATAGATAGATAGATAGATAGATAGATAGCCTATTTGAAATAAATGGTGGATGAAAACACACTGAAAGAAAGTGCTCAAATTCTTTATGGTTGTAATACAGATTTTATGTGGCTCCAAAGAGCAATAAATCCCATCCTGAATTACAGAGATGCGATCTGCAAGCTGTCAGTTGGAGAATGTACTGTACATGAGGCAGGAGGCCTCAGGCGACTTCATGAGAGAGAGAGAGAGAGAGAGAGAGAGAGAGAGAGAGAGGAAACTCAGGGAATTACTGATCTCAGCATGGGGACTGCGACAGCGAGCTACTCTCCTCTTTCTTAGACTACCTTGACATACAATACTATGACCTAAAAGTTTGTATAACTATCTATACACTTATTGTCTCAGTTAGACAGTTATTGATGCTTCTATTGCAATACTTCAGAAAGACATGGTGTTGCTAAAGTGTCTAAGTCAACAGCTGCAGCTTGTATACTCACAATGACACTCAAGTCGATGATACAAATGTACTGTGGTTCATGTGAGACCAGAGGGACGGGGGTGGAACAAAACTTGAGTTTGAAGTATAACAACAGTCTAAGCGTGAGAGAAATAATGAGAGAAACAGCAACATAATCAAAACCGCACACATTTTGAATACAATATTCTGCTGTCATAATGACAAAATGTGAACCGAAACTATACTGACATGGTAATCTATCAATCTCGAGAACTGTGGTGTAGAGAGACTGCTGTCAACCATCCAACTTTTCTCAAACCCAATCTGAGCTGAAATGCATATCAATCAAAATGGAGCAAGCCATGGAGAAATTAGCCGATTAGATGTTGATTCGTCTGGCTTTGTCTTTGTATCCTTCTTTGAAAGGTTAAGCATGTAATGTCTGTGCCACTAGCATAACTAAACACAAATGCAAAAATAAGGAGGCTTTCAAACAGGTTTCCCTGGACACGCCCCTTTCCATCATTGGTCAATAAAACAGATAGCCCCACCCCTAAACTCATGCGAGTGGTTGAGAAAATGTGCAGTACAAAAGGATTTTTACAGGGTTGGTAAGATTTCAAAAGAACAGCATTTATTTGAAAATTGTAATGTCTTTTGATCAATTGAATGTGTCCTTGCTGAGTTAAAAAACAAAAACAAAAAAGACGTATTGGTCGCTGGCAGTATATATCATACTTATGCATACAAAAATGTGAATTAAATTGTATAGTTTTAACCCAAATTAAAATCATGGCTGACATTTTGCAGCACAATTATTTGTAACCAATTACAGTGTGATTAAACTAGCCTTTAGATTTGAATTTCAATAGTAAATGTTAAAAATGCAAACAATCATAGACTAAATACATTTCAAGTAAAGACTATTTTAGCACTAACTTTAAATTCTGATTGTCACTGATGACAGGAGAGGTGCTTGTGGTGGCATTTTTAAAGAGCTCACTTCATTTTCCAATTTGCATTGCTTAATGAACTATCCACTTGAAATGATGTTGTGATTGACTCGGCTGAGCTCAAGAGAGTGAGTGAGCGAGCGAGGAAGAGAGAATAAATGAGAAAATCTCTCCAAACACTCTAACTAGCTAACTAATACTTGGAAGGGAGCAGCGAGCTCAAGCCACAAATATAGGATGTAGGTGGGCATTATGTCATTTTTTAAATCATCGGTGTGCGTCATAAAATTTGCGGTAGTATGAAGCTGTCACTTTGATCTTTCCAAAGTGAAATAAACACACATCCTGATGCTTCCTCTGCATCATTGAACCAGATTAAATAATCACAGTCCAACAGACACCAGACAATCAACACAGTTCTGACAGGAGCCAATGATCCAAACCACATAATTTACACACCCAAAGGGATGTTTTTCTGACACACCATTGAGCAATTCAATGGAATTTATAGGAATACTTTTCTGATTAGCTACAAACTGTTTGGAATGAGAGAGAAAAGACCTGTATCTGTGTAAGCAGGGTTGTGATTTCCTATATCCCATTAGCATACTCCATAAATAGCTTTCTCCCTGAGTGTCATCAACCTGATCTAGGACATTTATCATGGAAAGAGAAACACATTTGTGAAGTGACATTCTAGTAGGATGATCTCCAGACTGCTGTAGCGAATTCCCACACTTTTAGTGATCTTCTCCCCAAAGCCACAAGGTCAAAGTCAAAAGCTGCTCGACTGCCCTTCATTCACAACAAGGTCACTAGCATTTTTACTACAAGTAGTACTAAATAGCAAACTGTTTCCAGTAACAGTTATTATTTACTTTAATGAATCAGTTCATTCAGAAGGCTTGATTAAATTAATCGATTAAAAAAAGATTCAATGATTCATCTTATTTATATAAACAATATTTAGTTCAACTCTACTGTTCGCCACTATGTTCTTGTCCCAGTGTACATACAGTAAATGTTTTGTATTTTCTTTTTAGTTTTAATAGATGCGCTTAGTGTAAATTTATGCTAAAATTCAGTGAGGTCATCCTCATTGAGCTCCTCATTAAATAAATATTCCTTTGACTGTACAAATAAATCTGATTACAGATTTAAAGATAAATTGAAAATAAATGAATAAATTAGTGAAGGATATAACATTTTTCTCAGAAACTGCTAATAAATTTCACAAATAATTACAAAGAAATGGCAAGTAACGACATTGAATTAAATGTGACATTTCAAAGTGAAATAGTATGTTCTTGTAAAACAAATCGTTGTTTTATTTATAACATAATGTACAGTGTATAGCCCTCTTAAATCACTTAAAGGGTTAGTTCACCCAAAAATGAAAATTCTGTCAGTAAATTCTCACTCTTATGTCATTCCAAACCCGTAAGACTTTTGTTCATCTTCGAAACACAAAAAGTTTTCTGTCCCTCAGTTGAAATGTGAATAAAAGCCTAAATTCAATCTGTTCATCATAGATGGTGTCTAAACTGCTGAATTCATACGAATTAGCTTTACGATTTACGACTCTTTATGAACTTTTTGAAGCTGTTAGTTGCATAGCTGCCAATGGAGGGACAGAAAGCTCTAAGATTTCATCAAAAAGATCTTCATTTGTGTTCAGAAGCTCTTACAGTTTTGGAACAACATGAGGGTGAGTAATTAATGACAGAATTTACATTTTTGGGGGTAAACTTTCCCTTTAAGTATTTTTAGTAGTAGTCTTGACTAGTTTAATTATATTAATTGAATTAATGCTGCCTACAAGCTTCTCATAATCTACAGTAGCTTCTCCGACAACCATCAAAAACGAACAAAATTCAGAATAACCTTAAAAAAATATGGTCCGCTTGCCTTACTCTCTAAAACAAGTGACTATTTAATGGAAAACAACATTCCACATAAAGTAGGTGATCTGGCAACTGAGCTGATGAAATACATGCTGGTTAAACAAGCCGCCTTAAAACGCAGTGTGTGACATTTACAAGCTATTTACAGAGACAGTAGAATTTATCTATTATTAACATATAACCTATTGAATTATTTACAATACCATGGGGGAATTGTTTATGCTTTGTAATGTGTAAACCTCTACCATTGAATTGATGAATAAATCACATTTGTTCTTGCAGGTGTGTGGGCATGCTGGGACTGGCAATTACACCAAAACACGGGTATTAAAAAACAAACATAATTACTCTCAGTCGTCGGCAGTGCTGTGAACAGGCATTTTCCTTACCTGTGGAGACGTCACAATACAAACACACACCCACCCACAGCTGCAATTAATTCACTCTAATTCACAAGCTAATTAAATTTGTCAGAACAGGGTGCATTTTTCCCTTTTTTGCAGCTACAAATTCAGCAAAATAAACCTGAGACATCAGGCTTATGGGTGTAATGCAGAAACTCATACGAGAGGTCAAAGTCGGTAATAACCTGTGCAAATGGCAAATCTTCCACAGATGGTTAAATATGCATGCACTCACACATTTCATATGAAGCACCGGCACCCGAACCTTCAGTTATATAAGCAGGGTCAAATGGGACACTGTCCTCCTTTCATTGAGGTTAATAATTTAGAGAGCAATTAGACAGGGAGGGAGATGGTTTCATGTACTAGCGGAGGAAGCTGGGGCGGTTAGGGGCCGTCCACGCTCCTCGGCCTTGATCTCGGGGCCCGGGGATCTACGTTGTGACAGTGACATTAACGAGCATTCGCAGTGAGCGCGAGGCCGGCTCTGTGCCCATTAGCAAGCTCCCATCAGAGTAATTAGAGGACATATGCTCAAGATCAGCGCTTTCAGAACGCCGTGCCAATGAGGGATTGATTTCTGGAGGGGTTTTTTTTCGCACTCAGGGCCCCCTACCTGAGCGCACATAATCTAATCTGGCAGTCTGTAGAGTAAACACACATTGAAAACGGCCTACGCAATTGATCTGACTGGAGTGGCTCGTGAAATCGATGCCTTTATTGTGACAATCAAGCAGGAAAAGGCAACCACTGAAATGTGCCACATTCGGTCTTACTTCAGGTTCTCTCAAGATTATAGTGGCTATTTGTATACAGTATATTATTGTTTTGATTGTTTTACATGCTTTGACAGTTTGGGCTTTTTGCAATTTTGCAATTTGATTTCTGAAGGATGATGTGACACTGAAGACTGGAGAAAATGGATGCTGAAAATTCAGCTCTGCCATCACTAGAATAAATTACATTTTAAAATACACTCAAAAAATAGTTATTTTAAATCGTGTTGCACTGGTTTTTTTTTTTTTTTTTTTTATAATAATGTTTTTACTGTAGTTTTGATCAAATAAATGTAGCATTGGTGAACAGAGACTTCCATCATTTTTTTTGTTTTTTATCGTAATTTTTCCAATCTTTTGACCAGTAGTGCATATATGATATTTGCATATATATATAAATGAAACACACGCACACATACTGTGTGTGTATATAATATATACATATTGTTTTTTTGTTTTATTTATAATATAAAAATGAAACACACGCACACATACTGTGTGTGTGTATATATATATATATATATATATATATATATATATATATATATATATATATATATATATATACAGTGCTATGCATAAGTTTAGACACCCATGCTAAAGTTGACTAAAAAGAGGAATAAAAAATCATCTTTTGGAAACTGAACTTAATGCCTTAATTAAAAAAATTAGGAAAAATCCAACCTTTATGGACACCAATTTTCTTTGTGAATGAATAATGTATCGTAAATAAATAAATGTTCTTCCTTAAAATACAGGGTGCATAAGTTTGGACACCCCTATGTTAAATTCCCATAGAGGCAGGCAGATTTTTATTTTTAAAGGCCAGTTACTTCATGGATCCAGGATACTATGCATCCTGATAAAGTTCCCTTGGCCTTTGGAATTGAAATAGCCCCACATCATCACATAGCCTTCACCATACCTAGAGACTGGCATGGAGTACTTTCCATAAGATCATCTCTCAATGCAAATCAAACCAGCTATTAGGCTAACTGAAATAAAACCATGCCAATCTCTAGGTATGGTGAAGGCTATGTGATGATGTGGAGCTATTTTAATTCCAAAGGCCAAGGGAACTTTATCAGGATGCATAGTATCCTGGATCCATGAAGTAACTGGCCTTTAAAAATAAAAATCTGCCTGCCTCTATGGGAATTTAACATAGGGGTGTCCAAACTTATGCACCCTGTATTTTAAAGAAGAACATTTATTTATTTACGATACATTATTCATTCACAAAGAAAATTGGTGTCCTTAAAGGTTGGATTTTTCCAAATTTTTTTAATTAAGGCATTAAGTTCAATTTCCAAAAGATGATTTTTTATTCCTCTTTTTAGTCAACTTTAGCATGGGTGTCTAATCTAAACTTATGCATAGCACTGTATATATATATATATATATATATATATATATATATATATATATATATATATATATATATATATATAGTATACTGAACATATATAGGCTATAACATATATAAAACATATATATACTGTATACCGAACATATATAGGTTATATATATAATCTATATAAAACATATATATGCTGTATACTGAACATATATAGGCTATTTTTTTTTTTTTATTATTATATGTTTTAATATTATTTTAAACAGGTTAAGCTTGATTTAATAATTGGTTGCAGACTATATTAATAATTTAACAATACATTTATTTATCGGTGTTTTCAAGGATTATCTTTAAGTGAGCGTTAGACGACAGCAAAGGTTAGCTGTCCAACTATATGTCAGTAGTCATAACCATAATCACAACCTGCATTACGGCTCCGTTCCACCTCACTGAGTCCAACTGACAGTAATGCATTTGTCAGACACAGAACACCTTTATTGTTGTGTATAGAGGTCAGCTTTCAGATTTAAAGGGTTAATGTGGAAACAGATTAAACCGAAAGGGACAATATGTTTAAACCAGTGACTTTGTCGCATTCAACCCCCACATACTCGTTTATCGATCTGTTGGATGGCAGATTGCAAAATCAATGGTAAATGAAAGATGGTATTTTATTCTTATATGCTAACAGACTGCAAATGGACGGCAACTTTCTCTTTTCTGAAAGTAGTCAAACTTGGCCAATTTCCTCAACTGTTATTCATTCAGTCTGAAAATTGTCATAGGAGACTGACTAATCAGATGTGCGTCTGTTCCACACATGCAGTGTTCCGTGAAATAGAGATGGAACTAGGTTGCTTTGATTGCTGGTGTCTTTGTGTCCCTTCAGCATAGAGAGAGAGAGAGAGAGAGAGAGAGAGAGAGAGAGAGAGTTGGTCAGCTCTCTAAAATAGCACAGTCTCAGATGGTGCATAGGGCAGAGAGATGCACAATGGTATTGATTCAAGCATTTGAGGGAAAATAAGCAACAGTTATCGACCTCCGTCAACAGTGCACACAACCAACATGGAGAAAAACAAAAATCAGAGGTCAGTAAATCTCCCAGAGCAGGGCTGCTTTAGCTTCTCATTTCCTTAGAAATATTCCTCTATTGTAAGCTACGGCTGCTCAGCAACAGAATAACAGGAAATGGAGGGGTTATCAAATAGAACATATGCCCTCTCAGGTTTACTAAAGCATTTACTAATGTTTGGGGCTTACTATCGCAGCAGGGAGAACGTTTATCTTTCATTGACCCACCTACAAGAAACATTCATTTATATGCAAATTTATATATTTTTCTTTTGTAAAAAATAACTGGTTGTAAACATTGCATTATATCAACATGTAAATATACATACACATATGTACATGTATATTTATATGCACTACCATTCAAAAGTTTAGTTAAGATTTAGGTTTAGGTAAAAAAAAAAAAAAAAAAGTACGATTTTTAGGTTTTACACAATTTTTTTTTTTGTAAAGGGCTTTTATGCTCACAATGCTGCATTTGTTCAATCAAATACAGTAAAAACAGTAATACTAATTATATTGTGAAATATATCACAATTTAAAATAACAAAAATTTAAATTATTCCTGTGATGGTAAAGCTGAATTTTCAGCATCATTACAGTCTTCGGTGTCACATGATCCTTTAGAAATTATTCTAATGATTCTGCTGATTTGCTGCTCAAGAAACATTTCTTCTTCTTCTTCTTCTTCTTATTATTATTATTATTATTATTATTAATGTTGAAGATGATAGTGCTGGTTAATATTTTTGTGGAAACCATGACACATTGTTTTCAGGATTCTTTGATAAATAGAAAGTAAAAAAAAACTAACAAACTAAAACATTTGTTTTAAATAGAAAACTTTTGTAAAATGATCAATGCATTACTGTAACTTTTGATACATTTAATGCATCTTTTTAAAACATAACTATTGATTTATTACAAATAAATGTTGTAATGGTAATGTATAAAACTTTTAAAGAGTAATGTCAAGTAAATATAAAAATACAACACAAATTCATATGCACTATGTAGGGCCATGATGATATAATGCAATATTTACAACCAGGAATTGTGAGTACTTTAAAACGTCAATGTGAGTTCTTTGTGAGTAATTTTAGGCACAAAAAAAACAAGAATAAAACTTCTTTCTTTGCATACAGAACAATCCTCTTCAACAAGCCACACTATTTAAATGATAAAGTATCATTCATGTCCATAGCATAAACGGTGTGGGACAAGTCACTCATCAATGTTAGCATAAAGGATTGTTTAAGTCCCTCATCCATGCAGTAGCAAACACCACTAAAATTACAGTATTTATGACTTGATTTCTGACAATCTAAAACCTTGTGAACCTTTCAAAAACATGACTAATAGACATCATCAGTCCTTAATGTCAGCGGTTCTCTGGTCTGTATGAATTCTACTAGAAAAGGTCCGTGCACAATTTCTCCACAGATTCAGCACACTTGGGGGTTGCAGACAGGGTGAATGGCAGACCGCTGGGTCCCGGTAAGGCATGCCGTTAATGGCCCTTAGCAAATGTGCCGGGCCCGGAGCCGTGAACCACAGCCGGGTCCATTTCACGGTGTCTGCCTGAGACCTGACCACACTCACTCTCTCTGATGAAGAGTTCCTGCAGATACAACAGCCCGCGAGCAAGGCCAGCCGGCCACGTCTCAAGAAATCGCTGTTTCGCTTAGTGCTTCACGATGGAATTGATGCACTATATGTGACCATGGACCACAAAACCAGTCACATGGGTCAATTTTCTGAAATTGAGATTTATAAATCATCGGAAAGATGAATAAATACGCTTTAAATTGATGTATGGTTTGTTAGGATAGGACAATATTTGTCCGAGATATGACTATTTGAAAATCTGGAATCTGAGGGTGCAAAAAAATCGAAACATTGAGAAAATCTCCTTTAAAGTTGTCCATTTATGTTCGTGATTGTGCTGCATCCACTCACAAAAATAAATGTTTCATATATTTACGGTAGGAAATTGACTAAATATCTTCATGTAACATGATCTTTACTTAATATCCTAATGATTTGTGGCATAAAAGAAAAATCGATAATTTTGACCCATACAATCTTGTTGGCTATTGCCACAAATATACCCGTGTGACTTATGACTGGTTTTGTAGTTCAGGGTCACATATGTGTTACATGTTTCATCATCTTGAGTTCCTTTGTGTTTCCCCTGTGACCTAGTTTTGCTGTGTTCTGATTAGTTCATTATTCCCACGTGTTGTCTCGTTAATTATCCCATTAGTCCCAGTGTTTAAATACCCTGGCTGTCAGTCTACGTATGTTCGGTTGCTTTCTCTCTGTTTCCTGTGAAGATTTCCATTAAAGTGTGTTCCTGTATACTCCTCCGTCGTGCGAGTCATTGCTACAACCAAGCACGTTACAATATGTTAAGCATATTTGTCTTATGTGACATACTCTTATGTATTGTACAAAAGAAACTTAAAGGAATAGTTCACCCCATTAACTTTCGTTATACAGACAAAAAACATTTAAACATTCTTCAAAATACAGTGCTATGCATAAGTTTAGACACCCATGCTAAAGTTGACTAAAAAGAGGAATAAAAAATCATCTTTTGGAAATTGAACTTAATGCCTTAATTAAAAAAAATTGGAAAAATCCAACCTTTAAGGACACCAATTTTCTTTGTGAAAGAATAATGTATCGTAAATAAATAAATGTTCTTCCTTAAAATACAGGGTGCATAAGTTTGGACACCCCTATGTTAAATTCCCATAGAGGCAGGCAGATTTTTATTTTTAAAGGCCAGTTACTTCATGGATCCAGGATACTATGCATCCTGATAAAGTTCCCTTGGCCTTTGGAAATAAAATAGCCCCATATCATCACATAGCCTTCACCATACCTAGAGATTGGCATGGTTTTATTTCAGTTAGCCTAAAAGCTGGTTTGATTTGCATTGAGAGATGATCTTATGGAAAGTACCCCATGCCAAAGAATTGCATACAGATTTGGAACATTTGACTGAGAAAAAGTTTTAGGTTTCTAATTTTGTTTTGGAGGTCTCCTACAATGGGTTTGCGTGCATTCAAGGTCGAAAAACTTAAATTTTCTCATAATATAACCTAATTTCTCAAAGAGTCTGAAAACGGTTTGTTTGAAGATTTAGTCTCTCTAAACCCCTCCTTTCGTGAGCTTACTCTGCTCTGATTGGTCGGATGGCCCAGTGTGTTGTGATTGGGTACCGCTTACAGCGCGTATGTGTCTGAATTTCAGCTACAGAGGCTTCCTCAGCTATTATGTACACTGTGATACAAACAGGAACAATGGTGTCGTTTTTAACGTAACAATTCCAGCGCGATTCCGTCCTCATCCTTATGAAGTGCATGTAAAGTGGATTTTCTGCGCTCTTCTCAACATGTCAACAACATGAACCAAACTCTTCCAGGCCTCAGCTACAACTACAGTGTTTGAGAGTGGGTATGTAAATTGGTTTGTCTTTTTTGTAAGTCTTATTTTTATTAATTTACTTTAAAGCTAGGGTAGGCCATTACAGCAGGCTAGCAATAGCAAGCTAGCTTTGAAAGCATGAGATCCCACCCTCCCTTCAGAGCGCCCTCCAAAGCCACACTCCCTCCAAAAGACATGAACGCACACAGCAGAGTCTGCAAAACGTCACGAGAGACAATGTTAAATTACCTCATGTCTCAAAGCACATTCCATTACAATAATAATGAACTTATAGAGCTCTTACTTGTACCACCTGACTGCTACAGATACATTTCGGCACTGATAGCGCTGACATAGAAACGCAAAAACCAAAGTCTGAGGATGTGAACAGCTCCGGGTAGAATGTCACGGATTTCCATCTCAAAATTAATAAATAAAAGATTCATTGTGCACTTTTGACAGATTGATTTATTAAAATGGGAGTTTTCACTCTCGATTAGTTTGTCGATTATCATGCAGTCTTAAAAAGCAAAATTTTTAGCGGAGCATTCTGCATGTATCCAGTATAGACGTCAGCTATATATATATACATTATATATATATATATATATATATATATATATGTATATATATATATATATATATATATATATATATATATATATATATATATATATATATATATATATATATATATATATATATATATATAGTTTCTTATTATATTTAACCTATACAACAATTCAAGAATAAAACAGAAACTATAAAATAATAGTCAGTTGATATATCCATGAAAAGACATTAATGGCAATACATGTACTGTCTCACACTTTATTCAAGAAGAACGAAGCGTAACCTACAAAATTTCTTTCTTGACCTCAAGAGAAGGTAACTCCTGCAGACTTGCACTCTCAAAAGATGCTCTGTCAAATCCTATCTGGAATCACTGAACATTTTTGTACTTCACTCTGCGCTGCTTGATACATTGCTTTGAATATGTCTCTCTTTGGATTTCTGCTCTAAAAAATGCTTCAGAAAGATTTCATTGAGAATGTAATCCCAGCTGCTCTTCATTGAGGCTGCTGTTTCGATCAGCCTGTTCAAACTGTGTCTCCATTAATAGCCCTTGGCACAGAGCAGCCTCAAAATCAACTGTATGTTTCTGTCTAATTATTCACATTTGTGTGAAGTATTTCATTAATGTTACTTCCCGGTATCAAGAGAAACAGTTATAGCCATCTCTGTAAACAATTTTGGAAACTTTCTCCTAGTTGCTGGTTGAAACAATCCTTGCAGCTGCTGCATTAATAACTTTTAGTAATTGTGTCTCAGCAGTCCTCCTGTTGTCTAACTGCTTGAATAAGCATGAGATATAAGAACAGGTGCACATTTTTTAATTATACCATTCCAAAACGAGACTTTTGACACAATAGGATGGAAATTATAAACTCATTAAATATCCTGACTAAAGGCCCGTTCACACCAAGGACGATAACTATAAAGATAAAGATAAAGATATAATTCTAAAAATCGTTCTCCATATTAAAGAATAACAGAATTCACACCACAACTATAACGATAAAGATATGAGGAACGATATCGTTGGGATCACTTTCAGAACGATTTTTTTCCAGCTGTCGAACGATAAAACACTGACAGCCAATCAGAATCCATTCTAATTTAAAGGTCTCGCGCATTTAAAATGGATCTGGATCATCCGGGCGCGCGCGTGCTTAGAATAAAAAGACCGTTATCGGTCGTTGATGTGGACGCATATATAGTTATCTTTATCATTATCTTTATAGTTATCGTGCTTGGTGTGAACGGGCCTTAACAACAGAGTAAACTACACGAGTGTACAGGGGTTAGTCCATGATTCCAGATGCCATTTATATACAGAATATATACAAGTATGTATAAAAGTACAGTAGCAAAAAAAATCAAATAAACTCTTTCATTTTAAGGGTCAAAAGGATTGTAAAATTTGCTAAAATAAATCTTAATCAACATTGTAAGTGCACTTCAGAAGGAACAGATTTAAAATGTAAGAACATATAAAATTATAAAATATCCACCATTTAATGCCATTAATATGATAAATTATAACATGCAGTATGGCTACTATATCAGAAAGTCACTCAGCTTCTGCCTTCTTCCAGTGGTGAGTGTGATAGACTGATTACCAATCAAATCAGACCACTCGGCACCTAAAGGCCAGCCCTGAAGCTCTCTCATGACAAATATCAATGTAAGGAAAACAAATGTACAATGAAACACTAAGTTATTGTACCATGCAATCCATAAATCTATTAGAAAGGGCAGAAGGGGCTTATGGATTTCATTAATCATGGAGAGCGGCAGAGAACACAGTTGCACAGCAGCAGGCCTGGCAGCAACAGAGACACTCAAGTATTTTGCTTTGCACAAAAAACCTACATTAAGCACATGTGACCATGAACGCTAAAGAAAATGTTTCAAATATATATGTTTTCCATTGATATCTTCTAGTGGTTGACTGATGCTAGTTTTTAAATAATACACAAAAATACTAGAATGATACTGCCTTTGAACAACAGTTCAATAAACAAGAAGTAGAGATGGGTCGATCGTGAATGATTCGTTCATGTCAACGAAAATAGTTCCAAACAAAGCCACAGCAGTTTTATCCATAGCGGATAAACAAACTTTAGTAGCGTTCATGGATGAATCAACCTTACTGAATTAATCAGATAAATGAATGATTTAATGACTCACTCATAAAGAGTCACCTTTTCATTAATGAATGTCCATGTTCAGAATGAATTGGTTGAGTGAAATATTCACTCACTCACAAATAACTTCGATATAGTATAGTATTATACATTATGTGAGCCAAGTATGGTCGAATTCATACTCATAAAACAGTAGGCAGTGAGTACCGGTGAGATTCTGAAGTGCACATCCACTGGACGCTTTGCTATCCCATGAGGCCACTGGAGAGGATTTTTAAATGGCAGTGAAGCGACGCAATTGACGCTGTAGGTCACATGACAGTGACAACGTGGCAGATGTAGTACATCCAAATTTCCTTCATACTGCACACATTCAGAACATACTTTTTTAACAGCCTCAAATAAGTATGCGGTTTGGAACTCAGTCACTTGTTTCATTCCAGAATGAATCAGTGTTTTAAATTAATCATTTAAATGAATGATTAATTGACTCAATCATAAAGACAGTCACTTGTCGCCACCTATTGGTGACAGTTCCAGTGCTGTTGGACTACACTATTGTGCTTGGTCAATCAAATTCGAGAACTCTATAGATATATATTTATATTCTAAAAACTTTTTTCGACAATATTTGCATATAAATATAAAATATGTTTCCATATATTTTATAGCATGTCCTAAACACTGAGTATACACTTGCCATATTTGCCAAACAGCCATGGTTATCAGCAAATGATGACAATATCAAAATTGGAAGAACATTTTTTTTCAATAATTGGTTTGGCCAATATATTGGTCTTAAGATGTTCATCATATTGATCTACATAGTAAAATATTCAATGCAGTCAAGTTTGTATAAGTGACATAACTGATCTCTGAACTAATCACAACATCAAAAATCTGTGGTCGGATGTATAATCAAATCAAACGTGAATTCTCAATATCCACAGCAGTAGTCCCCTGAGTTTTACACAATGTGGGTGGTAAACTAAAACACTTTCAAAGGGAGCATTGTGTCTGTCAGCATGAAATGTTTGGCTTCAGATTCTTCTTTTAAAAACAGAATGTGACAGACAGTGTGGGAGTCAGATATTCAGCAGGTTCGGGAAAAAAACCATCAGGTCGAAAGAATAGCTTCTGCTTACTCACAGCTCTCGACTGGGGATCTCCCAATAAAGCCATGTTGCTCACATTAATTGAACCCAACACAGGCTTTATGGGAAATGATTCTGGAAGCTAAACAAACCTACCCCCCAATCGCCCCACAAGAGGACCCCCCAAAAAAGACAGAGCATGCGCTTAGAATTTCTAAAAGAAAAGCCTGGCCTCTGCGGACCCCTATGTTTTTCCCTTCAGCTCTGGCTGCCGCAATGCTGTCTGTCTAGCCAGGCTTCCATTTGCTCTTAAGGAAGTGTAAACCATACCAATTACAGACCTGCGATTGTGTGGACACGCGTGAGAGAGCCTCTGCTGAGGATAGGGGAGGAGGAAAGGGAACGGAGTGAGGGGTTTGCAGACAGGGTTGGGATATTTGCAGGGCACTGGAGTGGGTAGAAAAATGAACCTACAGGGACAGGCAAGACACAGACGCAAACACAAAAACAAATATAAACAGAAAGAAACACTTACAGGTACATATTCAAAAGATGTTTTAGTAAAAAAAGCTGATAGTGCAAAGCTTCATAGATATGTTTAAGAAATATGTTTAAGCTAACAAAAGGCCACAATGCATTCTGTTTTTTTTTTTTTTTTCATATTTTATTTAATTCATATTATAATTATGTAAATATTGCATCACATTGATTCAATTATAATTTGAATATTTACTGTATCAAATTTTTTTTTTATTATAATAAATTATATATATATATATATATATATTTTTTTTTTAATATGTTCTATTGGTCAAACAAAATGGCCTGTGCAAGGATGTGAATGGCACACCTTAAGAGAGCAACTGAGAATGTGTATATGTGATATGCAAATGAGTTAACAAAGTATTCAAATTTAACTAATTTACATATCAAATAGCACATGAAAACCAAGAACACATCCACAGTGAAGAAATAACAAATACCCATTACATCTCACCTGACTGTCCATCAAGCATTGTTCTAAATAACATGCTTTATGTGTAAAGGGTCATTAGAATAATATCACTTTTTAAAATGAATATGCACTGGTTTACTGGTTTCGTGAAATAACATCTTGACAATAGGGTCTTTGTAACGATTAAGACAAAGGAAACCTGAACTACACAGTCATGGTCCATCATGTGTTCTCTTCTGCTTTGAGCGAATTATGTCCCACCAGGCTTTTGAGGTAATTACATAAAGGCTATTAATCTTTTCCTGCAGCGAACACACTGCAGAGCCACATACATTCAATTTGTTTGGCATAAAATATTCAACTTCTCAAACTCAAGACTCTTGCAGCCTTTTTGCACTTTTTCTTTCCACGTTCCTCAGATTCTGCCAATGTCTTGACTGTGAGTTCAGCTGGCTCTGATGTTAAGGTGAAGGTTCACGAGAGATGCTGCATCAAATCAATTCAGAACAACAGAACCATCGCGCCAAAGTTTCATTTTCTTTCCCATGTTTCTGTTTGCCTGTCTGTATCAAACTCATGAATAAAAAGCAAAAGATACATGTGTGAAAACAAGATGAATTTGAAAACAAAGGAAATATTTGTTTTCACTATGTGCCACTCCAAATCTCACCCCAATGTGCAAAGGCTATACGTTTGCTAAACTAAATATCTTCAATACCTTCATGTTTTATAAACCTGCCGAGCCTGAGTACACAATGCGATTGATGCTGAGTGGCCGATGATGCGGGGTGAAGTGGATTATGGGAATTAGAGCCCCACATTGTGCTATTAGACTCTTACTATGGATTGGGCGGAACCCATTTACCCAATATGGCAAAAACCCATTTGGCTCTTAAAGCAATTTTGAATCGGCCCATTGGGCGCAGGAATTTCATTAAAAAATATTCCCATAAGGCAACTAAACATCACATCAGCTGATATTCATGTAGACCGGTGAGAATTCCTTCTTCATAACAGACGACTTGCCAAGATATTTTAATTTGTCAGTTGATCTTCTGACAACAAATCAAACTGACAGGTTTATTTCAACGCTTGTTTTGAAATACATCCCGATTACATTCATTAAATGCCACTAGCAGCATAAAGAGGATGCGTGCGGCGCATGGAATACTGCACCACTGGCAATAAATTGTGTGATTACCTAATTCGCAAAGCAATTTAGATTTCTATCTTTTTTTGATAAGGGACAACAGAAAGAAAACAAGAAATTACAAGGCTTAAACCAAAATAGGAGACAATACTGAGGACGAGTGGCTTAATGAATTCTAATTAAAGTCTTTGCTTGATGAAAATGAAAGCACACACGGTCTCAAGTCTTTTGACTCATTGTGCCTCCGCGGACTCATCTTGTCCTCTACGCAAGTCACTTTTCGATGGCATATGAAAGTGACGACATTTCCAATGAGGGAGCTGAACAAAAACATGGGTTGTATTTGAAAAAACATCTCTTTGACCTTTAGAATCGGCCATTAATTGCTAATGCCAGACAAGAGAGGGATTTCAGTCTCCTGCGAAATCGAAATTAGAGGCGAGGCGGCTGGACCCAAGAATGAGCGCCGCGAGATTGAACTATTACGCCTGCATGTGTGCGGTGATAAAAGCCAGGCGTATGTTGGCATTTCCAACATAGCAGAAAAAGCCAACAAACCCTCTCTCCAGGGAGTTGATAGGACACATTTTGTCTTGATATTTTTTCCACATAAATATTCAAAAACAAACCATAAAAGGTTTGTGAGTAATGTAAAATTAAGCTCTGCATAGGTAACCACTCACTTGCCTTTCTTGCTTGCTTTTACTTATTTGCCAGATGCTTTCATCTCAAGCACTCAAAACATACATTGTATCAGTACATGACGTTGTGTTACAGGAATAACTGCTGTTGGTGGTGTGCAGAAGGAATTGCTTTTGTTTAAAGCACGCTTGAACTTCACCTGAGGTGCTGCAAAACATCTCTGCACTTTAAATTCACAATGATGAACATTATACATTTGCTGACAAACGCAAAAGCAACTGCATGATCATGGAATTGATTGAAAAATAACGTCAATACAAGTGGAAAATTTCACTGTTATGTTCTGGTCATCCTATATTCCCAGATAAAAATATATTAAAAAGTTTTCTGGTGGAATCCAGACACGAAAGGACCTTTGCACCTCTGTGCCTCTGGCATCCTGTTCTGGAGAGATTAAAAAGATAGTTTTAATAGGTCTGCAATGCTCTTGGGTCTTATCAAGCTTGCACACTTCTACGCCAAGCTGCTTTGGGCAAATAGAAATCATGCAAAGCTTCCAACTCTCTAGCAGTCCAACAGCTCAAAAGTCAAATGGTCTAATTTACATTTGGCATTGCAGGGTGGCAAATTCTGCACAGAAAGATAGATATGAGAATGCAACCAAAAAGGATTAATTCAACTGAGAATCGGTCGTGGAGCTGCCATAGAGACGAAAAGTTCATTTAATCTTCTTGGACGTATTGTACACAAACAGCCAGAAAATGCACTGATTTTGTAAAGAGTTGGTTCTACGGTTAAAGCCAAATCCAAATTAAAAGGTTGTTTCATGATGTCCTTAAGTTGTTTCACATTTACATGTCAAACATGAGCCTCAGAAACAGTTGCAAAAATGAAAATGCAGAAAATGTTACAAATGTTATATTAAATAATAATTTTCTTAATCAGTTTACATGCATCCAAATTAGGTAGTAAAGTCTTCTGAGACTCATTAGCTTTGATTAATGACATTAGTCCAGTTGTTGTCAATTTGTCCCCTTTAAAATCCTTCATTATTATAATCTGATCAACTTTATATCAATGATAATCATAATATTATTAAAAATTGTATTAAAAAAGAAAAACATTAATTGCAGGTTCACTCAGGTTTGACACAGTTAATGTTGCAAAAATGCATGAAAACATTAAATATTCATGTTGTTTAATTTCTAACTGCTTTGTTAATGAATGAAACAAGGCAAGTGTGATTCATTTAAGAAAAGATAATTTCAATTCAAAGTACCTGGATGACATACTACTAAAGGACATTTTACTAGTATTAATGTAACTTATACATACTACATTCGCTATGTTGTCATTAACATGTGACCTACCAGTGTCAGTTGCGTCACTTCACTTCACAAATCTCACCGGAAGTAGTAGGTCATCCAGGTACTTTTTGCTAACTCTTTTATGAGTACTCCGAATTCGGACATACTTATTCTCTCACATTTAGTTTTTTGCCTACTGTAGGGATTTTGGACTCCAGAGCAAATGTGCTGCACATATCCTTAAAAGTGAAGCCAAAACATTTCAATCGCCCCCTGGTGACTGGCTGCAGTATAGGTTATTAACCCCACCCTTTCCATGCAAGCCAATCAAATAAATTCAATTACACTTCAAATATTTTTTTCTGAAGATGGTTTCTGTCATTTTTAGGTAGTTCTTATCACGCTGACATATGTGGGCTTTTTTTCCCCAATAAGTTTGGTTTTAGTCAGTTATTTGATGCTATAAAAATGGGGTGTAACATCATGATTGACAGCTGTGCTTGCGACTGAGTCTGTGGGAGCGGGAGTATGTGCGGGACTTTGATACCGCGGCTCCACCTCATGATCACTACTGGCTCCCAATGACGTAATCAGCAACAATTGTTTCTGGGATATTTTGGCTTTATTTTTCTACAGTGTAAAGTGGAGACACCTCTTTTTTTTACAGTCTGTGTTCCAGAATTTGAGACCAGTCCCCAGCACCACCATTAAATTAGCTTTTGCGTTATCACTCTGTAGCCAAACATTATCAAAACAGACGAGCCAGAGGTATTTAAGACTGCAGGGGGGTTTAAACACGTCACACAGGTCTAGAATTGGCTTCTTATTGCAGCCGCAGGAGTTATTAGTGGAGCTTGGTGTGTGGTTATGTACCCAGGAGCAGAGATTAAGCAGGTGTTTGGGGTTTGTGCCGTCGCCTGGACTACACTAACTACACACTCACATTAGCTGCTAGTAGCCGGGGAGACAGCTTGTGGGCCACTGGCCTTCAATTCATGTGTCATTTAGTCCAGAAACTGTGGAACGAATGAATGGATCTCTAGCCAGACACATCACCCAGTTTGAATGGAGAGATATTGTAGAGAGAATCTGATGGGATATTGCTTTTATACAACAGTTCAATAAAGACGTTAATTTAAAGTAACTTACATTTTAAATATTTACAGTTATTGTCTATTTTTGCTCCACCGACGAAAATATTTCCAAACCAATTCAAAACACAATCGACAACTGCGCGTCTCCGAGCAACACATTATGCTGAATTAGGAACAGCATAATAGTCTTCTACTCTTACTATTTCTACCATTGAAAGAAATAGGCTGTGTCCGAAATTGTCTTGAGTAGGTACTTATTTTGAATAAGTAATTACTTCATGACTGCTAAAAACGTATGTTCTATATAGTATGAATGTGTGTAGTATGAATGTAATCTGAATGTATTACATTCGCCATGCTGTCATTATCATGTGACCTACCAGCATCAGTTTCATCGCTTCACTGCCATGCATAAATCCTTTCCAGTGGCCTCATGGGACAGTAAAGTGTCCATCGTATGCACACTTCAGGATCTTGCCAGAAGTAGTAGGTCATGAGTACTGTGTGAATTCAGATTTTGTCACATACTGTTTTTTGCCCACTATATAGTAGGGAAGTGTGCTATTTTGGATGCAGCCCTAGTAGTACGAGTAGTATACTACAAGTACAAGGTACTGGTTATTGTCTCCCGTAGGAGAACCTTGTCTTGGAAGAGAGAACTGATTTCGGAACTAGTATGTAGATCCAAATTCAGCGATAGTAGTTATTAGTTTCTGATGAATCATGTTTTAGAATGAATTGGTTTAGGGAAGGATTCCATGACTTACTTAGAGAATCGATTGAATTAATGATTCAGTGACTCATTAACCATGACAGTCACCTTTCGGAATGATGTAAGTCACTGAACTTTACAACTTTTACACTGTATAGCCGTTGTTTTTTTAGTTGAAGCAACCCTTCAAACTCGATTTTTACCCCACGGAACACAACTGGGCTATACTTTTGGCTGTGATTGGGCAGGTTTTGAATAACAAGTGGGCTGATGAAAACCTGGCAACCCTGCTGAACTTTTACCAAAGACTATACCCCTCTGCAGTGGTTCTGCCCCTTTCAGGCCCCACCCCTCAACTAATACACAACCACCGCAAAAGCAAAAAGACTGGATGCAGCAGGCGGGAGTATTTATTTAGCATGCATCTAGAGACTTGACATCTAGACATGAAGAAAATCTATACCGCAGATCTTTAGGGACCACAGATGGATAGACATGAGACGTCTGTTTTTTAAAAAACAAACATAAAAGGAAGAACAAAAGGACAAGACTTCATTCGAATCAGCTTGGCCACCTCACACAACGAACACGAGGCTCATGGACCGGAAAAAACTGGGAGCGAGTCCGTTCTGTAGAAAGCCAACGGCCACATATACTGCCAAAAAAAAGAGGTTTTAAGTTTGTGAATATCCAAGCCACAGTAGTCGTCGGTGTTAGATGCAATTGCTGGTTCAATTCAAGTTGTTGCTCTGTTATTTTTTGCACATGAGTAGTATAAAAAATGAGTGTCACTGCCTGTATGTCGACAAAATGTTTAAAAAAAATCAGACTGACAGCCTGTCTGGAACTTGCAAACATGGACTGACTGATATAAACAGGCTGAGTCATATGAACAACCATTCATTAATAACACGTAAGTTTCACAAACCTTAAGTACATTAACTACACTAACTTGCTTAATTGAGACATCACTGAAAATTATGATAGCTCGCTGTTCAGTAAGCCAGATGTTGATTCAGTTACTGCTCTAATTGATTCAGTGAGTTCATTTGAAGGATTTGTCAGACTGTTTCAAACCGGTAAAGGCTGATTATACTTCTACGTTGGACATACAGTACGATTAGGCGAAGCGTTTAGTTGTGAAAGTGCACAGCAATTGGTGATGATGTTGATTACATGAGCAAAGAAAAAAAAACATTTGTTTGTTAGCTGGAATTAAATATCATTTAGTGAAATCCTCTTTTAAATCTCCATGTCATGACTAACGTTGTTATGTATAAAATGTGAGTCATTTTGAACAATTCATTAAAAGAACCATTTTGTGTATCGAACTACATTTTGCTACATCATTTTTGGCACGAAGATTGGTAGAACAACTAAAAAGATGATCTCAAAACCTTATTTTGTCTGAACATATTTAATTTGGACTACAACATAACTTCACCGGTGCTTAAGAACAACATTGACTTCTTGCTTTTAAACACAATCTGTTTTATATTCGTGCAGAATGAACTCTTGATTCTAACATGATTAAACCCATCCCTCCATATGTGCATGTAGACTAGATGAGTAAGTGACCATGTCATACTTCATACATATTCATACCGCACCACTGATGATTACATATAGAGAAAGTAAAGTGTGACATCTGCTAACAATTAACAAACATTTCCACCACGGCTGGCAGTGAACAAGGAACATCGTTCGGGCTAGGGCAGCACTGACAAATCGGCCCCTTAAAATGGTCACATCCATCCTTATCAGTGTGGTAGAGACAGGAAAGGCACCTCGCATCCCATCTGTCCGTGTGTCAGACGCCACTGCCCACGCACGCATGTCAGCAGAGCCATGGCATAAACAGCTGCATGTGTTTTTAGAAGTTCCTCATCTTCACAGTAATAAGCCACGTGTCATGCAGGATGGATTTGAACGTGGGCCAGTGCTAAAGCTGCTTAGATATTCCAAACACCTCTCTCTCTCTCTCTCTCTCTTTTCTCTCAGTTCGGGTGTTGAAGATATTGACAGGTGTAAGACTCTTCTGAGGGTTGACCTAGGTGGAAGAGAACGGGCTGTCAGCAAAACTGCGGGACAGTGTCGGTCTATGAATGCTTACTTTAGATAACAGTTGGTGGAGATGCACCAACTTTTTCTTTTGAAACAAAGAGTGACAGTTAGAGAAACAGAAAGAGAAAAAGAGAAGGGAGTTTTTGACAAGAACTTTTTGTGAGTGGAAATGGCTGTTGTACTTCATGCTTAATCATCAAGGGTGTGGAAACAATCGCAATGTGCTGGGCATCACAGTCCCTAGAGAACGCCAGTGCGCCAGTCTCTGTGCCAAGAAAGACAGGTCTGTCCGTGACAGAGATAGTGTGATTCTCATGAGATGGTGAATTTGATTGTGTCACCCTTCCAGGAAAAAAAAAAACCCTAATGACCCACCAGCTGTCTCTTGGATGGTGCTGGCAACTGTTTCCACCCCCAAATGGTTTATTATCTGTTATTAACACAACCATGAAAAAAAAAAAAAAAAAAAGTTTAATTTTATATGGTGAAAGATGTTTTGCATTAAAACTATAAATATATGTGTGTGTGTGTGTGTATAATGTTTAAGTAATAACATTAGAGTACATTATATAAAAATAAATGTATAGGACAGTACAGCGCAGAAACAAAGGGAATTGGATAGGGACATGACCCGAGTGGGCCTACAGCAGAAAAAAGCTGTGCCAAAAAAAAGTGTATTTCTGACATACTGTGCTTCTTCATTTTCAGGAAAAAAAAAAAAAGTTGTGCAAAGCACATTTCAGCAATTTACCTCATAATGGGGTGCGTAGGCAGTGCCACTTATCCAAAACATCAAAATGCCAAACAAATAAAATATATTTCCCAGGGTGTTTTGTGCAAAAAATAGCTGGTTATTTTGTATCAACGCATTCATAAATAACGGGTAGGAAGCAAGAGATTGATGTTTAGCTATGTTTCCTCCTGCCAGAACCACGCAGCTTGGAAAATTATAGTGTTTGTTGTCATAAAAACAGCATGAACTTTTAAGTTTTATTATGGCAGTACAGATTCCATTATAAATGTAAAGTTTATATGCAGTCAGTGTGTGCAAAATCAAATTTCAGCATTATGCATAAAATTGCTTTGGTTTTAAATCATTAAGTCATTTGATGGCACTCATTTTTACTATTTAGAAAATACAGAATATATGGAAGATTAATTTTCTCATAATGCATTGTGCAAAACATGTTGCGTCGAAAATGTTACTCGGTGTGAAACCGAACCGCAAACGGAAAAAGATCTCTTTATTGTTTTAGCTCACTCATCCCTCAAGATTTCAAAAGCCATTACATCTACAATGCACATGCACAGACATACACACGCTCACTAATACCCCATCTCTCACCCTGAGACAATATTGGCGCCTGTTTGATGGGCTGATAAATTAGACAACAACAAATGTTTGTTGAGATTAACCTAGCATGAGAACAGGGCTGTAATAGGTGTCTTCGCCTCTGGAATGAAACAGACAGAAACAGGACAACGATGTCCTTGAATGCCACTCAAGATGCGAGGCAGGGTGTCTGGCTGAAAAGGTCACAGTTTAAACAGGTCTGAACAGCTCTGATCAGCAGGTGAACTTATAGTGATGCTGTTCACACACACACTTAGCCGGAGTGGCATCCCGTCCCATTCATTGTGGCGGTACTAACTTGTGTCTCTGGTCAAAAATGGGGATGACGAGAGCCAGAGGCCATTGGTGCTGTCATGGTGGTCCCCTTGGGGTCCATCGAGGACAACTGTCTTCACGGACCAACAGTCAATAACATTAACCAGGGCCCGGAACCGTGAGTTGATGTGGATGATCGTAGTGGGGCTGGCCAGAGGAAAGAACAAAGCGCTTTCACCACATGACCTGAAGTCAGCTGCCATCTGTGTCCCTCACAGATGACAGAATACTCATGTCTTTTGTTTTTACTTTATTTACAGCACTACGTTCTTATTGGAGCTCTTCTGTTAAACACATTTTACACAGACTGGATGTAATAGGCACTGTAACACTGTAACCGATTTTAACCCCAAAATGGGTTGCAGTTCTGCCCGAGAGGGGGAAAAAAACGATCCAGCAAATAATCTACTAAATAATCATGCAAATTTGGATAGCAAAATGAATAGGTTTATCAACATTTAAAAGGTAAGAGAAAATGGCTTCCAAAACTTTTATGGTTTGATGTCAAAGGCTGAGCAATCTAACTCTACAGTATTTTAAGTTAAATTAAATTGGCTACTACTACTACTACTACTACTACAACTTATTTTAATTAGGACTGCACCTATATTCAAATTCTGGCCAATACCGATAAGCCAACAATTATTTTTTACATGTTACATCTGAAAACCAATAAATGTGCAAAATGAAAATTTTATACCTAACATTTTATATTGGGAAATCACTAAAAACTAAAATCAAGTGAATTTAGACATCACAACATTATAATTTGCAGTATAAAAAATTTATATTAGCTAAAGATTACATTTAATGGTGTTAAGAAATTATAGATTGACATTAAGTGAGTGCTAGATGATGGTAAAGGTATCTAAAATGTAAAAATACAGAGAAAAGAGATCCTCTGCACAGGGGACAGTTTGCTCTTTTCCCAGTTGACCCGAAGGCCCAGATGGGCGAGGTGCCGGAGCACCAGGTCCCTGTGTTCGCAAACCTGCTCTCGAGAGTGTGCTAGAATCAGCCAGTCGTCGAGATAGTTCAGGATGCGAACCCCTTTGTTGCCTGAGTGGCACAAGGGCTGCCTCGACGACCTTCATGAAGACGCGAGGAGACAGGGCTAACCCGAATGGGAGCACCGTGTACTGATATGCCTGCCCCTCGAAAGCAAACCGTAGAAACGGTCTGTGTCGAGGAAGAATGGAGACATGAAAGTACGCGTCCTTCTGGTCGATCGCTGCAAACCAATCCAACGGATGAATGCATTCGAAAATGCGTTTGGCTGTCAACATCTTGAATGGAAGCCTGTGAAGGGTTCAGTTCAAGATGCGCAGGTCCAGGGCAGCAACCTCCGCACGCATGACAGGGGCACTGCCACCAACCAAGGTATAGCAGACTCCCCGGAAGTGGGGAGGAGACCGTGCGAACTGAATCGCATAGCCGAGCCTGATCGTTCGTGCGAGCCAGCAGGACAGATTGGGAAGCTCTAGCCAGGCTCCCAAAAACTGAACCAGCGGGGTCATTGGAACTACAGGTGTACCCACGATGGGGCATGGATGAGGAACGACTGGCCCAGACATGGGAGGCGTAGCGTAAGTCAAGTTAGGTCAAGGTCAAGTTCCCCACCGGGGGAAGGAGTGGTCCTGCTACCAGTTCCTGGAAAGAACTGTGCCCTAGCTCCGAGCTGTATGTCTCAGGAGCGCAGCTTAGTCTGCCGTTTGGCAGGCTTAGGGGCGGTGACGGGGGATGTGCCGCCTTCCTGCGACCACCTCCTTGCTTCAGCCTGGGTGAAGGCTGCTGCTTAGGCCGAGCAGGAGGGGCGGGAGCCACAGGAGGGCGGCCTCGGCGGGAAGCAGACTGAGGGGGCTTCACCGACGGCTGGGTGGAGGCAGCAGCTGGCCGTCGGGGCAGGATATGCTTTATCACCTCAGTCTGCTTCTGGGCAGCCGAGAACTGTTGGGCGAAGTCCTCGACCGCACCGCCGGAGAGCCCAGCCTGGGATATGGGGGAGTTAAGAAAACGAGTTCTCTCAGCCGCCCACATATCAGCCAGTTTGAGACACAGATGACGTTCCTGGACTACACAGGTGGACATCACCTGACCCAGGGATCGCGCAGATCCCTTCGTCACCCTTAGAGCGAGGTCGGTGGCAGTGCGCAATTCTTGAATGAGCCTCGGGTCAGCCCTGCCCTCGTGCATGTCCCTGAGCACCTTCGCCTGATGGATGGATGGCCATGCTGCCCTACAAAGGCAAAAGACCTTAACTCGCTAAAGTGTGGAACCGAGAAAAATTACTTTAAAGATTTTTAGTTGTTTAAAGATGTTTAGTTGTACATAATATGTATAAGTATATACATAAAAAATCTTGAGCTCAAACTTGAATTTTGACCACTATTTTAAAGTTACTGTACTCTGCCTTTGTCAGCAAAAAGTGAGAAGTCATGCCAAGGCAAAAGGCAGTAGCTTCCACATTATTAATATTTGGTTGCTGATCACCATTACTTTTTTAACATATATTTTTTTTTTTCTACAATTATTTATAGCCATCTACTTCTACATCAACATCAATTATTTATTGCTATCCTGTGCTTTTGGTTACATTCTGATGACATTATTAATACATTTGACATGACAAAATACCTCCATAGATATATTAGTCCAGTGTTGGCTCGACTGTGTTTAGGGCGGTGCTGAAGACGGCGACGAAGTTTTGGCACTCTGCCAGCTAGATGCAGTGTTTCAACCAGGTCCGGTACCCGAACTGGGTGAGGCGGGGCTTTAGTTCTTTGTTATATTCATCTGCTACGTCATGTGTAACATTTTTTCTGTCAACTCTGCATAATCCTTCGCGATCGATATTGCACATTTGTCGATGAAGCGGGTTACTAAATGTTCTGACCGTGTTTGTGCAGGACAAAGCTCTGAGGACATCAGAAGTTAGAGGGACTGATGGCAGCGGTACAAAGTACACAGGCTACACCGTAATTTTAATGGACAGTAAAACAAAGGCAGATAACCGTACAATCTGATTGTTTGACATTATTTGATAGAACACCGGCACAGTAACTTCATATTGACGCACGACTAAACAAAGGCAGAGTATCGTAACTCAATTTGAGTGTTCCAAAACAAAGCCAAAGAGCGGTAACTGGTGTTACGGTGTTCTGCCTTGGTTTCTCATGGGCTTTTGGAAGTTACTGTTAAGACAACTCATTATTTTCTCGAAAAAACAACGGAATTGATTCAAGATACTCATCCACATGATAAAGGAGGTCTTGAATGTGCCAAAAATATAAATAACTCATTTTCGACCAAAAACGAAGTTACAGTCTTTTGCCTTTGCACGACAGTATGGTATGCAGGGTAGAGGCGGCCTGCCCCGCAGCTCTGTAGGTCTTCGCCACAAGAGTGCCGGAGAACCTACAGGCCTTGGAGAGGTGTTTTGCGTAGCCGTGCCAGGTGGATGCGCTCTGGGAACACAGTTGCATCACCACAGAGTGCTTCACCGGGGGGACCCCAGTGTACCCTTTGGCCGCCGCGCCGTCGAGGGCAGAGAAGGCGGAGGACGCCGCTGGGCCGCGAGAAGTCAATGGGGACTTTCTACAACCTGGTAGTGGTGATTGCACCACTCCAATCAGATGCTCTCAGCTGCCCGGGCAAGCATGGCCGTCAGCTCTGGATCAGACTCGGTGAACGCTGGCACTCCCGAGGGAGGCAACGCAGCCGAATCCTCATCTCCAGAGGAATCAAGCTCGCCTTGTGATGCTGTGAGTGACATAGCATAATCCGCCGGAGCCCCGAATGAGACACTGGGTCCCCCAGAGGAACCAGGCTCACCCGGAAGCTTCACGGCTCCACGAGGAAGGCTCGTCGGGTTGTTCCACACCGTAACCCTCAAATCACCCTGGCCAGCAGCCGAAGTATTCCCCCTTGAGAAGGAAATAGATTGGAGTGTGGGAGAGGGGACTCTACCTCCACGGAGGTCATTGAGTCTTGATCTTAACACCGCGATGGCCATGTTCCCACAATGAGAACATGACTCATCCACGAGCGCTGCCTGAGCGTGATTAAAGCCCAAACACGCTAGGCAGCGCTCGTGACTGTCAGCCGGATGGACAATGCTCCCACATCCAGAAACACACGGGCGAGACATCTTTAAAAAGACGTGCCCGTGCAGATCTTTTAGAAAGAAAAAGCACTTTTAGTAGTGCTGAAGCGGCCAGGGGAGAAACACGAGCTGTGTGCAAGCCACTGCACAGACCAGCAGCAGGATCGTGAATCTGCTGAAATGCGCCGTCACACCAACACCGACTGTAGAGCGTTTGTTGCTTTGAAGAAGGCAAAGCAGAAAAGATCCTTTTGAGTGCTCTAGTTTTAGACCAATATCTTTACTTACAAGCGATCTTAAGATATATGCCAAAGTACTCGCTCTGCGCCTGGAAAAATGTATTCAATCTCTAGTCAATGAGGATCAAACAGGATTTATCAAGGGACGCTATGCATCTGATAACATGAGAAGGCTGCTACACATTATAGAGGTTGCAGAGACACACCCAAATCCTTGTGCCGTATTTTCACTTGACGCAGAGAAAGCCTTCGATAGGTTAGAGTGGAAATATATGTGGGCAGTTTTGCAACGTTTTGGTTTCAGGCATAATTTTCTAGCAATGATCAAGGCGCTATACCACTCACCTTTAGTGTTCTAACAGGTGACAATCTCTTCTCATTTTATCCTACAGCGTGGTACAAGACAGGGGTGTCCACTCTCGCAACTTTTATTTTGTCTTTTTCTGGAACCTCTAGCACAAGCCATTAGGCAATCTACGGCTTCCCCATATGGAAATTGGTCATCATAAGCATATTATTATTATATTATATCTCTGTATGCGGATGATATAATTTTGTTCTTAGATAACTTTGACACCTCTATTCACCTAATTATTAAGGAATTTGATAATTTTAGTAGCCTGTCAGGCTACAAAATTAATTGGACAAAATCTGCACTTATGCTTCTAAATAATATACACACAAATGTTCCTATTCCCGTCTATATTCAGTCCAAAAGCTCTTTTACATATCTGGGCATTACGATCTATAAAAACATACATAAAATGAACAGAAACAACTTCAACACTATGCTAAGCAAAATAAAATCAGACATTCATAGATGGAGGAATCTAAAAACGTATCTTCAAGGTAGAATTAATACAGTCAAAATGAACATATTGCCCCGTCTCAATTTCCTCTTCTTTATGTTACCACTCTGCCTCCCTCCAAATTACTTTAAAGACATTCGCTCCATGATTTCCAGTTTTATTTGGGATGGTAGACGGCCCAGGGTTCGTCTGAATACACTGCAACGACCCAAACTGCTGGGTGGTCTCGCAGTACCGAACATTGAACTTTATTATTGGTCATTTCAGATCAGAGCACTCAGCACATGGGTGGACACACAGTCTACCACTGCTAGGTAATCATTGTTGTGAAACACCTGCCGAACATGTTTCTGTTGTTTTATGTATTGTTTTACTATTGTGACGTTTTTTTTTTCTTTTCTTTTTTTTCCCTATCCTTGTTTCATATAGTCACATGATTTTGGATATGTCTGTAACCCCGGAAACAATAAAAATGCAAATTCTGCAGACCCATGGTATTTTCATACCATTGGCTCGTTTTCTAATACTCGAAGGTGATAGGGCTCTCTAGCGAAACGGCAATTTCATCAGTCACTGATGTAACTTGTAGTGACTGACTGAAAGGTAACGTACCGACTGATTGTGATCGACTACGTCGAACGTGACCGAACTGAAAGGGAACCCAAGTTTACAGAATACCCTAAAATACAAGTACTGAATCGAAGTCATTTTTAAAAAAGTTTGCTCTTGTATGCATTTCCACAAAGCAAAGATTTTGATACAACCACAGACAGGGATGCAATGACAAATTCAAAAAGGTAAATACGAGCAGTGCCAGCCTGTAAGATTGCCAATGCATTTCCAATTTCATGCACCAGCCATCCACTAATGCTGCAATCAACAGTAACAATACACATAAAGCTGTCTAAGGCTCCTAAGCCATTCTGTTAGAAAACTGGCAAATTAAAGCAGAATATGTTGAAGGAACATTCTGGCTTCATCACCAAAGCAGAGAGAGGCAACCAAAGTGAAGTCTGGAATGATTGGGGAGGGGGTTACTCAATAACACACTTACCCTAACAAATCATTCTGAGCCTCGGCACCAACTGTGTTCATATAATGTCAATATAGTTTCATGGGTCTCGGGAGATTTGAATCCAACACCTCCTCTATCCATTCGGTAAAGTGCGAAGCTAATAAAAGGCCTCCTTAATATTTGGTCAGGCCTTTGATGGAGGTTGTTTAGGCCTGTGGGAGAGCTTTCATCTGAACACTGTCTGACTGAAAATGGAAAAAAATAGAAAGTTACGGGGCAGGTAAACAAAGGCAAAGGGTGGGGACTTTGTCATCAAAATCAAAACTCCCAAAATAAAAATACTTTAATCAATTCAAAACTATTATCCAGTGTACAGCAGAGCTGATCAGATGGTGTTATAATGAGAATGATGAGTTCTAGTATCGTCCCACAGCTTTGGGCCAATTAGAGTCTGTAAATTATATATGATTCTCAAGTAATAAAAAATAAAAGCCTGCCCGAGGATGCAATACATTTGCAGAACTTGTTCATTTGCTCAGTTTGGTTTCACCAAAGCTGCATACTGATTCATGGTTGACCTTAATGTCAGCAAGGCTAGTTCTTAAATGGCGAGTTCAGGAGCACCATCAAGAGTGACTGGAACGTTTTTGATGTCATCAAAGGTTCTTGATGAATGTACCATAAATGCTTTGACAACAACACACTCCAGGGACGCTATTCAACTTCCAGTTGAATAATACTGCAGCAAACACTTCAATGACAAATACTACTTCTGGCGAGCAGGACGAGGCCAAGGGCCGTGAGAGAAGGGTGCGAGGCCGGTGGCGTGATTGATGATAAACGACACCTGCACGCTGCACCGGTCTCGTATCCCTCACAGAAGAGCTACGGAAGCATAAAAGGACGAGCGACGACAGTGAAGGACGAGAGAGGCCAGGCCTGGACTTGTGTTGTGTTTTGTTATATGTGACAGCAGTTGTCCGTGAGGGGCTGCTGTCTTTACTTTCATTTTGTATTGGTTTATTTTATTATTAAAGTTGTTAAATGTATGCCATTTCCCGCCTCCTTCTTCCCATAACAACGAACTGTGTTACACTACTATATGCTCAAAGTAATGTGATCCCAATTATGTTTCTCCATAAATAAAATTCACAGATGTTTCTCCTAAAATCCTCTTGGAAAAATAAAAAGAGAAATACACTATGACACTAAGGGTGTGTTCACACCTGCCTTGTTTGGTTCGATTGAATCGAACTCAAGTTCGTTCCCCCCCTTGGTGCAGATCTTTTGGGCAGGTGTGAACACAGCAATCGCACTCGGGTGCGCACCAAACAAGCAGTACCGAGACCCAACTGAGGAGGTGATCTCGGTCCGGTTCCAAACGAACTCCGGTACGGTTTGTTTAAGGTGTGAACATGAACCGACCCAATTGCAGAAAGCACTGTGCCTTTTTTGACAGCGTCAGATTTTTACCATGTAATTTGGGGTGATGAAATCCCTATACATTATTAGGGGTGCAACCGATCCCAGTTAACTGCTAAATTTAACCATCATAGAGTGAAAGTTGATCATTTCAACGTGTTTTGTCTTGCTAATTTACAGTCCGTGCATTCGGTCTTAAAGTGACAGCAGACACTCAATATTCCTACTGTTGTCTGTGACATTAATGTTAATAAAACAACAAAATACAGCTTTAAAGGAGAACTCCGGTCAATTTTAACATTGAGCTCATTTTTTTGTACATTTGGAGTGCTGTCAATACAGAGAACAACGACAAAAATCGGTGTTGCCTACACCGAGTTATCCTCTTTTTAAAATTTGCACCCTGTTGACTTCAATGGGGCAAGTTTTAAACCTGCTTTTAGCCTCTTAACATCCTTGATGTGTCATTACAAGTGCACAGGTCATGTGAGTGATTCCTTCGGAGTGAACGCGGGTCAATCTGACTGCAGTAGATGTGAAAGATATGAATAAAAATGATATTTATTTAGCCAGCGCTCATACCTGTATTTACATCCTGTTTTCGGTCAAAGTCCATAGTAATCGATTGTCGAGTTCACGCGCATGATCATAGGTACTAAACCAATGCGCGTAAACTCGACAGTCGATTACTATGGACTTTGACTGAAAACAGGATGTAAATACAGGTATGTGCGCTGGCTAAATAAATATAATTTTTATTCATATCTTTCACATCTACTGCAGTCAGATTGACCCGCGTTCACTCCGAAGGAAACACTCACATGACCTGTGCACTTGTAATGACACATCAAGGATGTTAAGAGGCTAAAAGCAGGTTTAAAACTTGCCCCATTGAAGTCAACAGGGTGCAAATTTTAAAAAGAGGATAACTCTGTGTAGGCAACACCAATTTTTGTCGTTGTTCTCTGTATTGACAGCACTCCAAATGTACAAAAAAATTAGCTCAATGTTAAAATTGACCGGAGTTCTCCTTTAACAAAGATGAAACTATTTAATTTCTACAGTGAACAAATAGTGTTATTTTACATTTAGGCTTAATTATTAAGTTCTGTACCTGAATAGCCTACTACTTTTAGACTTTGTAACTTTGTTATTTAGTATTCATCTATGTTTGTAATTTGTGTATTTGTTCTTATTTTATTACTGACTGTTCACTTATAATGTTTGAACTTTATCAGTTAAGAGCATGTTCTCTCCTCCGCAACCGTCTTGCAGCACATCTTCGTCTTCGCAAATTCCTAATGATGCTCATAAGTTTCTTCATATTGCGTTAGTGGCTGATAACACCAAATCAGTAAAAGAATAAAAATTGCACTACGAAAGATCTCCATAAATTGCCTGTTTTTACACTTCCTGCTTTTCCCTGCTTGAGAATTACTGTCCAATGAATGGATGACCTTATCACATGTGTGGTTTTGTTTACAAATTTTGGTTCACTTGCAAAAAGGGCAGTGTGAAAGCGAGCCACACCAAACAAACAAAAATCAACATTGTATTTGGTCCGGACCAAAGCAAGTGAACTAGCGTACTTTCCTGGTGTGAATACACCCTAAGGCTGCGTTTACACTGGCACAAAAAAAATCCCATCTCTCTCTCACTCACTCTCATTAATTTATTCAAATTCATTCAAATAAATGTAATTTTACCACACTACTTTATTTAACTTAAGAATTCTAGATCTAAACGAACCATAGATAAAATAACAAATGAAAATTACCGTTATTTTATATTCCGTTATATACTGTATATATTTCTTCTACCAGTATATATTCTCTATATCCGTAGTCTAATTTTGGAACGCAAAAATCCATGACATCTTTTAACTTAAAAAGGTAGGTAATCATGGCACCGGCCGATGTCAATTTTAATAATAGTTTTAATAGCACGCCCATTCAAAACCAGAGGATCAACCACAGTAAAGTGATCAACAGAATCATTTTGGGCGGGAAGTAATACACAGATATCGGATCAGTCGTGTCTAAAGCGAAAGTAAACAGGTGGAACAAAAAATACTTGCATATAGTGTAAACACAGTCTAAGGGTACGTTTACACAACAACAATGCACTAAAAACAGAAAAGATTTTCCCTTTTTAGAGGTTTCACATACAGGCAACAATGTTGTCAAAATGATCGCTGTTCTCACAGACCCGCGAAAATGACTAAAAACGCTGTATTTTTCATGCCAGGTCAGTAGTTAGCAATGTCGCTTTGTAAATAATCACTATGCGCCTACAGATTGAACACGTAACATACATGCGCATGACGTCACCGTTTTCAAGATTCCCCTTTTTGGACTTAACATGGAGATTATTTCAAAAACGTACACTTCAGGCCCCCAAAAAGCCGTTGTCGTGTAAATGAACAGCCAAAACGCAAAAAAAAGTTTTCCATTTTTAGTTAAAAACGGTGGTGTAAAGAAAACGTTTTTCATTTCAGTGGGTTAGTGGCAGCAGCACTTTACGAGAGCAGAAATCTCTGTGATAGTTTGTCCAAAAACTGACACTATACTGAAATAACCATTCCTCCTTTTGACAGACTCCATCAGGGGCTGTGTGGACGGCTCATCTGGTGCTGGATGGGGCATCAACTGACCCTCTAGACCCCTCTTAGGCTGGCCAGCCAGCTGTGACTGTCCCGTCTTTGGTTGCTCTCACTGGAGGGGGCAGCTGAGTTCTCCAACGACCTTAATTACATGAAATGAGATGGGGCTTGTCTGCCATCACTGTCCCTCGTTTCACACTCACACTGTGCCTGAGATGGTTCATAAATCTCTGTAGAGTTTCAGCACAGGTGTCTAACAGAGAAAGCAATCTGAGTGAACAGACCATAGCGGAGGAACAGAACCAAAACTAATAATGAGCAGAAATGTTTGGGGAAAACAGACCTACGTGCATTATGGTCAACAGTTTGGAATAATTATGACTTTTAAATGTTATGCTCACCAAGATTAATCAAAAATATAGTAAAAACAATGTTGTAAAATATTATTACAGTTTATTATTTTAATGTATTCTGTAATGTAATTTATTCCTGTGATGTATCACATTTTCCACAATTTTCTACAATAATAAGAGCCATTATTAATAATTGAGCACCACTAATAACTGAGCACCAAATCAGAATTTTAGAATGATTTCTGAAGGATCATGTGACACAGAAGTAATGGCTGCTGAAAATTCAGCTTGGCCATCACAGGAATAAATTACATTTAAAAATAGATTCAAATAGAAAACCGTCATAATATTTCACAATATCACTATTTTTACTTTCTTTTTCATTAAATAAATACAGCCTTTGTGAGCATAAGAGACTTCTTATACTCAGATTATTCCACTTGTTTGACCAGTAGTGTATATGAACACATAGAAGTTGTCAAATGAGCTCTATATTAAAAAAATCCCTCTTAAGGGTTAAGCTGCATTCACACTACCAGCGACAAAGCGACACGATACCATTCATTTCAATGGAGAGCGGGCGATTTCCGGCGACACAAGCGACAGTGACGGTACGGATCCACTTTTGCGACATGACTGAAGCGTGGTGTCACGACGCCTCCCCTCATTTGTATGTTGATGGGCGTTCCTCAAGTTTACCGCTATGGGCATGGTTTTGAGTTTTCAGCAGGGAGTGTTGTATGTTTAAAACATTTGCTCGAAGCAGTGATGTGTATAAATATGGGTTTTCGGTCATGAATCGAAAACAGAGAAGGTTCATTGTAGCTGCTCTGCTCTACTTCCGGAGTATATTTTATGTAATGTATATTTAATTTATATTTTAGTCAGAATAATTGCGCTCCTATTCTATTGCGCTCCGTCTGTTCGGCGCGCATGCACACGGCGGCGCTCGTTCAAGGAAGTTTAGCTTGCAGAAAGCTCACCCACTCATGACAGCAAACTGGAAATATTGACTTTCTAACATTTACAGATGGAGAATATGTCCGTGAAATGTAAGTTATGCACTGAGGAAATTATTGGATGTCACTTCAGCTTATGGCTAAATATTATTAGAGGTATATTTGTTTCCACCAATCGCTGCACAAGTGAAGTTTACGTATGATGACGAAAGCACGTTAGTGCGAGCCCTCCCGGAACCCATAGAGAATGCATTGCAGTGCCTGCAGTTCGAAAAAAAAAAACTTTGAATGTAAGTCTATGGGAACACTCTGGGCGATTTTCGGCCATAGTGAAATCGCCCAAAAAGAGGCGATACTCCACAGAACGTGACTTGGCGCTGATTGGACTATATCCAGAGGCAGAACAACAGTGAGTGACTGCTAGCGTAACTCTGTGGTTGAATGAGATTGTGATTGAAAAAGTCCCTTTCACACTTTGGCGTCGCCCGATCGCCCTAATGAAGAAACCGCCGCTTGTCAAAACCACGCCCATAGCGGTGAATGACAATCAACGTACAAATGTGGGGAGGCATCGCGACACCATGCAACAGTCGTGTCGCAAAAGTGGATCTGTACCATAAAGTGGAGTGCGGCGCGACATAAGTGCAGGGGGGTAATCCAGCACCCGGAAAGCGTACCATCCCCGGGGGCCACCATTGGCTAACAAGCCATCACCTGCTGTTAGCATACCATTGACTCCATTTCATTTTGGCGTCACTTTGACAGCGAATAACTTTACATCTGAGGCGTTTAAAGACACTATTTGTCCATTGTTTATTTCTAAAGAAACACGACAATGTATAAAAGGCTCCATTACCTTGTATCTTACGTTATGGCCCCGTAGAAGCAGTTTTTGTAAAAATAGGCTAACGATTGCGTCATAACCACGCGACTCTCTGGAAATTACCGTACAGACAGGAGGAGAAGCTCGCAGTCAATCGGGGGGACGTGGAGGCATAAAGTCCGATAAAGTCAAGGGAGAAGCCCATAGAGAGTCATGAAGTTGCTCCTGCTCGTAGCTCATGGACAGCTCCTACTCACACTCTCCGTCTCTGCAAGATTCGGAAGGGAATGATTCAGATTTCTCTTGGCACAGCTACTAGAAGACTTACAACTGTCAGACAGGTTGCTCACGTCACATCTACGTCATCAAGCTCAGTTTGAGTCTGCGCAGTACGCTCAGCCATCAGGAAGTGAGTGCTTCTAATTTGCTTCACTTTTCTCCGTTGAAGTCTATGGGGTCGCTGTGTCCATTTCTTTTACTGTCTATGCATAAGTGTCACACAGACAAGTGGATCCGTACTGTGATCGTTGGCGACTGGATGGGGTGTGTCCTGTGACGCGACAAAGTTGAGATCTGTTTAACTTCATGCAAATGAAGAGCGACTTTCGGGAGCGACAACCAATAGGAGTGAAGTCAGTGGAGCGCACGTGATCCGTCACTCCTCAGTGCCGAGTCCGACCGAGGCAAGATCAATGAGAAGCTCATTTTAGCAGTCAGAAACGTCCTATGATATGTCTCAGTGTACATAAGGTGGTACTCGCCGTGCTGACTCCGAGCCTGAATGGTTTCGTGAACCCAGATAGACCGGCATTTGCCCATTTGCTGCAGTTAAATAGCCGCGATGACAGAGCACTCGCTGTTTCTCGTTCATCTTTAATATTATGCATTTTATGTACTGATTCCATTTATATTCAGACTTTTCCTTCCAAAATGTTTGTTTGTAGCGACAAGAAAACCTTTTTGTTCTACAACATGGAGTAACATTCGTGAATGTCACTCACAAACATTACTAGGCAACCAGTATGGGAACGCCCACTAGCGACCTCACCGTCAGCCACTGGCGACATGCAGCAACAAAGTCACTTACGTGTGAACGCAGCTTTATTGAGATGATATTGTAATAGTAAACCGAGCATACAACATCAACAATGCCAAATCTCTCTCCTGACACTCACGACAAAGCATCATAATGTGACATAAAAACCACACAAAATCACATTCTACTAAATGACGAAAGTAATGTTCCATAACTACATCACAACACACATGAGCCTTGAGACGATATGTGCCCATTAGTGAGCGGAAATGGAAAAGCGATTTCATTTCCCACCACTTGAGAAGCAACACACAATTAGACACCAAATAAATCACTGACACTGGGAGTATTATTCCCATACTCATATGCAAAGATTGCCTCTCGAAGGTGGGAATAAGATGGATAAATTAGGCCAGATCTCAACTATCATTACTCATGCCTGAACCTGAAAGATCTTTTAGATCATCTTGTAATTACAAATTATTTTTCTAATTAATTGTGGCTTTCGTGTTCCATTACCATCTGGTTATGAGGGTTATAGCTAATTGAAAACGTTATTAAGATAATAATGTTTACTCTACATGGTGTGGATCCAGTTAAGCACTGATGAGATCTCTTTCTCTCGCTTTTTCATTCTTTCTCAAATTCCAGTTAGTTCCGTTAATTATTTTAGTACTTTTAGTGCAGTTAGAAATAATTTAAAGAAGATATTTTTCTTTTTGCATATACTATCTGTAGCAGTCAAATTGATGAGATCATTTCAGAACAGACATGACAAATCAGAAATTTAATATTAACAATTAATTAATTCATTCATTCATTAAAAATACCACTTACTACTATTTTTAATCAACAAATTGTCATATAAACAAGTCAATCAGTGATTCTCAATTTAGTCCACTGAATTGGACAACACAAGTTGATCAGTATGTTCTTGATTTACTTAAAACATTCATCTCAAAGTCATTAATTGGGCAATCTCTCTACAAAGGTTGCACCATCTGGTTGACCGGCTCATAAGAGTCATTAGCTGGGGAGTCATACTGTACTGGTGGTGCTGCATGATTTTGATTCGCTAAAAAGAACCAACTAATAAGAGTCATTTATTTGAAAATCACGCTACACTGGTTACGCAATATGTTTTTGATGCACTAAAAATCTTGGCTCATGCATACTAATCATTTGTTCGGGAGACCAGCTGTACTTGTGGTGCTGTATGATTTTGAATCACTATGGCAAGTAACAGATTGAATCAAAAATGAAATTATAAAGTACAAAGATTGAAATAGTATTTTCTTGCTTACTCCAATCATCTTTGCTTCAAAAAAAAAAATTTTTTTACAGTGGTTGCTCACTACACTGGTTCAGTGTGGTTTTGATTAATTAAAAAGAACTGGCTCAAAAGAGTCGTTCATTAGGGAATTGGACTACACTGCTCACTGTATAGTGTTGCAAAGAGTTACGTCCACATTGATGAAAGAATGCACATTTAATAACCATTAACGTAACCGAAAGACATAAAAATCATTCATTTTTGTTTTTGTTTTTTTAATGGAACTGATTTTGAATGGAAATTGTTTCCTGGTTCCCAATCCTACTCCTCTGCACCATCTGTTCTGCACTCTCCCCTGCTTTATCTTGTGACTCAAGGCTGTTTGCTCATTGTAATTGCGCGTGGTGGGAACACTTTTTCCCTTGTGGCGAAACAGAAGTTCTCTAATCCATACTGACGTGATGTTTTCGGGGAGATGGGCTCTATCTTAACCTGCAATAGTGCACTATCCATAAACTAAGGGCCGAATTCATGCAAACACTTACACACACATATAAGAACACAAAGAGAATGCCACACGCGACACACCTAACACACACACATCCTTGGCAGCACTTTTTTTTTGGGACACTGAAGGCCATCTCCATCTTCCATTCCATACAATAGAGAAAGGAAACGCTTTTCTTGAGGGGAATGAAGCTTACCCATGTGTTAAGACATAATGAATGTGTACGTGCATGCTCTTTTCTCAACAGCCCCCAAGAAAAAGCATGACACAAATTCATGGAGCGCTGAGCATTTGCAGCCTCTCTTCTCATCCAGACACTTCTCTGTGGAAATCAAATGTATTGTTTTGCAACATCCTTGCGACACACCATATACTAATGCATTTATAGCTCAGCACTGACCTCTTAAAGAAACAATGCTAGGAAATCTCCTTGGTGAGATGTCCAATGAGACGACGTCTATAATATCTAGTTGTTTATGTCAAACTCTATACTGCAGTTTATTTTTCACAATACAGAGCTGTGAACGACCCATCACGAATCTTATTTTTCTATTTCCAACACTCTGCCAGGCCTCTTCAGCCAATCAAACACCTGTAAATTTCCACAATACGCTCTGTTATTAACAGTGGCGCACATTCTGGGGGCCGCTTGCAAGCAGAACATACATGATGCGATTACATTAGCAGTCCGCATGGAAGTTCAATCGCTTTATGTTTCACTCAAGGGTGAGAAATGCTGCAGATTTTCAGGATGCATGGGCACTGTCAAATTAGGTTCATAGTCAAACAACGCGCCTGTTTTTCTGCACAGCCGAAAATTAGATTCGGTGGCATATCATGGCTCCCCCTGCTTCTGTAAAGAGGTGAGCTATGCTCTGTGAAGCTGAATGCACAAAAGCCTTGAAAACCAACCGACTATGCAGAGATGCCTTCACTTGAGAAGCCTGAACCAAGAAACTGATTTTGAACTATTTGGGCCATGACAATTTAATTGGAAATGAGAACAACAACGCTTTGTGAAATTTTCTGACAGGACGATATTCATAAACAAAACAAACTGTGGAATAAAATGGAAAGAAATACAGGGGAAGACATGCAAATAAGCAAAATTAATTGTGAAGAAAGAGGAAGAAGACAAAAAAATTTGAAGATGGATTAAATAAATAGTTCACTGAAAAAATACAAATTCTGTCCTCACTCAACTCATTTAGTTCAAAACTGATTTGGAACATAAAAATGGGTTTTGCTAAATGTTCTGGATGCTCTTTTCCATACAAAAACCTAAAAATACAGATTTACTAGTACTGTACTGTACTACTTTACTAGTAGTAGTATCCTAATATTGTCAGGATTTAAGTCACGCAGTGAGGAATTAGCCATTATTTATTTAGCCTCAGTCTGATTATGTTAAGCAAACAAAGGTGGCTAATGCTACTCATTAAACAGCTTCAGGCCTGCTAAACATTACCCTTCAACACGTTCAGTAAACAAACTGCTCTCGGGTTGTCCCTAACCCTCAATCCTCACATTATGTACAGTACATTCTGCATTTGATTGACACATGTGCCCACCCATCTCCTGAACTCGCGGTTTGATCCAGACCCAGCTGAGTCATGCCATGGATCAAGCCCATTTTCTTCCTGTACATAGCAAGTGGATTTGCATTAATGAGGTCTGGGGTGTTAAGCCAAAACGTACTGTACCTGAACCCCATTTCTCCATCTGCCTAGGCCCTAGTGCAAAAGTTTTCACTGACGTAAGCATTGAAGATATGGAAATATATAGAGGAAAATGTCTGCGGAACTTAAAATTAAAAATAAGGCTTACGATCAGGCAAGAGGTAAAACTCGTGTTACCAGCGCTGGAGAGAACTCAAGGAGCGGGAAGGCCTAACATCGGACGCCGAGTTTGCTTTATTTCTTCTTGATAGGTGAGTAACATTGTTTAGCTTTGTTTCACAGAACTAATATATGCTTGCTGACCATTGCTTGAATATGCTTGTGTGTCATCTTTGCTTGTTTTTTTCATTTGTGATAGTATTGTCGTTCGATTCAGCCATGAAAAAGACACATATAGCCTGGCGCGTTTAAACCTCCTCCACTGTCTGTTTCAAGTGTCGGTTCACAAAGTGTGTCTGAAAAGTAAGATAAAATACTCCTAATGTTTGTTTCCTTTGGTTCCTCATTTAGTGATGATATAACCCCCTAATCTTGTTAGTTGTAATATATTTGTTACTATGATTGTCATGCTCGTGCTATCGAGTTGATCATGATAACTTTGTGAGTGTTGAGCATCGCCTTCCACGTGAAACCACGAGTTGAACCACTGACGCGTTAAAACACACATTACTACTAAAACACATTCGACATGGATTACAGTTTTTCAAAAACTACTGATCCCAGCTTTAAACTCCACAGTCAACCTGAGTATTGTTGCTGACCATGTCCATCCCTTTATGTCCACATGTACCCATCTTCAGATGGCTGCTTCCAGCAGGATAACACGCCATGACACAAAGCTCAAATCATCTCAAACTGGTTTCTTGAACATGACAATGAGTTCATGAGTTCAATGAGTGGAGGAGATGGCCTCCACAGTCACCAGATCCAAATCCAATAGAGCACCTTTGGGATGTGGTGGAATTGGAGATTCAGCCGAGAAATCTGCAGCAACTTCTTGATGTTGTCATGTCAATATGGACTAAAATCTCTCTCTCTCTCTCTCTCTCTCTCTCTCTCTCTCTCTCTCTCTCTTTCTCTCTCTCTCTCTCTCTCTCTCTCTCTCTCTCTCTCTCTCTCTCTCTCTCTCTCTCTCTCTCTCTCTCTATATATATATATATATATATATAAGTTTATTTATTTCCATAATTCCATTCAAAACGTTAAACTTCCATAGATTATAGATTCAGGGCCCACAACTTAAACAATTTCAAGTATTTAGTTGTTTATTTGTACATAATTTGGGCTTCCAGCTCATAAAACCCACGAAAACAGGATTTCAAAAAATTAGAATATTACATGAAATCACACAGTAATTAATTACACAGTAATCCCATGGTCATTGAACCAGGTTTTGGTTCTTTTGGCAGTGTGGGCAGGTGCAAATCCTGCTGGAAAATGAAGGAAGCATGAAGTGCTCTGAAAATGTCCTGGTAGACGGCTGCGTTGACTCTGGATTTAATAAAGCACAGTGGACCAAAGTCCTCTTTTCTGATGAGAGCAAATTTTGCATCTCATTTGGAAACCAAGGTCCCAGAGTCTGGAGGAAGAATGGAGAGGCACACAATCCAAGATGCTTGAAGTCCAGTGTGAAGTTTCCACAGTCTGTGTTGGTTTGGGGAGCCATGTCATCGGCTGGTGTTGGTCCACTGTGCTGTCCACTCAACGCAGCCGTCTACCAGGACATTTCCAGAGCACTTCATGCTTCCTTCATTTTCCAGCAGGATTTGCACCTGTCCACACTGCCAAAATAACCAAAACCTGGTTCAATGACCATGGTATCACTGTGTAATTACTGTGTGATTTCATGTAATATTCAAATTTTTTGAAATCCTGTTTTCGTGGGTTTTATGAGCTGGAAGCCCAAATTATGTACAAATAAACAACTAAATACTTGAAATCGTTTAAGTTGTGGGCCCTGAATCTATAATCTATGGAAGTTTAACGTTTTGAATGGAATTATGGAAATAAATAAACTTTTCCATGATATTAAATTTTTTTGGAAAGGGTCTGTATATATATATATACACATATTTTCTCAGAAGTTAAGCCTCTTTTTGAACTAAGGGCTATAACTGCAGCATCAGAAGTCTTGTTTTATCATTCTGTTCTAATCTGAAAAGTCAGAGAGCATAACAACTAACTACAAACCATGAGCGATGGGCCGCAGAGATGAGCAGGCAGGGAGAGGCCATCGCTGTGAGCGGTAAGCACAGAATGACAGATGAACTCATGGAACCTGCTCATATTAGACAACACAGTGCAGCCGAGTGTTTTTCATCCCCTCGCAAACAATTAGCCTTCATTTAGCTAACTAAATCTGTATGCATCCCTCCTGTAGCGAAACACAGTGGGGGCGGCCGCCTCTCTTGGCCATTTCCAACCCTCGGCACAGCTAGAGGCTGAACATCCAGCCGTGATGGAGATCTCCACAGGCCAGCGGGGAAAATGAACAGACTGTTTATGTTCGGCGCTTTTAATTTATGCCAGAATGAACTCATCAAGGGTGCTCGGTGGTGGTCGGGGGATGTAACAGAGGGCGTGAGCTCAGTTCAGTGGCGTTTTTCAACTAGAAGACGACAGTAGGGCGCTTAGTTTCATATCGGAGTATCAGAGGGGAACCTCAGCTAGCTGATCCAGAATTATATGGCTTCAAAATGTCAGACAACAAACACGGCCATGATATAGTCACAATGCAATCAAAGTAGATGCACAACCCCGCATGGCTCGTGTAAGACTTTTGTGTGCACCATATCGTACAATGGCAGAACATTATCCGTCTCCGCATGCTTTCTATTCATACCCCGAGCAATCAATCTACACTCAGGTTAATATAAAACCCTCCAAAACAATTGGAGTGCCATTGAAGGCATGGTGGCTTCTGAAATAAAACTCTAATGGATATCCGCAGGAGACTGCCACGAAGAATGATTAATTAGGCCTTAACCGTGAGCTTTAAAGCTGTACTCCGTCTCATTAGAGCCGAAAAGCAAGCATTTTTAGCTGCAATAGTTATTATCCTTTCATAGCCCTCCAAGTTGATCTTTTGTCCCGGTCCCGCTGTCTGATATTAGGGCTTCTACTGTGGAGATGTCTGACATTTAACGGAGCCTGCGGTGCGGCTTAGGGGAGCAGGGCGACTCTCTGGGGGAGACATTGTGTGAGACCCCCCTCCCTGGTGGCTTACAGCAGCCTGATATTACTCACCTTGTCACCTGCCGTCGTAGCGTTCAATAACAGTGGAGACACTGAGGTCTGGGCAAGAATCAGCTCTAATTGGCCTTATCAGCCACAGTATGTGATCTCCTGAAATCAATTAGAGAGAATTAATGAAAAATGTCATCATAATACCCATAGTCATACATTTACATTCAATGAAACAATGATAAACGATAAAGAACAATAATGCGATATGTGATTATGATGGATCCAGCACACTCTTAAATATAAAGGTTCTTTAATGGGATCAAGGGTTCTGTGAAGAACCTTCAACATCCATTGAGCCTTTCCATAGCGCAAACATTTCTTTATATGAAAAAAGGTTCTTTAGATTAGAAATTTTTTTTATTTTTCAAGAAATGTTCAATGAATTTTTTTATTTTTTTTTAGGAAACAAAAAGGGTCCTTCAATGCAATGCTGAGAAAACTCCCTTTTGGAAGAATTTTTAATAGTGCATAATAAAGTTTAGTTCTTATTAAGTGTAAAAAATATCTGATTATGATGATAACAGCATATATATCACCAAATATAACAAATATAACAGCATGTTTATTATATATATAGGGTTAGGGTTAGGGTTAGGTTATCTTTAAACTGGGTTAAAACATAATAATAATATATATTATGGTAACAGCATATTAAAAAAAAGTTCAGTTCTTATATTTATATTATTATCGATTATAATATTTTTTCTGTTATTTTTTTATTAATATGTATATTATATTTTATTTATAATTGCGAGTCAATAATCTGCAGTCTAAAACCGGGTTAAAAAAACAGTAATGTGATGTGTGATTAAAATGCAAATATTTTATATTTATATTTTTTATTTATAAGAAATGAACTTTTTTATTATGCTGTAACAATTAATATCACACATCATATTACTGTTTATATATATATTAATTATACATTAATAATCATTTATAAAAATGTACTATACATAAATACAAGAACTAATAAAAAAAATATATAAAACCCTGTGCACAGTAATAAAAAAGAAATAGAAATAAACTTTTTCTATATATACAAAAAACTAACACTTTCATTTCAAGTTCAACCATCATTATAAAGTGATTAGTGAGATCTGGACATCATAAAGCTGCATTAAAACACTGTGATTGAAACATCTGGTCACATTAGTTACAAATCGATTAGAAGTCACATATGCGTCAACCTCAGAGATAAGAGGGGGTAAGATGCCCCACATGACACCATGTGCAGCAGGTTCTGGAAAGCCCTATAGCCTTTTCCTTTTCTTAAGGCTACGCTAACTGATCTATCTACTTTAATACATCAACATGTCACGTCAACCCACAGGGTTTTTTTATTTTTTTTATTTCACAGGATGACGTTATTCCCTAGCTACTGAGAGAAACATCTTACGCATCTGTACTTTTGTGCTACAGGGAAGGAAATATCACACAACCACAGACCAAAGTTCACACCAGGTTACTTTCTTCCCTCTTTACAAAAACCTGTATAATTGTGCCAAATGTCATCTGTGCGCATGGAAGGAAATGGCCATAAGAATGTGATAATGCTATGCAAAAAAATGCATTAAAGTCCACTGGGATTGTCAGTCTTAAGATATAGTATCAAAAAGCTGCCGGTCTACTGCCAGTCAGCTTTTATGCAGATGCGTTTCGGCCTGGCCTGCCTTTGAACAATTTGTCATACTTTGATATTGTATTAACCTGCGAATGCTGACTCTTCATTTGTTCAATTCTGAGGGGAGAGCTACGGCTCGGGAAAAAGCAATATTTCAATGGGAAGGGAAGAGTAAGAGAGCGGAGCGCTCAGTAGATCTGGCTGAACATTAAAAAAAAGGCTGAGGTGCGATTCATCTTGTGGGCCTGCTGGTGTGGGCCATCTGAGACTATTTACATCGCTGGAGCAAAGGTGAGGAGTAAACACACTTTTACTGCTTTACGTTCTGCTCAATGCATCTAATTGGCTTACGAGTGCATCATCCTGTCCTTGGAGAATGGGAGCTGATGAATGTTTGTCTGGGCACAGATTTGGATCCAGAAGGACCTCCCTCCTGAAACACACAAAACAAACACTTCAATAGCAGTGGCTTACGATATTACAGATTGTAAGACAAGAAACACCAAACATGCGCACTATTTAGGTTGTTTCTACTGCACAAACATATCAGATCCATTTTTGGATTGTGACTCACCAGTTAAGAACCACTAACGTATAGGACATTATTTCCTAAAGCTTTAAAGGGTAACTCTCACCAAAATGCAACCTAGGCTCTTTTTGTTAATCTACCTGAGGCAAACTTTCATTTAAAAGCATAATTAGAATGGAAACGCCACTTTTAAGTTTGACTGTATTTTCGTTTTCGGTCAAATTGCCTTTTGAATGGGAGTGCTTGGGGCACTTTTATGATAGCATCAAAAATCGCTATTTTTAAAACACTAAGAAGGCTCGACACAACATGAAACTTTGCTTGAAGTATCACCAGGGGCTCTACACATGAACTCGAGCATTGAGAACATTGTTTGTGAACAAAGAGTTTACTAAAAAGAAAGATTTTGAACAACTCACTGTAGCTGTGTCCGCCGGTATTTTGACAGTCAAAAATAGTCGATCTCCGAGTGCAACGTAACAGGGAGGAGAGTAGAGCCCGTGGTGATACTTCAAGCAAAGTTTCATGTTGTGTCGAGCCTTCTTAGTGTTTTAAAAATAGCGATTTTTGATGCGATCATAGAAGTGCCCCAAGCACTCCCATTCAAAAGGCAATTTGACCAAAAACGAAAATACAGTCAAACTTAAAAGTGGTGTTTCTATCCTAATTATGCTTTTAAATGAAAGTTTGCCTCGGGTAGATTCACAAAAAGACCCTAGGTTGCATTTTGGTGAGAGTTACCATTTAAAACAGCTTTTTTGGTTCTTAACCAACCGAAATCTACACATTAAAAAAAGTCAATGACTCAATCAAGCTGATAACCTTTAGTATCCAGAAAGACAAAGCTTATAGCTAAGACATATTTCACGTAAAAAATAAAATAAAATAAAAATCATCTTTGCACAGCTATAACATTTGACTTTGACAACTGAACACATCAAGAAAAGTGTGATGAGAGATTTGGAGGGAAAACTTAAATGGTGTAAAAAAAAAAAATCCATGAACTTGGATTGGTTTTTGTTGTTAAATACGCTCAAAACAGTGAAAAACAAGTACATATGTATATATATATATACTTAACCTTAGTTAAGTAGAGTAAGATATTGAACTGAAATACAATTTGTAAAATGTTTCAACCTTTATGTGCTTCTCTAGAATAATTATATCTGATACAAGTTACAGATTGTATTGACGTGGGTAATGACTGACAATTCAAAGCTTCAGGCTAAACAATTTCTGAATAAATGAGCACAAATCCAAAAAGTGATACAATTATCCCATCTTTCTATTCACAACTGTCATTATTAGATTATGCAAATTATAATATTATGCATTAAACAATTTAATTGAAGAAACACAGGATTCAACAGCCCAAGCGTTTGCAGTTTTTCACATAAACATGGATTTTAAACATTGCAATTCGATTACAACAGCCAATTTAAGAAGTTTCCGTGTCTTGCATGATTTGTGGTAACGCAATTTCTATGATTTGGTTCAAAGCCTGTCATCACCAACTGTCAGTGCGAGTTATTGTAAAACATGGACCCATTGTGAGTGATTATTTTCCTCGCAGATAATAGAGATATACAACAAGCACTTTATCATAAAGCATGCAGCAAACGTGAAAACACACCAATATTTTCCTGAAATGTAGTACCGCATAATGAATCTAAATAAGTATTGTAATTTTCTGGTCAAGGATAACAAAAATAAAGCATTCTAATTTGACAGTAAACTTCATTAAAAACACCTCCTGATGTCTTTCAGATATATTTTTATGGAAATGAGGCACAAAGAATGGAAGATATATGCATATTTGTCAAGAAGTTAAATAAATTCAGCATTTGTACTTCAAGCTCAGGCGAACTCCCTAGAGATCACTTGGAGGAGACCCTGATTTCCATGCTCTTAAAGTACCAGCACACCCTCACACGCACATAACCGCATATCAGATAGAATAAAAATCAGGTTATTTAAACATTTTTCTGCCTGCCCAGAATGCAAACGGCTCAGCACTTTTTCACAAAAGAACTGTCCTTTTTTATTAAAATGACTGGCTTTCCTCGGTCACACAGCGCTCTGCGTAGAAGTACTTTTTTTTTTCTTCTTTTTTTTTTTTTTTTTGTTGATGCAGTTAGCTGCGCTTCGGGCAAAATAACAACTTGCTTTTTCCCCTCTTTTTGTGAGTCTAGAGCTGATGGCTTTTTCCCTTTTGTCTGCAGAAACACAAGAAAAAAAGATTACTTCCATGCCAGTGACCATTTGGTGCCCTTATAGTGATGTGTGACCCTGTTTTATTTGATTTCATTTGTTCACTTTTCATTACTGTTTTTCTTCTGATCTGTAGAAAAGGCAGAGCGGAGCGCTGAGACATCTATTTAGGATGACAAAGGAGACCCTCGCCTGGTACCAACTACCTTAGAAACGAACTTAAAAAAAAAAAAGGGAAGAAGATAGTTGCTGTTCAGAGAGGAATGACATTGAGAAACAAGAACATTACGTCTTTTAAGAAAAAAAACTGCTCTTAACAAAAGCTTTTTATTTATGATTTAAAATATTATTGCGTTGTTCTCCCAAAGTCGGTTTAACAATTTCATGCTCTAATTACATGGCTATTATCCAACATAACTATCAGCCAATATCATTACTTAGATTTCTTTTGTGTCAACTGTGTGCAGCCTCATCACAAACTAGCTGTTATCATTTTCACACACTATTCTAAAAAATAAAAGTATTCAGGGTTTTTTTTTTTTTTTTTTTTTTTTTCAGAACACTAAAAGCCTATGCTTAAACTGATTTGAATATAATTATAATTGGCACTAATGCAAAAATAATAATAATAAAATTATATATAAATAAATAAATATATATGAAGAGTTCAGATGCAAAAGCCTCTGAAATTTTCCTCTAGAATGATCATTTTTATCAAGCTTGTATATTTAAGTTCAATAATTTCACTTAAATGGCAATGCAAATTACCTATTAATTGTCATTTAGTGAAATTACTGAACTTAAATATACAAGCTTTATAAAAATTATCATTCTAGAAGAAAATTTCAGATGGCACTTGGAGGCTTTTGCATCTGAACTCTTCATATATACATACATATATATATATATATATATATATATAGTGCAATATCAGATATATCTATTCAAATTAGAAATGTGGTTTGTTGTCAGTACCTGAGCCGTATGGAGTATCTTATAAAGGAATAAATGAAAATTGAATTAAAAACACTATATAAGCTGTTGTTGGTCACTGGTTGTTGATCTGGTACTCTGTTATTGTGGTAAACAGTACTGGAATTTTACAGGCTGTGTGTAAATCTAATTTAGACATTCTCTTTGAGTTAAAGAGCTTGAGGCATCTCATGCTTCGGTAATTAGCAGCGTAAGCTTCCATATTTGTTTGGTCAGTGCCCTTCACACCAGGTTACATCCAGGAATAAGGTGGCATAGCTCCACACATTCCGTCATAGTCATTACAGACTGGCATGAAACCAAGGGCAGAGAGGAGTTTCTTAAGAACGACAGATATGCTAAATGATTCAGTGTGGGAGAGAGGGAGAAATTATGGGGGAAAAGCCCTTGAGTCCTTATTTCCTTAAGAGATAAGTAATTATCTTTCTGACTGTAATGTTATGCTGATTTTTTTTTTGCCTTTGTGGAACAAGAGTTAAATCTAAACGAAAGGGTCTTTGCCTCTTTTAACCCCATGTTTCCCCTGCAGACACAATTAGCCAAAACGCTAATTATGACTCACTTAAAACAATAGCATTAATGCTCAGTCTTTTAGTCTGAGCTGATGATTCAATTGTAGCTTTTTAGTAGGATTGCCGGCAGCTAAAAGCAGCATAAATGCTGATGTCTTTGAAAAGAAATCATTGGCTGATGAGAAAAAAATTGTGCAGATAAAAATTAATTGTGTGAGAATGCAACACAAATTAGACATTAGTGTACGCTTCTTGCAATTTGATCTTATTTGTTTTCATGGAACATCAACAATAAAAGAAAAAGAAAGATATTGTATATGAAGTTCATTTAAAAAATCATTTTAATATATGTATATAAATCAAATAAAAAAACATATAAATCTGATTTGCTAAGAGTTTGATAAAAATAAATTCAGCAGCTGACCATTACTCACCAAGATTGTTAAGATGGAGTCACGCTCTTCAACGCTTCACGGTTTTATGGCTGCAGAAACAAATAATGATTATTTACCAACACTTCATATTAGGGCAGAAAAAATGATAGTCTTATTATGAGAACAATTTATGTGAAAAAGTGTGATGAGCGCTGAAGTTCAGCAGTGCAAGAGATCTGTCGTATTCACAAGGTCTTTCCGCCTAGAAACAAAACTGTGCTTATAAAGTCAGAAACTTTCTTTCCAACACATCCATTCTCAAGGGGAATCATAAAAAGCTGATGTAAAACACAAACTTAAATTGCTCTTCATTTGTTGAAAAGCACAAATTACAAGACCAGTTTATACGTTTAGTAAGTTTTCAAAATAAACTTGAACCTTCCCCTTTTCTTTGTAAAAAAAGTCCTTGAAAATTGTATTTTGTGTATTTATTTGTCAATCTACAAATTAAGCTACACTGCAAGTGGTTTATGTTTGAGGCAATTATTATCAATTATATGTTTAAATAACGAATAGACTATGATAATCAGAAGCTAAATAGAAGGGGGAATATATATATTAAAATAGTCAAACAATTTCACATGGTACAAATGCAACATTAAACTAATAATATGTTTAATGTTATATTTTACATATTAAGTTAATATTATAATTCATATTTAGTATGTGCAAGAAATATGACTTATCTGAAGCAAATTTTCGTATTTCTTTGTCACTTCCATTCATAAGACATAAAACGTGCATGACTGCCCTATACAGTCTTTTGATGCTTTATTTGAAGCTTACAAAAGTGTATATATCAAAAGTTAGTTTTTATTTGAACATATGAAAAGTAACAGCTGCTAAACTGCAAGTTTATAGTACAATTACATTTCCTATGAAAAGAGAGATGACTTACAGACTACCATATTTAATAAGTCTCTAACAGCGTCTGTTTTGTCACGCAGTGTTCATAGATCATATCACTTTGGCTCTAACAGACATTAAGTAGCGTTCTACTTTTCAAACAAGCAAATAACCAGCAGAGTAAACAAGAGAACAAACAAATCAGTCGTAGTCTGCATCGCCTAGCAAGTGGTGGACACGGTGTGGTTTTATCATTGGGGATGTGGTGTGATTAGAGGAGACAAGTGCCCCCTGTGCTCCTCACTTTGACTGTGCTGATGGGCCTGAGCCACATGGGAATGACTGCTCGTCGCCGGCCCTCCTCTAGCACTGCCACCCCTGGAGTGATTCCTCCCCTTCCCCTCTCCGCTCTGCATGTCTGAGGGGACAGAAGCCCCACAGCAAGCGCTGTCACTGAGCAGGACAGTGCCGCTCTCTCTGCCTCCAGAGCACTCGCTCACATAACCAGCGCTTTTGTCTCTTGCATTCTCTTTCTGTTAGTGTTATCTCGCTGCTGGTCAGGAAATCCATTCACTTGAGATATATGTGACCCTGAATCACAAAATCAGTCACAAGTCGCACGGGTATATTTGTGGCAATAGCCAAAAATACATTGTATGGGTCAAAATTATCGATTTTTCTTTTATGCCAAAAATCATTAGGATATTAAGTAAAGATCATGGTCCATGAGGATGTTTTGTAAATTTCCTACCATAAATATATAAAACATTTATTTTTGTGAGTGAATGCAGCACAATCACGAACATAAATGGACAACGTTAAAGGCGATTTTCTCAATGTTTCGATTTTTTTGTACCCTCAGATTCCAGATTTTCAAATAGTTGTATCATGGTCAAATATGGTCCTATTCTAACAAACTATACATCAATGGAAATCTTATTTATTCAGCTTTCAGATGATGTATAAATCTTAATTTCAAAAAATGTACCCATGTGACTGGTTTTGTGGTCTAGGATCACATATGTGTGTGTAACATTTTATTCGGATGGTCCACTTTAGACATTTTACTAACTATAAATAACTTTAACTATATGTCAACTACCAATCATTAAAGGGGACCTATTATGCAAAATTCACTTTTGCATGGTATTTGAATACAAATGTGTGTCGGCAGTGTGTGTACACAACCACCTTATAAATGGTATAAAAAAAATACACCCACTCTCTTTCTTTAATCCCCATAAATCATACGCATTAACAAGGCGTTTGCAGATTCTAGCTTTTGTGACCAAATGATTAGGCCCCGCTCACGACTGCTGACGGATTTTGCGCTATTAGCATAGACCCCACCCTGAGTGAGCTGTACACCGTCCGACATGTTTATCTCCTCGCCAGAGCATTTAACAGCAGCATTTAAGCAATAAATGTATTCCAATTAGCTACTAAAGTTAATTCAATCAAGAGCAGTGAGTGATTTTCATTCTGTTTTTCTTTTGTTGTTTGATTCATATTAACACCATATATAGTCTGCTGCTTACATGGATCTAATATGCACATGCGATTTCTTTCCCTGCTGTTTACGTTCACAGACAGTACCAACTGTGTTTATGTGAACTTTGTTTGACATAACCTTGTTTGTATTTGACAATTTAAGCGCAATAACACGTGAAAGAGAGGACTCGCGAGTCGCGGGACGCACCATCTGACATCCACCTCTCTGTGTGTGTGCTTCGGATGTGTTCCCTCAAAAAAACATATATCAGAAGTTAAAGCTACACTGTGTAATTTTTTTAGTTGATTCTTAGCAAAAAACCCTTCGTTCTTTCAAAAATATATTATCACACAGTGTAGCTTTAAGATTGATATGGCTTTAAAACGCATGCAGATAATAAACTTACATGAAGATGAAGAACTGCAATGTCACGTGAGAGTGACTGCAACAGAGATGGTAATCAAAACCAAATAGATGTTTTAGTTTCCGAGGCACGAGTTGTACAGGGTCCGCCCTCTTCTGGAAAGCGGGGCAGGGAGCAGCAGCTCATTTGCATTTAAAGATACATGCACGAAAACAGCATAATTTTCCTTCCACTCAAAATGGATTTACAATATGGTATAATAAATGATCTGTGTGGTATTTTAAGCTGAAACTTAACACACACATTCTGGGGACACCTGAGACTTATATTACATCTTGTAAAAAGGGGCATAATAGGTCCCCTTTAAAGTACTGTAAGATTGTCTGCTCAATATCTGCTAACACTATTGTGATGGTCCCCCAACAGACATTCTTCTGACCATAAGTAACTTTGCAACTTATTCTACTAACCCGAACCCTTACAAGCGTAACACCTAACCCTAACCAAACAGTACACTAAGAGTCTACTACAGTCTACTAATACTCTGATGAGAGTTAGTTGACATGTAGTTGCAAAGTTACTTATAGTTAGTAAGTGGACCATCGAAGTAAAGTGAAACCATTTTTTTAGAAATCAATGCTTCTATTTAGCAAGGATGCATTACATTAACTAAAAGTGACAGTAAAGACTTCTAAATTGAGAAATAAAAGCTGTTCTTTTAAACTATTTGTTCATCAAACCATACTGGGGGAAAAAATGGTTTCCATAAAAATATTAAGCAGTACTGTTTTCAATATTGATAATAATAAGAAATGTTTCTTGAGCTGCAAATCAGCATATTAAAAGGATTTCTGAGGGATCATGTGACACTGAAGCTAAAAAATTAGCTTTGCCATGACAAGAAAGAGCATAAGAGACTTCTTTCAAAAACATTAACTAATTTTACAACCCTAAACTTTTGAACGGCAGCACGTACTGTATATTTACAGCGGCAACAAAACATGCCTGTAATGTGTCATACAATTCAAGGAGTTCAGTCAACAACACATTATAGCCCTGCTCTAATTAAAGCTGCTTTTTAATTCCAGCTCTAATTATCTTCATCTCATCCAGTCGTGTTTTGATATTGAACATTACTACATCTGCAGGGGGCTGATCTAGGCCAGTTCCCCTGTTCCCTCTCACTGACCCCAGAGCTCTGCAGAGGAGACGAGGTTCATTTATGAACTTGGTGAGGAGTTGCCAGTGAGCCAGAAAGTCACATGGAGTCATTTTCAGCCCAAGCCTAATTACAAGTCCATCGTCTCTAAACCATCCCTCTTTCAGAGCCTGCTCTAATAAATATTAACAAATGAATTAGAGCTAATGTTTTTGAATTAAGTGTCTGTGACCAGCCGTCATTAATAAGAACTCTAGCGTGCTTCACTCATGAGCTCATTACTGAATAACTCCTAATTTATTGCAATTTTCTTCCCTCTAATGGTTTCTTAAATGCCATTATAGAGAAGCATGCATGCTTTCTATTGAAAACAGCCGCAAACCAGCCTGTAAAAAAGACATGGAAATAAACAGAAACGCATGGATGAGTCCAGATTTTCCGTAATAGTGGTCTGATGCTGAGCAGGGCTCAGACACTCCCTTGAGAGATCACCTAATCCGGACCAGCCTGCCAAAGGCCATCAGTAATTTCTAAAATGAATGTGCTTTGGCTTTGGTGCTGAGGGGGACATTGGGACAGGGTGGCCTTGGTCTTAACAGTGTTAAAACTAGCGGTTGGTTGACATTATGATTCAAATACACTTCTAGAGTAGGCTGCAAGGGGGAAAAAAGAATGAATATATATAGAAGTATATATAACAGTACATTAATTGGGTGTTTCAGGTAAAAATATATGTATAAATATGTTAAAACTTACCAAATGTAACAATATCACATTTAATATGCAACACTTTTGGGGTCCATTGCAGTGGGATCTTCTTATTTGGGGGTCCATTGCATCAAAACAGTTTCTTTCTTGATCAGTTTCATCAAAAAAATCTTTGTTTTAAAGTAATAGCTAAGTTTGGTCCTTACAACAGAAGACTGGCCTCATTCCTGGGGGGAAATAAAAATAAATAATCATTTCCAGGCCTCTAAATCTTTGTGAGGGTCACATAACTTGTGGCCATTTATTGCTCAGTTTTCAGACTTTTTATTTACACTCTCGTAACATTTTTATCTTATTTTGGAGGACTGGACTATGCTGGACTGCATCTCAATTCCTTCTGAAAACCAAGTCTTATTAAGGAACAAATACAATAGCAAAGTCACTATGATTGTCTATGAATCCATTCCACGAAGAAGCCGGATATACAACCGCATGTCAAATTTCTGTCAGTAATACGCAGAAACTGCATAATTCGTGAAAAATGAATGCAAACCTAAAATCACACACATACTCTAGCCAATTTTGACTGATCTCATTTATCATAGCTGGCATTTTAAAGTTTTTCTTTTTTTTTAAGCAATGCTAGAGAGAAAATCTACTGGTTATTGTTTCAGAAATTCCCATCAGGGCTTCAAAAATGTAGAATGGTAAAAAAAAAGGAAGAATGTAGAGAAGGGTTGAACATTTGTCCTTGCCAACACAGACAATGAAGAAAGTTGCTTAAGATAAGTGGTGGGAGGAAAAATGGCTTAGCAAGACCCACACAACTCTGGGAAGATGAACATTCTGTTCAACCTAGCTAGAAGTCTAATTTGACTTGGTACTGTATGTTACCTGAATACTGATGTCTGCCTTTTCCAATGGATGAATGGATGGATGGACAGACAGCACAATGGACGGATGGATGAACAGTACAACGGATGGACGGACGGACGGATGGATGGATGGATGGATGGATGGATGGATGGATGGATGGATGGATGGATGGATGGACGGACGGATGGATGGATGGATGGACAGACAGCACAATGGACGGATGGATGGATGGATGGATGAACAGTACAACGGATGGATGGATGGACGGACGGATGGATGGAGGGATGGATGGACGAATGGATGGATGGACAGACAGCACAATGGACGGATGGATGGATGGATGGATGGATGGATAGACAGCACAACGGACAGATGGATGGACAGACAGCACAACGGACGGATGGATGGATGAACAGTACAAAGGATGGATGGATGGATGGATGGATGGATGGACGGATGGATGGATGGACGGATGGATGGACAGACAGCACAACGGACGGATGGATGGATGGATGAACAGTACAACGGATGGATGGATGGACGGATGGATGGATGGATGGACGGACGGACGGATGGATGGACAGAGCACAACGGACAGATGGATGGATGGATGAACAGTACAACGGATGGACGGATGGATGGAGGGATGGATGGACAGAGCACAACGGACAGATGGATGGATGGATGAACAGTACAACGGATGGATGGATGGATGGATGGATGGATGGATGGATGGATGGATGGATGGACGGACGGATGGACGGACGGATGGATGGACAGACAGCACAACGGACGGATGGATGGATGGATGGATGGATAGACAGCACAACGGACAGATGGATGGATGAACAGCACAACGGATGGATGGATGACGGATGGACAGCATGATGGATGGATGGATGGATGGATGGATGAACAGACAGCACAACAGATGGATGGATGGATGGATGGATGGATGGATGGATGGATGGATGGACGGACGGACGGACAGACAGCACAACGGATTAGAGATAGTTAGATAGATAGATAGATAGATAGATAGATAGATAGATAGATAGATAGATGTGGGCCTACTTTATTTATTATGTCTTTATTTCTTAAGTCACTGTTATTCTCTCTTCACAATGTAAGCAATGATCACCCAATGTGACCCAGGGTGGCCATTGATCTCAGATTACAGGCATTCCCTGTGTATACAAGCACATGGATGTATATAAACACACACACACACTGACAATGTAAGTGATGGGCTGAGAGCTCACAACAGTAGCCAGTTTGTCACAAGTGACATCTTCATTCTGCTGCCGAGCACGAGAGCCAAGAGCTTCCCTGGTCTCTCATCCATGAAGATGCAGTTCTCTTCTAAGTTGTTGACTTAATTTGCAGACTTGTCTTCTTTAGAAGACAGACGAGCAGTTCTCTACGGCTTCTTCAACAAACACTGGAAAATCAAAATGTGTGAGAATATTTGTAAGCAGTGTGAAAATTCAGTTTGTTCTTTCTTTTAGTTTTTGATGTCTTCTATGAAAGCCATCATCCGGCACAGTAAATAAATAAAAAAGTAATGGTGAGATGGTTTAAAAAAAGAAAATCCCACAATTATGAAAAATTAAGTTGCAACTGTGAGAAATACAGTTGTGAGCTATAAAAGTCACACTCTGATATAGCTCTCAGTAAAATAGGAATGTAAAGTGAGTAGAGTGAACATGGGTCTACAGAATTTCCTCTTTAAACATTATCTTATACAACATTAGGATGATCAGGCGGCAGGCCCTTCCTTTCGGAGTGTGTTACACAACTCCTTGTCCAAGCTCTTGTTCAATCCAGACTGGACTAATGCTCTCTTGGCAGGCCTGTCAAACCTCTGCAACTGATCCAGAATGCTGCAGCTAGAGTGGTCTTTAACAAGCCGAAAAGAGCGCGTGTCACACCTCTCCTCATAGAATTGCACTGGTTCCCAATTTCTGCTCACATCAAATTCAAGACACTGATGTTTGCCTATACAGAACAACCACTGGCTCTGCACCCCTATATCTTAACTAATTACTTCAGACCAATGTGCCATCCAGAAACTTGATTTCTGCAAGTGAATGGCCTTGTGGTACCATCCCAAAGAGGCACAAAATTATTTTCACGGACCTTTACCTTGAGTGTTCCAAGCTGGTGGAATGACCTGCCTAACTCAACCCGAGCTGTGGAGACTTTAGCCATCTTCAAGAATCTTCTAAAGACGCATCTCTTTCGCCAACATTTGACTCAATAATACTAACACTTACTATTCTATATCTATTATATAAAAAATTCTTGCTGCGCTGGTCTAGCTGAGACTGGTCATGACATTTGCATATTGTTGCCAAGTCAAGACTTGACTTGACTTGTTGCCCTATTGTTGATTTGACTGCTTCTACTATTGCTCTCTTCATTTGTATGTCGCTTTGGATAAAAGAGTTTGCTAAAAGATTAAATGTAAATTTAATAACCTGAATGTGTTTTAATTAAAGGTTTATATACACATATATAAAATTCCCAATTGTTTAAATCTCATACAACTAATCTTTAACTAATTTATCGAATATTGCTTGTTCCACAGCCATATTTTAACTATGTTTGTTTGATAACTTAAATGTAATTGTTTTCACCACAAACAGATTTATGCTGATTCTGAGCAATTTGAATGAAAACATTTTGAAAGTATGATTATTTAAATAAAATCAAAAAGATGCAAATAGTTCAATAAACTATGCCATTACTTTTCAAGTGCAGAAATCATATGTGTTTCATTTATAGCCCCTTTCACGCAGCATGATGATCCCGAAAATTGGCATCAAATTGCCAGAGTGCCTTCTGTGTGAAAGCAAACACATCCCGGGATTGATTCCAGGATCGATCCTGGAATCATGGGGATCTAGTAACATTGCCCTGTGTGAACAAAAGCCGCAAGGGGTGTGTCGTACTGATTCCGATGTTCAGATTCTGGAAAATCACTGGCAGTGTGAATGAACCAAACCCAAACAATCATGAGACAAATTATCGTTATATTTCTCGGAATCTCTGTGTGAAAAGGGCTTATGTTTGACTGACAAATATGCATCACATTAAGTTCATTAGTTGGTTTATGTTAAAACTAGTAATTCAAATGGATGCAACTTTTATATGCGATTCAAATACATAAATCGTACATTTTGGCCTAAATATTTATGAAAATAATCCTATTTACAGTACCTATAAATCTAACCGGTTCACAGATGCCACCACAAATCAACTTTTGTTCCAAAAAAGAAAAAACTTCTGTCACTCACTATATGGAAATGTATCCAAACTGTTGTTGCAGAGTAATACAGAATCATAAATGAGTTGTTTATCATTTTGCAAGGCTGCATTCACAAAGCTTTACCCGCCTTTGTGAAATTGCTGTGGCAACATCAGCATCAAAATGAATACCAATAACTCTCTTCCCCTCTGTGATGAATATTACACCAAATTAATCTTCTTAAGGCGGCTCTCAATTACAGAACCGCATCACCCAAACAATGATTAATATGAACCTATTAGTAAGAGCTGAGTTTCAGGATTATTAATGGAGGCTTTGCAGTAAAAAAAAAAAGCAGTTTGGCTCACTCTCCAGCTGCAGTTTCATGCCGTGGCAGGATGGGCTCCTCCAGCTGGGCAGTCTGGAGCAGGGCACCCCCTGGGGGACAGGAGGGCCAATTACGGAAGATAATGATTCATCACTGGTCCTAATAGAGCCCCCTCTCCTCCTGGTGACTAATTAGGAGAGTATGGCTCTCAGGGTGCGGGAGCTGGGGATGAAGGGTATAAGCGGAGCACAAGGCCAAATTTGGGATGATTGCATGGAGGATGGCCGATCCCTCCTGGGCGGCGCATGCAAACTCTCTATTACAGGACATAATTGATATTTTCATGAAAAATTAATGGCGTTTGCAACGGCGTCAGCTTCTTCTTTTTTGCCAGCAAATGAATGAGTACAAGGGGAGGAACAAAACAGGGCAGATGAACAAAGATCCATCAAGGGTCCGCGTCCTTTGAAACCGCAGCGAGAGGGATCACCTTCCTCGGCACTAAGAACTCCAAGTTTGTGGATGTTAAGAGGTTTTCTTGTTACCATGGAGACAGAGTGTTAGGGATAGCATATCAATATAGCAGACAGCAGATTTTGCAGTCAGTCAGAATTTGACATCTTAATATCACAATAGCTTATCACAAGCATTTTTTAAAAATGTTATTTTTTGTGAGATTATAAATGAACCATGGTATTAGCATATTTTTGGACACGGACCATGATATCATGGTATTCTTTGTAAGTGTATCATGTAAATACCATAGTACATGAACATGGTGGTAATCATAGAATCTTTCAGATCGATAGATTCTTATAGTATTTTTTTAACAAACTTTTATTCAGCAAGGATGCATTCAATTGATCAAAAGAGAAATGAAATGCATGTATATAATATTAATACTATACTAATTTCATGAATTCTGAAAAAAATAAATGATCCGTTTCCACAAAAAAAACAGCTGTTCTGCTAATATTTTTGTGGAAACGGATCATTTATTTTTGTGAAAAAAATAAATGATCCGTTTCCACAAAAATATTAGCAGAACAGCTGTTTTCAACATTGATAATAATAAGAAATGTTTCTTGAGCACCAAGTCAGCGTATTAAAATGATTTATGAAGGATCATGTGACACTGAAGACTGGAGTAACGATGCTGAAAATTCAGCTTTGCCATCACAGGAATCAAATATATTTTAAAATATATTAAAATAGAAAACCGTTATTTTAAATTAGAAAAAATATTTCACAATAATATTGTTTTTATTGTATTTTTGATCAAATAAATGCAGCCTTGGTGAGCATAAGAGACGTCTTTATATATATTCATAACAAATCTTGACCCTAAACTTTAATACAGTAGTGAATATATAGACATTGTGCAATATTGAATAAAAAGGACTGATTAGGGCTGTGAAATGATTTAAAAAATTGTCCTGTTGTGATCATTCACGAGTAGTATTTGTAAAATTAAATGCATACTAAATCCACCAAAATAATGTAGAATCTCCAAGTATATTTTTAAATAATATTTGTTTAAAGTCATCTTGTTAGTAAGTACTACTATTTAAGTACAAATAGTGTGAACATATTAATGCTAGCAACATAAAGAGAGGAAAAACATTAGCATAGCCTCAGGAATAAAAAAAAAGGTCTCAACTGATTGCAGCACATTGGAAATTTCACTGGGCCATTTTCCTCTTTTACATTTATAACTTTATCCACTTCAAGGACATACAACTGGATGATGATACCAGCACCAGCATAAAATGTGGTAATAGAGGCCAAGGAGCAAAAAAACACTCGTGAAAAAAAATCCTCATCATAGTGTGCATTCTTAATGGATCTAAATCACAAAGAGAGTAAAGAGAATAGTTTAAAAAGTGAGATTGGAAGCAACACATTAAGTGAGCCAGTGAGTAAAGTGCCAGTGATTCCAATCATACCAGATGCTTAAAAGCACCGTGTATGAAATAGTGATACCCTTCAAATCCATTCCAAGTCACAGACAAATGGCACTTAAATGGCATTTTTAAAACATGGAATCCTGCCATTATACATAAACGCTGATTTAGATGATAATATGTTCACCACAGTTCACTAAACACCCCTCGACCCCTCAAACTGAGCATACATTAGACACCGTCTTCCTCTTCCACTCTCGCCCACTCAAAACGGAAAAAAAACCCTGCGATTTAAAACTTAACATTTCCACGATGAGTTGAATGTGTTCTGTTGCTCATTTCGGCAATATTACCGTCTTGTTTAATGTCTGCCGAGTCTCCCTAGGGACGACTGATTGGGCATTACGCAGGATTTTTTTTAGGATGATTTGCATTTGATCTCTCACTGGAAAGTCAAACGGACAAATACATTTGCAGCTTGGGCGAGATTCTCGGCTAGTTAACATTTGCAGAACTGAGGCAACAGAACAACAACTCAAAACAATGGCGCAGAGTGAATGCTGAAATTGCTCAGGGTCTCTTTTTGAAGCCGTCAGCAGTCCGCAGCCGCTAAAGCCAATTGCCTTCCTAAACTCTCGCTTCCCCCTAGATTGTTGTCAAGGGTTTTGCAATGTGATACACTCAAGAATTAAAGGGGGAGAAAACAATCTAAAACATTGACTAATTTATCTAACGCTTCTTAGTCGGGAGGCTTCAATTACCTTGAGGAACTAATTTAGCCTCCCCAATCATTTACTGAGAGAGATACTGCATTCATATGGAATAATTATATTGCCAAGCTTATATGTGACAGTAATATAGAGTTGGAGTGATGGGGACATCTTCAAGTCAGGGCACTGAGAACAAACATATTCCCAGCAGGTCTAGTTAAAGCTGTGAAAATTGAGCTTAAGTTGTTATCATATTGCAAATAAGTGCAATAAGGTGCCCAAGATAGATGACTATACGCTAAGCAGGATCCAAGTGTAAACAAAGCAATAATTTACCATACAGAGAATGCAGCAAAAATAAGAGCCCCAGGCTGTAACTACATGCAGATACGAAGCGCTTGATTGGTTTAAAATGTACATTTGGTATTCTAGTCTCGCATAGAGCCATGGAAAATGAACAAACACACTTGGATTGTCTCTCAAGGAGGTCTAATAATAATACCTGAAGAGAGGCATCCGTTAGCATTCATATTCATCTCAGCGGTACTCACTCAGATGGCGCACTCTGTCATCTGCGCTCATCCTACAGAAATAATGTTTTGAGCCAATCACCTGAGCTCTAGGAAAATGGCTTCATACCTGCTGATAGGTGGAGAGAAAGAGAGAGTACATTCACACTTTTTATGTGCTGTCTAAAAACCAATCAACACTGTTAAAACCTTTACAATACTTTATAATAATATTTTTTATAATATTATTAAAAAAGATCATCTATACAGATATCCATTATTATTGTCATTTTTGTATATTTTATAAAGTTTGTTGTGTGTTTGTCATTTATATTAATTATCTTTTTATATACACTCACCTAAAGGATTATTAGGAACACCATACTAATACTGTGTTTGACCCCCTTTCGCCTTCAGAACTGCCTTAATTCTACGTGGCATTGATTCAACAAGGTGCTGAAAGCATTCTTTAGAAATGTTGGCCCATATTGATAGGATAGCATCTTGCAGTTGATGGAGATTTGTGGGATGCACATCCAGGGCACGAAGCTCCCGTTCCACCACATCCCAAAGATGCTCTATTGGGTTGAGATCTGGTGACTGTGGGGGCCATTTTAGTACAGTGAACTCATTGTCATGTTCAAGAAACCAATTTGAAATGATTCGAGCTATGTGACATGGTGCATTATCCTGCTGGAAGTAGCCATCAGAGGATGGGTACATGGTGGTCATAAAGGGATGGACATGGTCAGAAACAATGCTAAGGTAGGCCGTGGCATTTAAACGATGCCCAATTGGCACTAAGGGGCCTAAAGTGTGCCAAGAAAACATCCCCCATACCATTACACCACCACCACCAGCCTGCACAGTGGTAACAAGGCATGATGGATCCATGTTCTCATTCTGTTTACGCCAAATTCTGACTCTACCATCTGAATGTCTCAACAGAAATCGAGACTCATCAGACCAGGTAACATTTTTCTAGTCTTCAACTGTCCAATTTTGGTGAGCTCGTGCAAATTGTAGCCTCTTTTTCCTATTTGTAGTGGAGATGAGTGGTACCCGGTGGGGTCTTCTGCTGTTGTAGCCCATCCGCCTGAAGGTTGTGTGTGTTGTGGCTTCACAAATGCTTTGCTGCATACCTCGGTTGTAACGAGTGGTTATTTCAGTCAAAGTTGCTCTTCTATCAGCTTGAATCAGTCGGCCCATTCTCCTCTGACCTCTAGCATCAACAAGGCATTTTCGCCCACAGGACTGCCGCATACTGGATGTTTTTCCCTTTTCACACCATTCTTTGTAAACCCTAGAAATGGTTGTGCGTGAAAATCCCAGTAACTGAGCAGATTGTGAAATACTCAGACCGGCCCGTCTGGCACCAACAACCATGCCACGCTCAAAATGGCTTAAATCACCTTTCTTTCCCATTCTGACATTCAGTTTGGAGTTCAGGAGATTGTCTTGACCAGGACCACACCCCTAAATGCATTGAAGCAACTGCCATGTGATTGGTTGATTATAATTGCATTAATGAGAAATTGAACAGGTGTTCCTAATAATCCTTTAGGTGAGTGTATCTATATAGTTTAATATTTTTTATTACAGTTTTAATTGTAATTATTTTAGCACGCCAAGTTAAACTAAATAAACATTAGATGGCATCTTGGCAACTAACTGAAATAAAATATTTGTATTTTTATTACATTTTATTTTATTTTATTTCAAGTAACTAAATAATGGATTTAGTTTTAGTTAACATTTAGTATAATAACCCTGTATCTAATATCTAAATATTTACAATAATTTATTTTTTTATTTAAATGTTTTTTTTTTGCATCTATATAATGTTTTTTGCTTAGAAATCTTTTCTAACAATATAAATCTTTACTATCACTTTTTATCAATTTAACACATCCTTGGTGACTAAAAGTATTAATTTCTCTTTTTTTTTAAAGAAAAAAAATCAGCTTGCTGTTCTTTTTTAACTTTACATTAATCCAAGAATCCTGAAAAAAAGTATCACGTTATAAAAAAATATTAAGCATCACAACTGTTTCCAACATTGACAGCAAATCAGCATATTAAATGATTTCTGAAGGATCATGTGACACTGAAGACTGGAGTAATGTTGCAGAAAAATCAGCTTTGCTTCACAGAAATAAATTATATTTGAAAGTATATTTAAATAGAAAACCATTATTTTAAATTGTAATAATATTTCACAATATTATGCAAGCTTGATGATCAAGTACATAGTACTGTTAAAATGTCACCATTTGGGATCAAAGGATGAAAAATTCTCAAGAGCCAACCAAAACACACAATGGAGCACAAGCAAATGAACGAAAATCCTAACCTTGCAACTTTATTCTGTAGTGTTCAGCCAGTGACTAAGAAAAGATGGAGGAGAGGTCTCTCTTCACCCACAATGCCACACTTCTTCACCTCTGAACAGTCATACCTCAAGACCGACTCCATAAAGTACAACGGAAGATGCAAAACCTTAGATTCAGCATAGATACATTCTCCAAGTCTATTCAAACAGTGTATGGCATCAGGACCAGGGAATTATTGCCACAATAAAATTATGTGCCATATCACAGCGTTATTTCATTCCGTGTAATTAGGAGCAACGAAGAAACATTCCTCATGCAGGAGCAGAAAATAATGTCTCTCTCTTTCCAGTTGATGAGATTTGCTTCTTATTAAGGGCAGTTTATGCTTCCACCCCTGAAAGGCATGAGGAACAGAACAATAAAGAAACATAATAGAAGAGGAGGATTACTGGAGTTTCTTTCCTTCCATTCGCCTCCTATCTAGTGTTAGATGTCTGACTGCTATTGACCAGAGTTTATTAACTTCTGTAAGAGAAGGGAAGAAGAAATAACCTCAGGTAAAACCCAGGATTTATCTTCCTTTACAGAGTTTTTGTTACTGTCATACAGTCCCTATGCTGAGTCCTCTAATCGGGTTCCTATTGAAGATAGAAAACGCTTCCTATTGCCTGAGCAATAGTTCAGCACTTGAGTAAATTAAATTCAAGAGCACAGTGTCACTAACACAAATGTACCAAAAATATATAGTATAATGTTTTTTGGGGGGATTTTTTTTATTCATTTTAGATATATGTATGTACTGTATATATACACAATTCAGTTCAAAAGTTTGGGGTCTGTAAGATTTCGTAATGTTTTTGAAAAATGTATTTTATGCTCACCAAGGCTGCATTTATTTGATCAAAAATACAGTCAAAACAGTAATATTGTGAAATATTATACCACTTTAAAAAACTGTATTCTATTTCAAAATATTTTAAAATGTAATTATGTAAATGTATATATATTATTCCTGTGATTTCTGAATTTTCAGCATCATTACTCCAGCCTTCAGTGTCACATGATCCTTCAGAAATCATTCTAATATGCTGATCTGATGATCAAGAAACATTTCTTATCATTATCAATGCTGAAAACAGTTGTGGTGCGTAATATTTTTGTGTTAACCGTGATACTTTTTTTTTGCAGGATTATTTGATGAATAGAAAGTTCAAAAGTACAAATCTTAAAAATCTTTTGTAACATTTTAAATGTCGATTTTTTTGTTTGTTGATAAATTAACATTTTGCATCAGTCTAATGGGTTGATAATGCTAAACAAATGTAATACAAATTGGACATTTTAATTTTTAAAAATTTCTATAATAAGCGAGTACATCATGAATCCATTTTCCGAACCGTGTCTGTCTTATCCTGAATCACTACGGTACACCTATAATAAGTATTTATATTCAGACTATTTTAGACTGGTATGGGTCGTACCACAGCGGAATAGCCCAGTACATGCATGACTCTTCATAGACATAAACAGAGAGAAGTAGCTCCGGCTACAATGTTCTTCTGCAAGACACATGCAGTTTTGTTTATTAACCGCTCTAGAGCGCCAAAAGTTACGGACTGCAGCTTTGATAAACAAAAGATAAAAAACGAAAAAAATTATATGCTCTTATTGATAACTGAAAGAAAAAAAAAACACCATGCTCTTGAAATCCACCAATCAATCAGTCAATCAATCCTGTTTTCTGCCAATTTGCAAACAATATTCTAATCACACTATTTGTTAGGCCACATTACCAGTATCACAGTGCAGCTCCACACATCCATCATGCAGGGAACATGAGGGCTAAACTTGCCCCCGGTAGTGGAGCACAGATGGACGGATTGATCCTGGCCTCTGGAATCAGGATCATCTACCTCCCACTGCTAATTGCTGATAGCCAGCAAAGTAATGAGTGATGAATTCCTGCCATCAAGATTGTGCTGATTAAGCTGTTCTGGAGCGTTGCAGAGGCAATACGTGTGACCAAAGATGATCACTCACGACCTCCTTCCTCTAGCTGACAGGTGTTTGAGCCGCTGTAGTCCTCATACATCTATCATGGATATAAAACACATTCAAGAAGAAGATGCTGACATTTATATGTGTGCGTCTTTGAGCAGAGGCATTTATTGCGGGCTACATTTTGCCAAAAACTCTACTTACCTGACAGCCGTTCTCTTCTGTTTGAGTTGTGAGGTCAAAGGTCATAGATGCAAGTGCTCCTATGAGACAAAAGACTTTTTGATTTTTAATTGAGTTTGCATTCTAGAGGACCAGGGGGTGTATGTTTAATTTGAATGGGAAACAGAAAGTCAGAGAAATTTATCTCCCTGTCATCTCCAATCCACCCTGGCACTACGTTCTGCCCCTCCGCATTGGCAGCAGGGGGGAAATAAAACAACAACAGTTATTAATGAGGTGTTGTGCCAAGTGAGCGCATGCATGCATGCATTTCCCGATAGCAAATCCACTTCGTTAATGGCATACACAATTACTTCAAGATGCATTAATATACTGAACGTGAGCATGAAGCTTCACTTCAGCATTTCTAAAGTGGAGAACACTTTTGGCTTGCGTGAGTGTCATCTTAAGAGCTCCTTGGCTGATTAGACCTCATGCTTTAACCGTTCTGAAAATATCACCATAAAATTTCTAAATGTCCTCACAGAAGTATATGTTTGCGAGCGAGAAATTGTCTGAAGGCTGAATGAGAATGAGAGCCAAATCAAGCCCAAGCTAATTGCTGTAACGCAGTCCTTAAAGTGTGACAGAATATATATTAATCTGCTTGATGAGAGTTCATTAATCAAGATCAGCATCGAAAGCCATTTTCCTCTCCGAGGAAATATGCAAATAGACTCTAATTTAAATACACACCACAAAGCTAAAAGAAATGGACTTCATTTTCAAGTCAGTGCATAAAGAATGACCGGTGACCGCGGTTCTAAATTGAGACACCAGCCGGGAATGATTGCTATACAGCTCAACCCATATGTGGATAAAGTCCACAGCATGTGCACATCCAGGCGGTGAAATCCACCTCGAAGGGAAGCTGCGAGACGGGGAATTATCCTCACCAAAGCCTGCTGAACACCGTCAAAATTATGAGATTCTCTCACTCAGCCAGAACAAATATTAGTAGAGCTAAGTAATAATATTAGCAAATATAGTCAGATGTGCTTTAGTCCCTATGTAACTACAGCCTTAATTGCCTACAAAGCTTTTAAGATTACATTTTAGTACCTTCTAGAGTCAGAGAATGTGACAAAGAGGTGTTAAACCATGCCAAGTGAACATCAAGCCTCAGCTAAACAGCCTTTGACTGTTGGTCATCCTTTCCACTGGTTATGAAATGATTACTAAATGACAGCTATGGGTTGAAAATCATAAACAATCACAGAATGTCATAGCTATTGAGCAAAATATTTTTGTGTATAATTTGCAGCTAATGATGGAAATTAAAAACCTAGAGTATTTTATTTTTGGGAAGAAAATTGACAAACATGCATAAAACATGAAAAACATTTTTTCCAAAATAATTATATGAACATTACATTTCCAAAAAGAAATGTAACATTTAATGAAAATTGACATTTCTGTAATATGTATAACAAATTATACTCTATACTATGTGAAATACTCTATACTCTAAATTATACGTATATAGATATATATAGAAATATACGTATACACACACAGACATATATATATATATATATATATATATATATATATATATATATATATATATATATACACTCACCTAAAGGATTATTAGGAACACCATACTAATACTGTGTTTGACCCCCTTTCGCCTTCGGAACTGCCTTAATTCTACGTGGCATTGATTCAACAAGGTGCTGAAAGCATTCTTTAGAAATGTTGGCCCATATTGATAGGATAGCATCTTGCAGTTGATGGAGATTTGTGGGATGCACATCCAGGGCACGAAGCTCCCGTTCCACCACATCCCAAAGATGCTCTATTGGGTTGAGATCTGGTGACTGTGGGGGCCATTTTAGTACAGTGAACTCATTGTCATGTTCAAGAAACCAATTTGAAATGATTCGAGCTTTGTGACATGGTGCATTATCCTGCTGGAAGTAGCCATCAGAGGATGGGTACATGGTGGTCATAAAGGGATGGACATGGTCAGAAACAATGCTCAGGTAGGTCGTGGCATTTAAACGATGCCCAATTGGCACTAAGGGGCCTAAAGTGTGCCAAGAAAACATCCCCCATACCATTACACCACCACCACCAGCCTGCACAGTGGTAACAAGGCATGATGGATCCATGTTCTCATTCTGTTTACGCCAAATTCTGACTCTACCATCTGAATGTCTCAACAGAAATCGAGACTCATCAGACCAGGCAACATTTTTCCAGTCTTCAACTGTCCAATTTTGGTGAGCTCGTGCAAATTGTAGCCTCTTTTTCCTATTTGTAGTGGAGATGAGTGGAACCCGGTGGGGTCTTCTGCTGTTGTAGCCCATCCGCCTCAAGGTTGTGCGTGTTGTGGCTTCACAAATGCTTTGCTGCATACCTCGGTTGTAACGAGTGGTTATTTCAGTCAAAGTTGCTCTTCTATCAGCTTGAATCAGTCGGCCCATTCTCCTCTGACCTCTAGCATCAACAAGGCATTTTCGCCCACAGGACTGCCGCATACTGGATGTTTTTCCCTTTTCACACCATTCTTTGTAAACCCTAGAAATGGTTGTGCGTGAAAATCCCAGTAACTGAGCAGATTGTGAAATACTCAGACTGGCCCGTTTGACATCTACAACCATGCCACGCTCAAAATTGCTTAAATCACCTTTCTTTCCCATTCTGACATTCAGTTTGGAGTTCAGGAGATTGTCTTGACCAGGACCACACCCCTAAATGCATTGAAGCAACTGCCATGTGATTGGTTGATATATATATATATATATATATATATATATATATAAATATATATTTGTTGTACCTTTTTTTCTTTTTGTAATCAATAACCTTGAAATTATCGGGGTAAATACCAATACTTCATGTAAACAGCTTTAATTTCAGTGTTTATTTGAGGGTGTCAAATCAGAACATGTTTTTGCTGCTCTAGCAAGTCTTAGCATAAAGTAATCAACCAGCTTATTTTGAATCACAATATAATCCCTAAACCTCAGTGCTCTAGTGCACCTAAAGGCTCTGCTTCCTGATCTTACTTCGGACATGGACCCCCACCCACCACCACCACACCAGCAACAGCACACCCTCATGCTCAGGGTTCATTTCCTCTTTCAGAAAATAAATCTCAAGGACAATAGCTGCCATTAATTCACTTATTTACTGAGCGGGAAAAGCTAATCAAATTCTGCCGCAGCTATCCGTCCTTCATGCATTTGGCTCTCAAATTAACCTCTCAGTGGCCCTTTCTGTGACTGAAGAAATGCTGATATGCAGCATGCCCTCCTGGAAGCATCCCTCCACCGAGAAATACTCTACAAGGGTTGGTTTAACCTGATGACTTCAGCTTGAAATTGGTAGTCAGATGAATGCCACTTGACTTGGTGCGACAGTCCAATATCACAAAAAAAAAAAATAGAAAATGATAACGGGCACTATAGAAATGTAAGAGCCACGTTCACCACAAGTCCCTACTTTAATTAGTTTCCTGTGTCAACATTCATCAACATGCTTTTCAGTGTAATCCTCCATTGATTGAAACACCCATCAAGTACTCTTGAGTCATTGCTATTAACGAAGAAGTCTCAATTCCATCCATCCATCCCAATAAACCCACATAAATAAACCCCCAAAAATGTACATAATATGACTGGTAGTTGATATCCCGACATTTATCCTATGCCACAGAACAGAAAAGGTGTAAGCGCATTTGGTTACAACAGGAATGTAAGTCCAGGCAGTTCCAATAAACCCCAGAACACATGAAAGATCACATACATCATTCATTTAGACCTCCTCCTGCGTGAGCCCTGCTCTATCAACTTCTAACTACAGAAGCTTCTCTGAGACCTGATGCACGGGAACTTCAGAGGACTGAAACTCTTTTCTCGACGCAGGCCGAGAGAAATAGGCAGGGTGGAAATTGCATCCTCACCACCCCCTGCCAAACGCATTTTCATATTTCTATCCCCTTATCATACGCATTTGAAAGCCAGAAGAGTATGGGGGCCAGTTGTAGACTTTGCAGATGTCTGTTTGATGCCTTCACAGTCAGGAAAACCTTCAGTGCTAGGTGCCCAAGGACCAATTTTGGAAGGCTGATGAACGAGGACAACCTAGGGGAAGGGAGCATGTTTGGCTTGAGAAAACACCCCACCATTTATTTGATATCCATAGACTGTCAGAAGCACTGAGCATATTAGTCCTCTTGGGGGGGCTATTTTATCCCCTTCAAAAAAGGATATGAAAAGAAGCCTCAATGCTGGAACTTTCCTTTTGATAACTTGACTGTGGTTGTTATCTTGGCGAGCACAGTTGCCTCCAATCTGACCCTTGGGGTATCATCATTTCTTACAAACAAGACCTCCAGTTATCTGTAAGACACATGTGTCACTGTTAAATTTTAACCTTCAAACACCAAACTAAAATTTAGCCATAGTGTGTTCCTGACCCATACAAATGCACCTTGCTACTGAAACCCAAATGATATGAAAGCAATAAAAGAGCTTACCATTTCAGGTGGCTGGGTTGAATTCTCAGATGTGGTGCAACAAGGCTGCAAGTTTGCATAATGTTTCTCTTCTTTCTCTACCAATTAAATTGTACATTCAGTGAGGCAGTTAACCCCTTATTCATAAGGTTATGGTACCCTTGGCCCTGCAACACTCAGATAACAATTCATTAAACTTTCTGGTAGCAAAATAAGGGTAAAAATGTGTGGTGTAGCAGTGCATAATTTGCATGTTTTAGTTATACAAACTTGTTGAAACTTCTTCCCATCCAGTCACTATTTATTGGATCTAGACAAGCAAACATTAAAATGAGGACTCTATTGTAGCATAACATAAGCATACAGTATACAACAAATTTGTCACCTTGTCACGAGGCAATGGATTACAAACAATAAAATTGATTAACTATTGGAAATTTCCCAACAAAATGTGTACGTGAACATTACAGTAGAACTTGATATTGTATATTGGCCCATGAATACACAAGGAAAATCCTCATTTACACAAAATCTATAAAATAATAATATGATCAACTTTTGAACTTTGTGACTTATCGCTGAGAATAAATCACACAGATTGGAAAGGAGCTAAACTCTGCAATCTGTTTGCCGGAAACTTATTCTGAAGCTAAAAATGATTCCAAATATGGTCATGGCAAATGGGATCCCTAAATACAAATAGGAAAGAGCAAAAGACAAACTTGAATGATGTACACACTACTTGCCCTCAGGAAGCATGTCTGTTGGCACGGGAATATACTTAACATGGGGGGCACGTACTTGCACCCCCCTATCTGCTAACCCCTTTGCGCTCTCGCTCTCTCTCTCTCTCTACCAGCTCTGGGGTGAGCAATGGGCTACGAAAGATTAATGCATCTTCAACGGCACGTGTGAAATCAAATTGCTGTACAGTCATCCTTGTGAACCAGACTTGCCTTATTCTAGCCCTTTTCTAACCATTGTAAAGGATGGTGTTAATTACTTGCAGCTACTTACAATTAATTGTATTTTTCATTCTCCATATACAGATAAGAAACAAGACAGAGACGATTTCTCCACAACAATGAACTTTTTCAATGAAGAGGGATGATTCTGATTCTATCATCTGATAGAGTCTCAATATATCATATTCTCTGTAATCAAATAGTCAGTTATGAGGAGAAATGATGTTGTCATGTATTTTCCATTTCCTCATATAGACCGAGCACATGGGCTCCAACAACACCTCCCTTTCTCATTTCGGTGGAACTCAGATTACATCACAGGGAGAGGTGCGAAGGCGCCACTCATAACAATGTCACATTGCATTAAGTCTGCCATGCCACTTGTGGGCCTCAATCAAATTTGAGCTCACTCTACCTATCTGCGACTACAATTGGATTTGCTCAAAGACGACGGGGATTATGGCTACTTCTGTGTATATATATTCCACTTTCTTCAATCTAGCATTTGATCATGCGATCAAGCTCTTGGGGAATAAGCCGCTTCAGATAGCTTTGGTGTGTAATAACCTATGGGGATTGAAGATGGAGTGAATGGCAGGGGCAGGGTGTTCAAATACAGGCAATATTACAGGGACAAGTCCCACAGTGAAACACTGGAAGTAGACAATGATCCTTGTTACTGAGGGAAGTCACGCTTCTTTGGATACGGGTCAGCAGGGTCAGACCTAAGTGTATAAGGGAATGTGTGCACTATATATGTGTGGACGGTGTACCCAAGGTACTAGAAACAAGCATGAAAACTGTTTTGAGAGGCAAACAATCCTGTGCTTGCAGCCAAATAGCAAACTCTGTGTGCTCTCTGAATTAAGATTCGATAATTCAGGATTGGCTTCTGGCTAACCAATGACACTGGTGAACCTGGAGAATTATTTTCACCCCAGAGGTGCATTCAAAATGATTGGGTTGACAAGTTCACATGGACGAAAGCAGATAATCTACCTTTTTTTCTGGCATATAGCTGTTGCTTTAAACAACTCCACAGAAGTTTGCATGCGAACAAGGTATACTTTTTTCTGTGTTATGGGAGACTAGGAGTGCCACCTGAAAATGAAAGGGAAAAAATAAAGATTTAAATGCAGCTATTTTGTGTCAAATTGGTGTCTCAAAATTATTAGTCAAATGATAAAATTTTAAATAAAATTTTTTTGGAAAAAGGAAAAATATATATTATAAGAATAATAATAGAAAATTGATTTATATTTATATTTTTTAATTGATATATATATATTTTTCAGTAATTGGCTCTAGTTAGTTAGTTACACACTTAATATTCAACAATATTATTGTATATTGTATCGTAAGTATGTTACAATCGTACTTACGCTGTTGTATGAGAACTGACCAGAGCTGGATGATGATCATTTTTTTGCATAACTGCTTTATAGATGAAATGAACAAATTTAATAATTGATGATCTTTACAACGGAACTGAATCAACACTTAACTGGCTTCAGCTCAACAACAGCCGACATTTTCCTGTTATCAAAGCTGCTTTGAAACCATCTGTATTGTATAAAGAGCTACATAAATAAAGGTGACTTGACTAGTTGTCCATAATAATGTAATCTCTTTAAACCTGAGACTAGCAATGGACACATATACAGCACTATCCGTGTCAAATCACCACCATGCCGCAGTTACACGTAACACAAGACTGGTTGAATGGCCAAAAGTGGCATCTGCGACAATTACAAAGTGCTGCGGTACAGTGGTATGCAGAGCAGAGTTAGATGGAGAAGAGGCAGGTGATCAGTCTTAAGCTTGCCTGTAGAGAGTTACCACGTGGCAGACTAACAAAGACAGATTAGCATCCTGAAGGTATGGCATTAAGCTAGAGATCCTCGACGTGACTTAGTACGGCTAACGTTCCGTAGGGTTAAAGAAATCACATTAAGACTCGGAGAAGACATCAATCTTGGGCTGTGTTAGAAAACTCCAAGTGTCTTAGAAGCAACAAAAGATGATTCAGTTTTTATGTTAAACGCTAATATGATGTTTCATTTGTAAGATACATCACGGTGATGAAAAAAAAAAAACACCCCACACACTGGATTGTGTTTGAAAAGAGCAGTGTTTGCAAAGCCAAACTCTAAAATCGTTATCGAGTGCCCTCTCCTTGAAGGGTGAGTAATACTTGAGATGCAGGATGTTTCCTCTTCTGCCAAGCTTTTCAGTTGAGCGCACATCCCTCATAGGAGGTTCTCTTTACCGTATTGACTGGGGATAAGTTTGTCACTGGATCCGGATTAAAGTCTTAGGCCTATCAGTAAAATGGAGGAGAAAGAAGGGGTGGAGGAGGGAGGGAAGAGGTTTGTTTACCTATATTGGCTTCTGTGTACTGAAGGAAAGTGGTGGATGAGAGAAGGAAAAAGTAGGACTCCTGTTCCAATGTCACCTCAAGATTGGACATCTCAGCCAAGACAGATAACACACACGGCGCTCTTAATTAATCATCAGCGCCATATCGATGTGTCAATAAGCCCTCACTTGTCAGCTCACCGGCCGCCCTCCATTAAACCTGGAGGCCCTGGAGTTCTAATTTAGCTTCTCCTGCGATGCTCGTTGCTGTCAGAATGCAGTGCGGCATCCTACGGCACGGCACGTCACTCACGCGAAGCTCTCAGGCACGCGAATGCTCCTCAGGACTCAAAATGTTGAAGGACAAAAGCCTCCTTTCCACTTCAGATGCCTTTCACCTTTACGCGGAGGGAAAAAAGCTTTCAATCAGAACCAAAATAGCCGTGTTTAGGCCTACTCTCAAACCTTGTTGCAGGATGCAGATATGTAGTCAATACAATGTTCGCAGTGGACAACAGTGTCGCTTTACTATTGTAGCCGGCGTTCTCACGTTTAATCCACTTCAAATCCTATTAGAAAATAGATGGTGCCTGTTTGGCCCGAATGCAAGTCAAACAGTATCTCTCTGTTCTCACCAAATGCAAATGTTGTTCTACCCCCCGAAACCGAATGAATAGTAAATGAAGGAAACATACCGACGGAGTTTGCAGGCAGATTACCTGCCCAAAGACCTGAGCCTAATTATTATTCATGTTTACAAACTTTCATCTCCTGAGGACAGCCCAGCCCGCGACGGCGCATTCATAATGAGCAAACAGACCACGCTCTTCTTGTGGATCTGGACATGCATTTATTCATGTAGCCCACACACACACTCATATTCACTTACAAAACACACAGCGCTCGTAGTGTCTCAGGGGACCAGACATTTATGAAGACGCCAGTTCGATGGCATTATGGCAGCATTACGCATTCTTGGCTGCAGCTTCCCCCCCGATACGACCGGTGACTCGTCCCACTCCTGCAATTGCTTAAGAAGGCCCGTCTCCACAAGCCTCGGGGGAGATGCAGGAAGAGGCTTTGGCCGTCACGGTCTTGCGCGGCATCCCGGCACCGAGAGGCTCTCGTAGATTCTCGAGCCATATGGACGACTGCGAGAAGTGTGTGTGCGTTTCTGCAAGCGTACGGTGAGGCAGGCTACAGAATACGAGAATGAAAACCCCAAGGATGAGACAGCGAGAGCCATTCCTCTGGCCACGGGTTCTCAGTGGGCTATTGATTGAGTATGCTTAGACCCCGGGGCAGACTACTTTTCCTCTAGATCCCTTTTCGTGTGTGCGTTTGTGTATTTGCCAGATAAAATCTTCCATAAACCATTTTCAAACTCCTCTCATTAACCTCGTGCCACGGCGGATGTGGTTTATAGCGCTCAGGCTTTGAAATGAATGGCTCTAATTCCAGACTTACAAGTTTCAAAGGCTGATTTCACATACAGCGTTGCTTCCAGCTCTAATATATAAATTTCTTGCAGTTAAATTGAGTGAATCATAAGTCAATTACAGCAAAACCTAAGAGGTTCTATGAAGTAAAGACCAGTGTGTTGCATTTGATTTGTCTGTAGTAAAGATGGGCACTTCAACTCCATTATGAAGCAATAAATCATTCTGAGTACACTCGATTATAAATTATAAAAAGTGAAAGACTCACACAGAGGTCCTTGGCTATCAATAAAAATTAGGTTAACATAAAGTTCATATATCTACGGAGCTCGTATCTATAATGTGCTTTGCACTTTCACTTTTTGTACTCTCATCAAAAGTTAGTCAGATTTGCTCTTTTTTCTTCTACGAGACTGGCCATCTGCTGGGGTCTATGGGTAAAGTTACAGCCCCCAACCACAATCCCACTCACCTTGGGTACATGCTGCAGGTCGTGACACTCAAGGGTGCTTCAAGGGTTCTGTGGATGACATACTGTAGAAACATTAACAACCTGAACGATCATCTGCAAGAAACAATAGAAAATTTTGTTTTATAACAATTAAAATGTATTTGATTTATCTACATAAACTTATTGAAAATATTACATGTTAATATAAATAATTTTGAAATGACCATGTATAAAAGATGTATTGCTTTTTGTATAAACCCGTGTATCTGAAAAAACACTATACATAATTAACAATATTATACTATTATGCATTATATTACTTATTATCAATGGCTGTGCGTAGTTTTGTTGAATTTCTGAAAATATTCCATTTGTCATCACACCACTGCGAACATTGTTAATGAAAAGGATTAATAATACATTAGGGTGCAACTTTGTCCTTGAGCCCGACCACTGAAGTGAGAAGCAGGGCTTGAAAAACTGGAATAGCAAGATTTCAACTGCAAATTTTAAAAGGGTCATGGAAAACAGGATTTTCCTTCCTCTTTTAAAATAATAACATTGTACTATGTACGAGACGAAATAAAGACATACTGTATGCAATGCAATTAGATCGTATACTGAGATGCAAAAATGGTCACAAGGAAACTGTCACTGTATTGATGTCTGAACCTAAATGAAACCAAAACCATATTAACAGAGCACTGCCCGTATTTACAAAGCAAAAGTAAAAAAAAAAATACATTTTTAAAGGTACACTTACTTCATCGATTTGCAGCCATAAAACATTTGAACGTTTTTCATTTTTAATAAGATTAGCCAATTTTTGGAATCATGAACCAAAACGACCAATCGCTGAGCAGTGTTTAATTTTATGCAAATTATTATTTTATTTTTTTATTTGTGTACAATCTAGACATATTTTGAGATGCAAAATATGGGACACTGGGAAACTGTCACTGTATTGAAGTCTGAACCAAAGGCATAACATAACACTGCCCCATGCATATCATGAATATTACTATAGGATATTGTCTGTTTATTAGTACTTATAAAGCACATATTAATGCCTTATTCTGCATGACCATATTCTACTGTACATCCCTTATCCTACCCAACACCTAAACTTAAAAACTACCTTACTAACGATCAATAAGCCGTAATTGGGAGTTTATGTGGCAAAAGTCGAGTTATTAGTGAGAATTGGACCCTAATCCAAAGCGTGATATATTTTATTAAGTATACTTAAGTAAAGTTCAAGTCTATTTTTAACTATACTTTAACTAATTTCAATGTACTTTGTAGGTGTACTGTTTCAGTACTACTTGGGACTAAATTGGCTCACTTTTTAGTTTTACAACTAGTTTACAACTAAGTGTTTCATTTGTACTGCAACTATACTACAAGTGAACTTATAGGTTTACTGATAGTTTACTAGTCAAATACTTGAAGCACATTTTTTAGTTTATGAAAGTACACTTTGAAGTATACTCAGTAAACTACTAGTTAAGTAGTTTTACACCACAAGTATACTTGTAAGTTTTCTTTAGTTAAACTTTACACCATACTTATAGTTTACTATTATATTAATTGTGCACTTCAAGTATACTACTTTGTATAGGCCAAATATATTCTGACCTTTCTGTCAGAATAAGTCAGGTATACTTGAGTGCAATTTTAAGTATATTTCTGAGAAGTACATAAAAACTAGACTGAAAGTATACTTTCTTATTTTTAGCTTAAAGGAAATATACTAATACCACACTTGAATAAACTTCTTTTTCGAAAGTGATATCAAGGCTTCAAAACTGACAAAAAGAAAATTCTTAATTCGTAACACTTTCCTGTGCATTGATTTGCAGCCATATAATATCCAACAGTTTTTAATTTGAGGATTCATGAGTAATAGAGACCAATAATTAAGCAGTGTTTAACTATGCTAATGAGCAGTGACGTAATCAGGAACCAACTATGAAAGTGAAGACACAATACACTTCCTGTCCGATACTGCAATCGAATACAATAACGATGAAAAAGGTTATGACTTGTCTCTGCCTACATACAGGAATGTTACATAATGACATTCGTATAACATAAAAAAGATGGATTGGATACTGTAGAAAATATATCAGAAATCCACAAGAGTAAAGAGTGTGTTCATGATGAAGCATGATGCACTCCTGCACCTTAAGCGCAACAGCTTTCCATCCAGGAAATTTTTTGCAGTGGAAAACTGATTCCCTGTCAAAATGAAATTACATCTTTTTTTTGTAGCACCAGGACATCCAATTTGTGGTCAGACATTCAATACATTTTGACGGTAGGACCGACCTGCTGGTTTGTGCTTAGCAGAAGAATGAGGGCCGAAAGTGGTCACATAAAACTAAATTACGACAGCAAAAAGGAGGACTCCAAGAAAACGAATTCTTACAATATGTTTCTTGCCATAAAAAGTATTACACCACGTCAACAGGTTCCTGCAAAAGAAGAACTGTGGTTGATGTCCAATACAATGTAGTAGACATGGGAATGAATGTGTTATGATAGGTACCTTGTGTACCTGAGATGCAAAGACTAACTGAGAATAACTGGAATGACCTCACACTGCGGTTCATTATTGATTTCACCACTCAGCTCTGACTTTACACCTCTGGCTTTATATGACCTGGGCTCAGGGTAAGAACACGGGCCCTCAGGGACAGAGCACCAGGGTTTAGGTAGCAAATACAGAGAGTTTACTCACCTTTTCATTCACTATGGATACGGATGAAGTCTCAGGTGTTACATGGAATGGTGAAAAAAGACATGCAATTGTTGACTCAACCTATAAGTTGTCAGACAGACAGGGGAATACAGTCATGTGTCTATACAGACTTTGACAACGGCACAGGCTTTACAATCAATTGACTTTCCGTGCCCTTTTGCAATAGGACAGGTGGAGTTATTCGGCACATGTTCATCCATACCATTGTGATAATGCGGGCTGCTCTCAACATTATCCAAGCCAATCCATATTTCCACCCCCTGCGCTTGTTCTGGAGACTTCTTGGCTGCCCTTCACTGAAGGAGAGGGGAAAATTGGGTCTCTCTCTCTCTCTGTCGCGCTCTCTCTCTTTTCCGAAGCCAGCAGATGAGCACACCTGCAGAATATCCCCTGAGACCTGCAGATTATGCATCCCTCCCTCCAATTCCTTGACTTCTCCTACCTCACTCACCGGGAGAAGGACAGAGGGCATCTCCCACAGAAGGTCAACAAGAATGAGATCCGCCATGGGACAGATGCAGCAGGGGACTGCGCCGATGCATTAAAACATAAGATGCGATACTTGAGCGAGGACCTAATAACATCGGGGTCTGAAATGGCATTTGAATTACAGAACAGGCAAATTACAGCAGAAATGAATGGCAACACATCTTTATGCATTATGCATGGCGTATTCTGTCAAATGCTTTCTAAAAGCGTCACTGCAGGTCACCTTTGTTATTGACCTATGTAGCTATATTAGGTGGAGAATGGGAAATTACAGACATCTGTCCCTCATAAAACAAGAAAAATATGTCAATGTGAGCAATTATGTGTATGCTTTAGTTACTTTTATAATGAGTGCTTCAGCCAAAGTAAAAGATCCGCTTTTACCACCTTCCAGGTGGATTTGATCAAGATCTACAGCAGATCAATACAAGACTCCAGAATTTCTTGTGAACTTCATATAGACTGTGGCAAGCAGGGCTGGGCCGAGAGCCGTGGGAATGGAGCAATTGTTAATGACCATCACCTGAGCATCACACCGGTCCCGAGTCCCACAAAGGAGCTCTAGAAGGATAAAAGTGAACCCAGTGAAGGAAAACTTTGGATTAAAGTTTATGTTTAACATTTGCCAGTTCCTGCCTCCTTCTTCCCTGAACGCAAACCTTGCTACATTGACAAAATTCCACATTTATTGCAGCATATTTTGCCATATGGAATTCCTAAAAAGCTGATGGGTAGAGCCTAGCAATTGACCCTTCGCCAAGCTTTGCTAAGCTCCACCCCTCTTGGTAACTGTTGCCAACTCAGACAAGCTTTACAACACATGCCATTGGGGACTTTTAGTCAAATGTGCTCATGAAGTGGAAAAAACTGATTGGGCTGGAATGAATTGTGACATTGAAAAGAATTATAATCTGCTACAGGTGAAACTCGGAAAATTAGAATATCGTGCAAAAGTTCATTTATTTCAGTAATTCAACTTAAAAGGTGAAACTAATATATAGACTCATTACATGTGAAGTGAGATATTTCAAGGCCTTTTTTGTTATAATTTTGATGATTATGCTTACAGCTTATGAAAATTTTTAATTTGGGGTTTTCATAAACTGTAAGCCATAATCATCAAAATTATAACAAATAAATTCTTGAAATATCTCACTTTGCATGTCTATATATTAGTTTCACCTTTTAAGTTGAATTACTGAAATAAATGAACTTTTGCACAATATTCAAATTTTTTATTAAAGTATTTTTCCCTAATTACACAGTAACATAATTTTAAAAGGCAAATTGCAAAGTTTTTCTACATTTTTGGACTAATGTCCTTTTGTTTAGTCATTTGCCGTGACTGAATAAAATAAAATAAATATACAGTATATATACTGTATAGAGAGAGATTGCAGTCACAAAAAGTATTTCTAGCATTAACTGAGCATAAGTAATACTGTATACAGAAATTTTCATTACTTTTACATTTTTTTATTGATTTCCAGGCCCGGATATCACAATTCCTGAGACTTGACTTGTTCCTGATTTTCCAGGGACTGTGCAAACCCCAAAATCATACAGTAAGTGAAGCAAATGCTTTCAACTGAAAAGAGAACAACCTCATTAGAAGTACGAGTGAACTGAACATGACCCTAACGTTTCTACAACGTTTCTATGGTACTGTGAACTACTCTCTGACCTGGATTAATGAAATGGCATTATTTTAGTAACATTACCTTACAGTGGCACCAATGTAAGTTTTATTATTGATGTTTTACATGTTGAGAATAAAAAACGCAACAAGATTGAGAAATGGGAAACAAACAAGGCAACAAGGTTTTAAACAGCACTGTCTGAGAAAATGATGGGTGAAAACAGTTGCTAAGTATTAGTAAAATGTTAGAGGCAGGACTTAGCAAAGTTTCAATGATCAATCTTCCAGTTATTTTGGATAAAAGTCTGCTAAATTACTACTTCCTTAAATAGTGTTCAGTATTATGCTAATTGCATGCTCATTTTGAACCTTTCCGAATAAAAGCATCATTTCACAAGATGTGCACAAAGTGCCTGCCTTCAGAAAATGAATTTCATTTCGGTCTGTTTTTCAGTCTGTAAAGAAAAAAAGATACCCATATTGAGAGCACAGGTGTAAAAAATACGGCAGGGAATACAGAAAAAAAAAAGAAGAAAAAAACTTTGGTTGCATCCTGCAATATGAAATTGATATAGGATTCTAAAAAATAGAAATATCATGATGAGAGACAGAGAAATATAGAGAGGAAAAAGTACAGTAGATTGACAAGATGATAGGACCACATCCATTCGTCTGAGATAGAAAAGTCTGAAAAAAAGTAATAGATTCCAGTATGAGGCCTTCACATAGAGAAAATTGCAAAAAACATATGGCAATGCCAGAAAACAAGTAACAGAGCAGGGAAAAAAAGGAGAAAGTGAAGAGGGCACACAACACAGGTGGCAAACATATAAACAATCCCATTAGCAGAGTTCTATACGTGCTATTTTAAGCAGTTCTCTTACTGAAACAGATGTTTGCCCATTTATTTTCAGGCACATTATGTGGAATAGGCTTGTAACGGGGCATTATTACAGAAGATACAAGCCATAAAAAAAATCATACTTGGCTCACGTGCTTGTTTTTGTGATAAAATGGCTTTGTCTTTTTTAAAGAAACTCCTGACCTCTGCAGGTCCTCAAGGGATAGAAACAATAACATCAAATGCACCTGTATACAAGCCTAACTGTGAGGTTGCCTGGCTTTTTTTAACCTAACGAAGGAAGTGAGGGACATGGCCGGTCGGTCTCTGAAGTGCTGCTCTGTGCTTTGTTCTCCTGTAAAGGTGCCACATCCAACTGCCGCCGCAGTAATAAGCACCATCTTTCTACCGCATTGTCGCACACCTTCACAATCCCCCCTTCTTAATTTGCTCCCCGTGGAGCAGTGAATGATTTCGTCTGTTCTATCCTTTATATTAAACATTTCACCCTATTAGCTCTCAATAATCATTTTCTGCTGCCACAGACAAGGTGATTTCCCCAGGCGCATAAAAACGCAATAACATCAGCCCGGTTGCCGAGCTAATATTGCCATCATTCGTTTTTATGTGTCTCCCGCAGCCTGGGGAAAACACCTCCTAAGAACTAACTCTCTCTCTCACTCTGGTCTTATGAGGCAAACCCAGAGCACGTAGAATTTGTACATTTCAAAAGTTGCAGATAATCCAATTTTCTGCAGCGCTAGCAAAAAAGTCTCTATATGAGGGGGGAAAGCATCAAGTGCCAGAAAGGGACCTCATTTTGTCCTTCCTTCAGAGTACAGATAGGTAACATAATCCTGCTCTTCACACACCAAAAAGGACAGTAACCCGGAACTAAATGTCCCTTAAATAAGCTCTTGGAACGTGAGGCAAAGCTTTCAAGGAGGTTTTCACCAACACTCATAATTCACACAATGCTTCTTTCTTTGAGAGCAAATAAGGGTTTGTGTAATTGTACTGATGCAATTGAATCCAGAATGGATATAACACAGATGTGGTCATTATTGGCACCCCTGGTAAATATGATCAAAGATGGCTGTAAAAATAAATCTGCATTGTTTATCCTTTTGATGTTTCATTAAAAAATATTTTTTTTAAAATCTAACCTTTCATTGAAGTAAAAGAATTGAAATTGGGGAGAAAATCACATTGTTTTTCAAAAAGTAAGTAAATGCCTGTGCATATATGTAATGTGTGTGTGTGTGTGTGTGTGTGTATACACATAATGACAAAATAGAATTAAATGTAGATTAATATATTGTATTGTAATAAATTATCAGAATTGCGAGAATAGTTGAATAAAGTTAATACTGAGTTTAAATATTTATATTAAATTTTTGCACCACCAAATAAAAATCCACTGCAGAATTAACAGTAATGTGACATTACGCAAAAACAAAAAAACAAAAAAAAAACAATATAGAGATGTTTAGTTCCTGAATTAATCTGAAACTAAATGATTCAGCGAATGATTCAGTGACTCACACGAAAAGAATCACTCGAGTGAAGGACTCAAAGATTTACTCATAAAGAAAGTCACTTGTTGCCACCTCTTGGCATTACTATAACCTGCAGAAAGAGTCACTGAAAAATTCCCACCACTAATGCACTGACGGAACTGTCTGGAACATGCACTGGAACACAATATGAATTGAGGGGAGAAAAAGAACACAAACTCCATTATAATGCGTTATGTCATTTCAGGTTATATTTACACAATACTCTCCCTAGGAAATGCACAAGTTCTAGAGACTCACAAAAAGTCCCTGCAGTCCAGCAGGGTTTATCTCTAATATCAGTCAGGGTGATATAAGTGGTATGACAGGCACCACGTGTGATTGCTACATCTCACAGACAGACCCTTTCTCCGATCAAAGAACTGAAACTGGTGCATGCATGCTTTGAGTGTGACGAAATATGCAAAAGGAAAATCTTCTAGGTCAGATTAGCTCACTACTATATTAGACACGGCGTGAAAGAAAACATCAATATCTTTTACACAAAAGCATGCGGCATCTCTTCAACTAAGTGGTCTTAACAACACATCCTCCCTCTTTTGTTACGGCATCTCTCGGTTTCTGCAGTGAGAGGAAAAAAAGAAATCTCTCATTAGGAGCAGGTCCAGAACAATCACTCAATATCTGACTCACTGGCATCTCTGTGTTTTTGTTGATTGCAGGCAAGAGCAATCAAGAGATTCTCTTTCTGTCTCCCTCTCGCTCCTGAATAGCTGATTACTTTTTTTTTTTTTTTTTTGTCAGGATTAGTGGCATCCATCTTATTCTTTATTCATGCGCTCTCATTAACACTGTGTGCTGAAAAGTGCCACTATCAAGCAGATGAACAAGGTGGCGGCGCTCTTTTCTGATAATTGTAGAGAGGAAGGGATTTTAGCCAAGCTGGAACACGCTGTGAAATCCCATAATTCTCAGTCTGCTTGCTCGACGCGTCCCCTGCACCTCCATCTTAATTGGAGGCAGGCTTCAGGTGCAAACTCGCCAGCGTGAGGCAAAGATGAAATCAAATTACATGTCAGAGTCCAGACAAAGTGGGAGCTGATTGAGGAGTAAATGGAGGCTAATCTCCTCTGGTGTTTTCGGAGGCGTGCAGGCTGAGTTTCTCTGAGCTTCACCAACCGAAGACGAGAGGCAAGCTGAGAGCAATAAATAGAGCAGGAGGAAGTGCAGGCTAGTGTAGGATCTAATCACACAGACAGTGTGCAGTGCTAAGGTATGACATAGTGCCCTGACGTATGTGCCAAACGAAATACTACCACATGATGTGGAATGTATTATGCAGTGTGTACTGTGCACGGTATGTACATTTCTACTTCATTTGCCAAAATCTACAGTGCAAAACTAGATCACACTGCTTGGTCAGTGAAGGTCTTGCTATAAGGGATAGTGTACCAAAATGAGCCTGAATGACATTCTTTCCTCTGTGGAAGAGAGAAAAAAGATATTTCCCAGGGGGGGAAAAATCTGTGATTTTTGTCAATGGGGTCCAATTTTGTTTGGCCCCCAACGCTCTTCAAAATATATTATTTTGTGTTCCATAGAAGAAATTAAGTCATACATGTTTGGAATGAACATTTTCATTTCTGATAAATTGACTCAATTACATTATTTACACGTTTTTGTCGCTTATGCTCATCAAGGCAGCATTTATATGGTTAAAATACAGTAGAAACAGTGATATTGTTAAAAAAATATATTTTTTAATTTTTACATTTGCAGCAGCCATTTCTCTAGTCTACAGCGTCACGTGATCCTCTGTAAATTATTCAAATATGCTAATTTGGTGCTCAAGTAACACTTCTTATTATCATCACATTTGAAATCAGTTGTGCTGCTTAAAAATTTTCCAGTCACTTTTGATCAATTTCATGTGCCCTGGAATAAAATGATATATAAAAGAGTAAGAGTAAGTAAGATATACATACATATATATATATAACTGACACCAAACATTTGAATGTTTTTTCTATGCATGTATACCAGCATACATACTGTATACGCCAACTTGGCTTTGTCTTTGAACCTGGATGATATCCTACTCATCTGACATTCACTTTCTACTTACCATTTAGTAAGGAAGTATGCATTTTTGAACACGAGGTCTGTATCCTATGATGCAACATGCTCAACTTGCTCTTTCATGTTGTGATGAATGAACTGGATCTGAAATGTGACTGGAAGTAATATAAAAAATGGATTAAATGCAGAACAACCGTACTTATTTCAGAAATGACACCCAAATAAAATCATATTAAGCTCAATAATATGGCATACTACTGTTTGAAACGTTTATCATTGCATAATGCAGTAGGTTTCACACATTTTAAAAAGAAAGCAGTATGCAGTATATACAGTATTGCATTGGCACATTTAGCATATTTTCAGACATGTGGGCATCCACTAATTGATCACATTCAACACATTATGTTACTATGTTTATTATATAACAGATGTCTTTCGCTTAGGTGAGAGAGAGAGAACGCTAAGGCACACCAACCAAACTCACAAAAAACTCCTTAGCACAACAGATAGTTCAATTAAAGCGCTGCGCACAGCAGAATTAATGTTGCTGATTACCTGCGAGCTTGATGGGAAAGACAGCAGGCGAATACTATATATCAGATAGTGTACCACTGACAGCACTTGAATTAGAAGCTGTAAAGTTGTTAATTAGAAACTCCGCTTTCAAATTTGTTAATGGGCGCCATATTAAACAAATCTTTGAGCAACTGTCTCTAAAGTAACTCCTTCACTAATTACTAAAGACTACAATTAGTACAACAGAAATGATCTGCTTCTAATTAGACCAGACTCCACATTATGAACCATCCCTAACATGAGAAATCCTTCGGCTCTGCGAAGCTATGGCAACTGGCGAGGAGAGAATTCATCTCTGCTCGTTAATTCGTAATTTTTTTTTTATTACGAGTGGAGGAAGGCCATTTGCCTGTCATTCGAAAAAAGTCATGTTCATTCAAACAGTATTTACATAAACATTGTTAGTCGTAGCTAATTTGCCTGGCTGATGCTCAGTCCTTAGAAGCGTGAGAGACTTAGCAGATTGTGTTCTCAGAACAACAAGTTAGGCTAGTAATATGGGTTATAATGGAAGCCCATCTCTGCCTAAGAGTCAAAAATAAAAAAAATGGTAATTGGGAAAAAGTTTAAAATAAGCATTATCATTTTTTTTTTTTTTTTTTTTTTTTTTTGGTGAGATGGAAAGTTGCAATTATGAGAAATAGTCACCTTTGTGAAATATTCCTGGATGTAAAAAATACTATTATGACATATAAAGCTGTAGTTATGAGAATTAACGTCATAATTATGAGATAAAATCACAAATGTGAGATAGTCACAATTATATGATATAAAATCACAACTCTGAGTTATAGCCACAAATAGAAATCAAATCACAGTTGTGTTATAAAATCAGAATTGTGAGACATATTTGCATTTTACAAGAATGAATGTCACAACTGTGAAAAACAGTCAGTTGTGAGAAAAAAAAAGTTGCAATTGTAGGATATAAAATAACAATTGCAACCTATAAAGATGCAATTCTGAAAAAATAAAAATCACAATAAAAGTCATAATAACCTTTATTTATTTTCTACTCTGAGGCAGAATCTGGTTTCCACCGGCTATAAATGGCTTCTCCCTAAGGAACTGGTCGATGAGTGAATTAAAAAAGTTATATGTTTTGGCAACGTATAAGACATTTAGATCAACAAATTTATTCCCATAAATCTGCATGATCCTAAATAACACAGCCTATATTTACATAGTAAAAACAGGAAAGATATGCAAATTGTCTGATGTTTTGTTCCAACCCCAGTAATTCTCTGCAGAGGAGTCACAGCAACTACAGAAGCAAACCAAGAGATGGCGCTACTGTGACTCTGCAAGCACACACGCCAATCACAAAACAACATTTTCTGGCACTTTTTACAAGACAAAGTCAGATCTTCTGGGATCAGATTTCCTTTTGAGACATTCAAAAAAAGTAATGTCACAGCAATGCCCTATTATGAATGGTCACTATTAATTAACAATAAAGAAATAAGGGGAAAACATATCTATTACAAACACAATTTGACCTTTAGTAGATTAAAAAAAAAATTCACATCGTTTAAGAGTAAAAAAAAATCATTGGTGTCCATTTTAGCAGCCTCTCAGAATCCTTCAAATGTAATAAAAAGCAAATCTCTGGCACTTTTCTCCAATAATAGCAATAGAGGGATAAAACTTGGTTTAAACAGACTCCATTCTATCCTATTACATTTAAATTCAACTCCATTACTGTTGGAAAGATCTGCTGTCACAGACAGAGAGTGAATAAGTTGACGAGCCCCGAACTTTCATTAGAGCTGCAGGCTGTGAACAAAGCCGGAGACGTATCGGGTGTTATTCCTCAGTCCAGACCGGTGACATAACAGCCTGAACCCTGGCCCCATAACAATAAACCAGCGTCTCATGTGCCACCTCTGCACTGCGCACGATGACCGTAGGTGGTCGGAATCGCTATAAACCTGCATCAATCTCTGTATTATGGGTTGCGGGAACAAAAGTACAGCAGTAAAAAACTGCTGTTTGTTTGAATTTCTGGAGAAAAACTGTAATGGTCTTTTCCACATCCAAGCACACACTCTTTTCTGCATGTGCATTTACTCATAATTTCTCTTCTATTGTTAAGCGTCCATATCTCTGCTAAAGCTTACATGGATCTACAAGGTTTGATCATTAAATAAACACACTGCGAGTTCTCTTCTGTGTAATGAGGGATTCATGTTATTGTGATATTCAAAGATGATGTTATACAATTATAATCATGACAATAAAGAGCTTTGAGTGACATATACGGGACTATCTTCCATCAAATGCTGTCTGGAGCGTGAGGTTGTTGTTTGGGGATTTGTTCAACATTCTATAAGGTTTGTGTTAATCGACTCACTATGACACGAATGAGCTTTGGTTTAAAATCTGGGGTGGTGTAATTAGGAGGACAGATAATTAGTACTCAGAAATGGGGCTCTGAGGTCTCAGACCCGCTCTTAGAAGAGGTGCGGCTCAGTCAGACGCTGTAAAACAGAGTTAGTTCTTGCAGGTTGGATTCCAAAGTAAAGAAAGCAAGTCTCATCCTGCTCGCATTCCAGATCTCTCGGCTCTGTTCTGCTACCTCACGGAAAATTCCATTATGATGCAAGATAGGAGGAAGAAATTCAACAAAATGCTCTTTCTCAGTGTACTATAGACTGGTAGTACTTTAGATTTTGATATATCTTGACTAAAACTCACGTACGTACTGTATATGGTGCGGTAGGTAGGGGATGCGTTAATTATACAATTCTATTTTTGTCTAAGTAAATCAAAAAATGAAACATTAAAACTGAAATCAATTGTTTTGGGGCATTTAGGCATCGCAAACATTATGTTCAGTATGAAATTAATGGATATTCATTTAGAGATTTCCTAAAGATTACATTTAAGTGTTATTAAATTATTAGTGTTTTTAAAGATTAACTTTAAATGAGCGGTACAACAAACACGAAAGTAAAAATAGGAGAAATGAGCATGTGCAATATATTAAACAATATTGGCCAATACTGATCAATAAAAATAAAAATAAAAATAAATCAGTTGATAAGCTATATATCATGGTGGATTCAGACTTTTGATGTGTTTGTAAACTAAAACTTGTATACTCTATGTAGAAGGTGCGGTAGGGATGCACTGATATTACAATTCTATCTGATACTGATGATAAGCTGAATTTTATTTTATATTTACGTTATGGTGGATAACCGGTAAATTCATGATATTAAAATGACATGCTATTTTGACTAAATTATTTTAAAATAAAACATTGAAAACTAAAATCAGTCATTTTAAATGCAACTAGTGAATTTAGGCACATTACAGTATGAAAAATGGATTTTGAGATTTGCTAAATATAACATTTAACAGTGTTATTTAATTTTTAGAGCCAAATTTACTAAACAGCGCAAATTAGCGTTGTGTGAGTATTTGCAGCACGTTTCTGTATCTGGTTGCATTGTGAGTATTTGCAGCACGTTTCTGTATTTGGTTGCATTGCGAGTATTTGGTTGCATTGTGAGTATTTGCAGCACATTTTTGTATTTGGTTGACGTTGATTTGGCAGGTTGAGCTCTCTCAGCCACCGTACTTAAGTGCTTGATCTCACGGAAATGACAACTCAATACTTGTTCGGCAACTTTCGTGCTGTTCAGACAAGCACATTTGAGATTATATACTGCTCAAAAAAAGACATCAACAGATGTTTTTGACATTGTGTTCATCATTGGATAAATGCCTTCAATTTAGCTGCATCTCATCAAAACAAAGTCTGATAGGTATGGTACTTTCAGCTGCCAAACTTTCAAAGCTCGTTTGATAGCTGGAAATTCAAATCAAAACACAGAGATGTACTGGCCTCAATTCCAATGTTATAAAGAACCACAGGCAACATCACTCAAAGATATTTACCCCCGCAAATATTTATTCCTGCTATAAGCCCCCTTATTGTGCCAATTATGTCGTGCCAAACTAATTTGTTCGAAGGGCCATTCGGAAGGCTTGTGTCAACATTTTCACCTGTCACTCATCGTCCGGCTCCCTGCCTCGCTAAATGGCGGCTGCTGGTTCTGGTACACGGGCTTTTGTAATATCCCAGTCATTTCTTGTCATAGACACGTCTGAACTGTCTGCCCAGGAACAGGCCTCCATTTTAGAGGCAGATTGCATTAGCTATTTAAATCACCATCAGCAATGGGCCTGTCACAGTCACTCTCTCTCACTCCCAGCGAATGTCTCCACCCCTCAAAACGTATTTATCGTGGGGATGTTTTAGGAAGTGCTGACGGCTATTAAGCAGAAGGAAAATGATAACCCTGTCAATGCTGCCGTCGCCATTTTGCACCCCAAGAAAATAAATGTAGCAATATTCCAGAACATTCTACCCATCAAATGAAATCATATTCGATGGACGCAGATAGTGGATATATACTGTAACTCACGTAACGCATCAGAAGACAGTTAAAAGTCTGAATGTACTACTAGAGATCAGAGCATATGTCATTTTAAAGTGCCAGTCCAACAGAGGAGCAGGTAATTTTAGACAAGGTATGGCTGTCAGTTTTCCATCACAGCAAACACAGGAAGCACGCTTCCCTTATCTACTTCTGAAATGGAAAATATGCATCTCTCTCTATACATATCTTTTCCATGGTGATAAATCTAGCGTGGGAGACTGTACGTCTGCTGGCTTTGTCACTCCCTTCCCAGATAAAGCACGGAGTTTGCCGCCACAGAAAAAAGAATCAGAGGTAGATTCATAATTTACTTTTCCCGCCAGCTTTATCCAACCTTTGGCATAAAATAAATATGTTAAGCCAGGGGCTGGAGGATCATATTTTCACAGCCTCACTCTGAAGCTAATGTTTCATGCAGATAAGGAGCAATTCAAAAATAGACTGGAAAAGATTAAAAACCATCAATTTAGCTCGACTGACCTTCAGCGTTTTATTCTCTATTGTACTCCGTGATGCTACACCATTTCATTCCTCTATCAAATCTAGTATTATTAAATTATTTGAGTCTATAATGAAAAAAAGATGCTACTGAGTGTGACATGCTCATATGTGGTGTAAAATTACTAACGATATTTTTTAGAATGTCAACGGTAATAAAGTCGAGATGAAAAAAGTGCTTCATGACAAATAATTGAATTATTTTCATTAAAACATTATTGACAAAAAATTGGACCACAGGATACTAACTAAATTCACTAACATTTTTTCACCCCTAGAAGAAACATAGAAAGATTTATTTTTCAAATAATCAATCATAGTCAATATTGGGCATTGAACAGTGAATAAACACTAGTAAACTAAGGCACTTTTGGGGTTCAGCAAGGATGCAGTCAATTGATCAAAGGTGACTGTAAAGACATTTATAATGTTACAAAAGATTTCCATTTCAAATAAATGCTTCAGTTGTACTTTCTATTTATTAAAAATTTATCACAGTTTTTTTTATTGTTTTATTTTTATTAAGCAGCGCAACTGTTTTCAACATTGATAAATGTTTCTTGAGCAGCAAATCAGCGTATTAGAATGATTTCTGAAGGATCATGTGACAATGAAGACTGGCGTAATGATGCTGAAAATACAGCTTTGACATCACTGGAATAAATTACATTTTAGAAAATATTTTAAAACAGTTATTTAAACTTATTTTTAACGTTTTACTGTATTTTCAATCAAATAAATGCAGCCTTGGTTAGTATAAGACACTTCTTTCAAAAACATTTGTAAAAATCCTACCGACCCCATTTGAAATTTTGAAATTGAATATTTTAACAAGTTTTGCACTTTTGTCAACTAAAATGTTTTGTCTAAAATTTAAACAACTGATGTCGACTAAAAACTGATGGCATTTTAAGTCAGAGTATACATTTTGGAGTTTTTGGAGTTTTAAAATTAACCCTCATGTCGTTCCAAACCTGCAAGTCTTTCGTTCATCTTCAGAACACAAATTAAGATATTTTTAATAATATCTGAGCCGCTTCTGTACTCTCCATTGACAGCTACGCAACTACCACTTTGACGCTTCAAAAAGTCCATTAAGAGATCGTAAAAGAGATTGTAAAATATGGAGGGACAGAAATCTCTCAAATTTCATTAAAATTTGTGTTCCGAAGATAAAAGGAAAGTCTTTCGTGTTTGGAACATGAGGGTGAGTAATTAATGACAGAATTTTCATTTTTGGGTGAACAATCCCTTTTACTAATATGACTTGACAAAAAATGTCTAAATTAAAATGATATTTGTACAAACAGATAAAAACGATGACTAAAACAAAAAGCTCTAAAAATGAACATTCCTCACATGTAACATGTCACAAACAACATCTGCTAAAAGTTTGTTTCAAGCAGGCTTAAATCAGATCAAGCATCCGTCTAACAATTCAAACAAGCGTTCATGTAAGACCGTATGATAATACCTCTTTTGTTCACTGACTCTTCCGTGACACACAGCTTGAGTCCCATATCCCAGCTGTGGGCTGTTAAATGTAAATGAACAAGCATACAATTTAAATGATACTTTTAGATACATGACACATGTAACATGTATTTTTCTGATCTTTAAAAAGCAACCCATCATAGTGAACTTGTAAAGCATACTCTGCGCTTGGGGGAAAAAGGTTCTTACAATCTTTAGTGATGCGAAAGAAAATGGGAATAGCATGGAGGAGAAAGCATGAAAAGGAAAAAAATAGACTTTGAGGACTGATCTGGGCTCATCTCTTCTTAAATTACTGTTGAAGTAAACTTGGTTGAAGCTCTGACAGGATTAGACAGATAATCCCATAACACAGATATCGTAGACTTCTCTAGGTCCACTGGGGTTCCTGTTAAAGCACACTATATAAACCAGAGCTCACTCCAACTGCATCCTGGAACTAGTAATAATACAGAAAGTGGCCATAAAAGGGAGTTTTACACACCTGGACAAGGAATGTTTCAGAAATTCTTTATGAACATAACACAAGACTTGCTCCCCCTATGTGGTCACATCTATAACACTGCTTCTTTTGAAACGGATCCCTTTGCACTAATGGAACTATAGCCGTTTCTTTTAGCCGGCTTTCACCGTAAAATGATTTATCTCGATTTTTCTTCACACTTTTTTTTCCCTTTTATATTAGCACTAGTTTTATTTTAGTATAATCTTGGCAGTCTGCAGTGTCCACATATTATGCCCACCATGGATGAGTCTGACATTTTTTTTCCCATTGTTGTCTGGTGACCTTTTAGCATTCGTGCAGTGAGGCGTTTTATCACACTTCGACCCTATAAAATCTCAGCTTTGTGACTGACTCATCGTTTTTCAAGGATCGTGGGTAAAAATAATAAGCTGGATAAGTATTCTCACAAAGCTTTTCTTCATCTAACTCAGCTTTCATAACATGTTTTGGTGGGAGTTACGATTTGCAACATGTCTAAAGGGTAAACACATTCTTTTAAGAGCTAAGACAGTGGCAATCAACTCCATTGAAGGGATAGTTCACCCCAAAATTAAGAAAATTAAGTTGTTCCAAACCTATGTGTTTATATGCCGAACACAGAAGAAGATATTTTACTGCTTTGTTTCCATTGACTGCTTCCGTCAACTGTTTGGTTGGAAATATCTTATTCTGAGTCCAGGTTCTTCTTCTACTCATGGGTTTGGAACAGTTTGAGGGTGAGTAAATGAATACAGAATTTTAACTTTTGGGTAAACTAACCCTTTAACTAATAAAGTCAGAGACAGCAACTGTCCACATGTTCCCACATATTCTCACCCCTCCCAGACATGTTTTGTCTGTCAGTTCAAATTAGTTTCCATTGACCTTTTTTTTTGCACGGCGTTCACAGGATTCGGTTTAATCTAGACATGCTCGGCACCCTAATCAGTGTCTCATTATTTCTGCAGGTACCAGTGAAATGAAAAGATTTGAGAGAGTGTTATGAGGCATTGACAGGTGTTGGGCCCCCAAAAAAACAAGGTCAAAACCATGAAAAGGTTTGACAAAACTTCAACAAAACTTTAATTCACTTTCTGTCCGTTACTACAAAAGGAACAATAGATTAAACTGATCGACAACTTCAGAAATTACCTCTATTGATGAACAGTTCTGAGAACTAAAATATGAAATGAAATCATTGTGCCTGCTTAGTTTTTGTTCTTATTAAATAGCATTATATGTCTCTTTCAGTGCAACGCAGACAGATAAGCTAAGAAAAATGAAAGTCTTTTAAAGGTAAAATCAGCCATTTCTGCAAAAACTTAATATTTAATTCATTCACCGAACCGAATTTAAAAAATAATGACTTTTTGAGCCATAATAATAGCAAATTGTTGAAATTAAGTTCCAATGTTTACACATTTCAGAGAAAATCGACAGCCTACTTATAGTTTTCTCTGATTATCAAGCTGAGAACGTATTTTAACATTGGGGAAAAACTGCACAAATCACCTTTAAATAACAAGCACTGTAGTTTTCAATTATATAATGATTTGTGTCAAGTTTATGCCAATAACACTGTGGTTGATCTTGCTCTCGGCTCATATCTAGGAACATTTAGAAAACCAAAGAGCATCTATTCGAAAAAAAGAACAAGGCTCCAGGATCCAACATACACTCTGAATATTGACTTCATGGTGTTCGAATCCTATTCTGCAGAATTACATTCTCTCCTATCCCACAAGGCACTTGGCTTTATTACTACTTGGGTCGGCTGTCCAGCTCCCACACAGTTGTCTCTGATCAAAACTTTTCTTCTCAACTTATATGCTTTAGCTTCTAGCAGCGAAAAAGCAATAAGTTCTGGATTTAATTATGCAATACACCCTAGGATGTGAATATGCTGTTAAAATATTCTCCTTCACATGAACGTCGAATTAAACAAGGCCCGCAAATTCCTGTGGCTCCGAGGACAGCGCTCCAACCTGCAACCTGTGTGAAGCGTGCACAGTCTCGTCCACAGAGGGATGCACTCCGTTCTAATCAGGCCCTCCAGCTGTTCTTTCCTTGGCAAGGTTTAAGTTACCATAGTGATGGTGACGAGGGTTCCAAAGAGTTTTACAGAACACCAGGAATTTAGCTCACGGAACAGGCATGCACAAGCTCAAGGAAGGCAACTCTTAAAGTGGGTGGAGTGCTTTTGGCAAGTCATTCTGCCTCGCATGGGGACGCCTGGTCGTCAACCCTTAAACGTGCTCCGACTCCTATAAATATGCGTGCCTCTCAACGGCAGGCGGATAATTGTGAAAAAAAAAATGTCTCAAAGCAAACACTAGCTCACCCTCTCAACAACAAAAATTTTTTGGGGGGGCATTTTGTCAGTCTCCGTAGCAGGCAGAACAAGTAACTTTAGGAGTTTGCTGATGGTCTGAAGCGCCCGCGGTGAGCCGGGGAGTCAGTGAGATGGTACTAATGTGTTGATTGGGCCAAAAGTGAGGCTGAGAGAAAAGAGCATTTTGATGATGGCCCGCTGGGATGCCAACCCTCCACTGTCATTACCCAGCTTTTAATTACAGCGTGTCAGGAAGAGGGGCGGAAAAGCACTGGTTTCTCATGTCTAATGAAGGGGACTGTGCATATGAGATGCTCAGGGCATTCTCACAAAACACACGAAGCGGCGGAATGGAAAATATATATGTATTCAATGAGTTCCTCCGTGAAAGAAAGCAAGAAAGTATGAAAGGGCACATTACTGCATGTATACAAGCGTAGAAACTATACGGACCCATTTACACCTGCATTAACATGCGTTTCGGTGATTGGATAATGATCAGATTATGCTTGAATACATTAACAGACGCTATGTGAACGGATCACTCAAAGCAAATTTGGTGGTGGTCTCGGATAGATTTTGACCAAATGAGTTATCGTTATCCGCATTCAGCTACACACGTAATATGTACTGAGGTTAAGCTGCAAATTATCATATGTCGCTTTGACGAATGTGCAAGCACTTTTGTGGGTTGCATTTTATTTGAATTCTGCACTTGCAATGAAAAAAAATCAACAGACACAGCAATCTTGTGATTTTTTCATTGGCTTCAGTCAACAACTTTTGGAATCTCATCCTTCCCCAAAGAAACACATTCTTCTTTTTTATTCACTTCTAAGTCTGATTAATTTTCTTTACTAGAAGTGTTTGTACAGAAAAGAAAAGCAAGAAATGATGGAAAGCATTCTGATTTTATCAATCAATGCTTTTAAAATTCGGTAAAAGAAAAAAAAAAGGTTTCAGTGAACAAACCTCTATCCAATCACACTGGAGACACACGTTAATGTGTAAACGTGGTGAATCAGGTCTGTGCGCAACATGAATTTTAGTGGGACTTTTTTTGAGTCTGCTAAAGTCCAAAAATGATAAATAAATGTACCTTAGTTGAATCAATCAATTAAAACTAACTTTAGCTGGACAATAACTTTATCATAGAGCTGTTGTAAAGCCTAAACAATCTGTTACAGTAATTATCTCTGTAAAGCTGCTTTGAAACAATTCCATATTGTTAAAAGCACTATATAAATGAAGGTGACTTAGCATAATATCTACAACTTTTTGTTTTTTGCAATGTTTGAAAAATTAACAACAAAGCAAGAGGAAAGAGATGAACTTTTTCCCCATTTATTAAAGACCGATGCTGTGAAACCTTGTATTTAATGTTCTGGAAATACAACCTACTGTAACTAACAGTCTTCCTGGAACGTGACTGAGCGATTGTCCCACACAAACAAATCTCATCCATCTCTATACACACACACACACACACACACACACACACCTCCTCTCACACAAATCACATTCAGAGTTAGCACTGAGCAAATAAAGCCTATCCGTATTCCAATGGCGAAGCCAATTTGCAGCCAAACCGGGAATGTAAAATTTATTCTGTGAAATAATGCTACTCTTCATTGTCAATTTGCTTGGACATAAAAGTACATTAGATGGCTGCCGCATTCCATCTTGGGCAAGTCAGAACAGACTCGGGCAACGAGGAGCAGCATTCCCATCAGCAATGGAGAGAGATGAAGGAAGATATAGTATAGAGCATACATCACCTATATAAGGAAGCCTTTCTTACAAGTTATATAAGTTTCATTTAATCTGAAGCATCTTTGCCAAGAATTACAGGTTAATATGTCTAAAGGCAGTTTGAAGGTGAAGCGCATGGACTTGTTTTATGTGTCAGGGGATATTTACTAATCATGGCTTTCATGTCGCAGTGTGCAAGCGGAAGGTTTTCACATGAGCAGAGCAGAGAACCACAATACAGCTGCATTCTTGCATGCATGAGTCAGACGTGGGGGAAACGGGATGCATTTTGTTCTTTAAACCGATCAGTATTCATGCTCTCATGGGAGACAGAAAAGAGTAAAGGTAGATCATGAGGTTGATCTAACTTTCTCTGCAGTTCCACACACACACACACATATAGAAAAGAAAGAAAGAATGAATACATTCCTGGACGCGTTGAGACAGATTTGCCGCCTACAGGGAAGAGGCTACTGTAACCCAGCACCATTGTGTGTGTGAGTGTATGTCTATTTGATGGGGGTCAGAGAAGCAAAACTCTGCACTGACCTGAAGTTTCAAAGTAATACAGCCCTGTATATTATACATGCTTGGTTTGTTGACCAGTAGGCCATCTCTTCCCCAGTGCCACAGCAAAAATCTCATTGCACTGCCATAAAAGCTGGTCTGAGTCTACATTAAATTGTCTCTTTTAACCTGAATTAACTTGTGATGTTCTCTGATTTAAGTAAAAATGCAATCAATAATCAAATTAACTCAAGGTAACAAACAGTGAAGCAACTTTCGTGCTTTTCTCTATTGCAAAAATGAAAAAATAAAATAAGACATCAATAGTGTCAAATATTGTAGCTCAAACAGTAGAGCGTTGGCGCTTGCAACGCCAAGGTCATGGGTTCGATTCCCAAGGAAAGCAAGAATTGATAAGAATGTGTATGTGTACCTTGAAATGCAGTGTAAGTCGCTTTGGATAAAAGTGTCTGCCGTAAATGTAAATATATAAAATATAAATATATTAGCTCGTTCACGTCTGATTCGTGAACGAGCTAATTCTTTTCAATCAACCTGTTAAGAGGTGAATTGGTTTGACTCGATTGCATCTGTTCTCAAGTCAACAACTCACTCATTCAAAGATCCGGCCTCCAGTTAGCAACTCAATGAATTCACGTCCAACTCAAAATGAGCCAAGAATGGGAGATCTTATGAGCTTGAGTGCGCTGATGGCACGAAAAGTTACTATGCCGAATTTTAGGTACTATTAGTGGATATGAAAACCATATTTAGATCACGACCATCAGTTGTTTGTGAACTAAATCTGCTGTAAAAGCCCACTATATGAAATGCTTGAATGTGGACATTATATTACCATCTGAACGGGTAGGTTTTAGGTAAAATCTAAACATAACGTTAAAATATTTAAAATTTGTTCACAATCAGTACTTTTTTACTTTTAATACTTAAGTACATGAAAAATGTAGTGCTTCTGTACTTTTCCTCAAGTAAAATTGAAATGGAGTATTATTTTATTAGGGTATCTGAACTTTTACTCAAATACTTGATTTGTGTACTTTGTCCACCACTCCCAAAGTTTTAACTACAGTAAATGACAAATGTAAGCAATGTGATCTTTTTTAAAAAAAACTTATTTAGTTAAAAAAAATTAAAATAAATCTAATTTATAATATAAAACAATAT